>NW_028247528.1:0-389002 GCF_964263255.1 Lissotriton vulgaris | reverse complement strand
CCTCCCTCTCCCTCCTACCCTCCCTCTCCCTCCTACCCTCCCTCTCCCTCCTGCCCTCCCTCTCCCTCCTGCCCTCCCTCTCTCTTCTGCCCTCCCTCTCCCTCTCTCTTCTGCCCTCTCTCTTCTGCCCTCCCTCTCCCTCTCTCTTCTGCCTCACTCTCTCTTCTGCCCTCACTCTCCCTTCTTCCCTCACTCTCCCTTCTGCCCTCACTCTCCCTTCTGCCCTCCCTCTCTCTTCTGCCCTCCCTCTCTCTTCTGCCCTCCCTCTCCCTTCTGCCCTTTCCTCCTGCCCACCCTTTCCTCCTGCCCTCCCTCTCCATCTCTCTCCCGCCTGCCCTCTCTCTCCTTCCTGCCCCCTCTCTCCCTCCTGCCCTCACTCTCCCCTCCCTCTCCCTCCCCCTCTGTCATCTCACTGTGTGTGTGTCTGTCTGTCTGTGTCAGCCTTCAGCTTCCTCAGCGCACACACCCAGACAGCCGCACCAAAGTACTTAGCAGGTCTTTAAAAGACCATTTACATGTTATTGAGGCTTTGTTGTAGCACCCCTGCATCTCCACTCTGACCATCACCTCTCGCCCGGCCCCACAGAGCAGAGGCTTTGTCGTATTTCACCTCTTAGCGCCACCTAAAAGGTTAGGTTAATCTCAATATGTGAACCATGATTAGTGAGAACAATAAATAGATCTTAGAGCACTCACCCAGCCCCCTCTAAACATAGTGGTGTAACACAGGCCCCCACAGGCCCCGTGGTGCTGCGGCCCGCAAGCTGCAGGGGGCCCACTCAGCACAATACTCTGGCCTACGAGCTCTGGTGTGCACACAACATAAAAGAAAATAGCTACTAGCTTTTTTTAAACATACTTTTATTGGTTTTATTCAGGTTATCATTACAATCGAGCATAGCATTATTATAGGTTTCAGGAATCATCAACATAATACACAGTTGGTCTTCCAATCTTACATTCAGTGACATATGACTTTTCCATTGTACTTGCTATAGTCAAACAGTTTATGTATGTATTTTATGTATGTATTTGGTGTATTTCAATGTAGCTTTCCAATATAGGATGGCTGTTTTGAGCAACAAGGGTATTTTAGAGACAGGCAAAAGCAGTCTGTGCTTGCTCCCATACCCCCTGGCTGTGCTTGCTTCCCCGCCCCCTGGCTGTGCTTGCTTCCCCGCCCCCTGGCTGTGCTTGCTTCCCCGCCCCCTGGCAGTGCTTGCTTCCCCGCCCCCTGGCTGTGCTTGCTTCCCCGCCCCCTGGCTGTGCTTGCTTCCCCGCCCCTGGCTGTGCTTGCTTCCCCGCCCCTGGCTGTGCTTGCTTCCCCGCCCCCTGGCTGTGCTTGCTTCCCCGCCCCCTGGCTGTGCTTGCTTCCCCGCCCCCTGGCTGTGCTTGCTTCCCCGCCCCCTGGCTGTGCTTGCTTTCGCGCCCCCTGGCTGTGCTTGCTTCCCCGCCCCCTGGCTGTGCTTGCTTCCCCGCCCCCTGGCTGTGCTTGCTTCCCCGCCCCCTGGCTGTGCTTGCTTCCCCGCCCCCTGGCTGTGCTTGCTTCCCCGCCCCCTGGCTGTGCTTGCTTCCCTGCCCCCTGGCTGTGCTTGCTCCCCCGCCCCCTGGCAGTGCTTGCTCCCCCGTGTGTGTGTGGCTCTGGGTATGTGTGTGTGTGTGGCTCTGGGTATGTGTGTGTGTGTGGCTCTGGGTATGTGTGTGTGTGTGGCTCTGGGTATGTGTGTGTGTGTGGCTCTAGGTGTGTGTGTGTGTGGCTCTGGGTGTGTGTGTGTAAATGCAATAGGTCATGCATTTGCGAGCGATTAACCTATTGGCATTGCAAATGACAATGCCATTTATTTAACGAGTAAGCTATTGGCGGTGTAAATGACAATGACGTTTATTGAAGATTAAAAAAATAAAAAAAATGTCATGATCAATGCCAATAGCTCTACCTTTAATAATGCCGAGACCATTGCATTGTAAATGCTTGTTTTGTGCTGTTTTTGAGCATAAAATACACCCTTACATCAAAAATTAACATAAGGACATATTGTGAGGCCACATTTTTCGCTAAAATATAGCTCTAAATGACAGATTTGCATTTCACATATTTTTCTGACATTTCAAGAAATTATGTCAAAGCAACATTTTTGAATTTCAAACCCTGTACATAACACCTCAATCTCTACGGAGTGTGTTAATCTAAACAAAGCACAGAAGAAAGAAATTGTATGATGGATGCACCTTTCTGTGTTTTTTTGATCACCAGCACTGAAGCGCGGTACTGGTGGAACACATGTCGCAAAGTCACGTACAAGATGAAGGCGTGCGGAGAGGGAAAGGGCGCTTCTTGGGGTGTTCCCAGGGTACATTGTGTTACCCGAGGCTATTTAAGGTTGGCATACCAGGCAATGGGGGAGTTGTGAAATAGTTTTTAACCCCCTCCATGCGCCCATCGGCCAATGGCCGTAGCGAGCACCCCCTTAGTAGTGCTATGCACGTCCGTTGGCCGACGCGGCCCCGCCAAACTAATTAAACCGCCGCAGCCGCGCTTAAGCGGTTAATGGTATGATTTTCGGGGAGTGCTGTAAACATGTTCAGTTAAATGTGGACAGCTATAGGCCAGGTATTCTCGCCTCCCATTGGCCAACGGGATCCTGGGGTTGTTGGAGGCAGGAATTCTGGGGGAGGCCAGGTGTACTATTTGGGCACCCTCAGAAACGAGGTATTTCCTGATAAATCCATCATTCTACACCCAATTCCACCAGTAATTGCTTGTTTCCTTGATTTTCAACTAAAGGATTCTCCTGCTTTTTGCGGATCTTGTAGTTGTGATAGGGCTGGTAACTCATGGTCCAGTAATTGCAAAGACATACAATATGAGGGTGTAGCTGTACCAAGCATATCGGTATATGCAAGTTGTTGTAGGTGCACATGGTGGACAGGAACCTTATGGTCTCTTTGATTCCTTCTTTTACTTTCCTTTAATATTTGGTGGAGCCTCCGGGTGGGCTCCCTTAAACTTAGAGGCTTACAGCCCTATAAGTGCGTACCATTGGCTGATTTTGTTGTCACTCAAATGTGCCTGCTTCTTATTTACCGGCTTTAATTGTCCCAGCTTGTCCATCTTGTGTTTGTCCCTCTGTTGAAGCACAGCCTTTTTCCCATCTCAGAATTCCACTACTCGCTTTTAAGGTAACATTTTTTTCCCTTTGTTTCAGCACGCCACGAGAGTTGCATGTGTTTTTCAGCTCTCTCCTTTATGAGTTTCTCTTTATTGCCATATACCTGCCCCTGGTGCTCCATGTTTCTGTGTTTCATGTGTTATAAGCTCTGTCTCCTGTGCTTCCTCTCCTTCCTACCTCCCTGCTTCATTCATGTTGCTTTCTAGCCGCGTCTAGTAGCTCAGGGCCCGATTCACAGAACTAACTTAAGACAGAATCCTAAACGTACTACTTTTGGTATTCACAGAAGTTAGGATTTTGTCTTAAGTTTGTCTTAAGACAGACGTAAGACAGACTCAAGACAGACTTAAGTTACGATTTTGTCTTAAGTGTACTAATGCGTCTACTGCAGGGGCCTGTGTTCGACCTCATGGTCACAGGTTCAAATCCTGGTGGGTCTACTCAGCCTTTCATTCAACTGAGGTCGATAAAAATGAGTGCCATTGAGTTGCGTAACAACAAACATCTGTTATTCAGTGCCAAGTTACCCATAGTGGTGAACGTGCGCTTTACAAATACACGTTATGTTATGTTTCTCACTCATGTACTTTGCTCTCCACCCCTATGTTGCTCTTCCTTGTGTGCTGCTTTCCCACACTCCCGCCAACCCAATCTCTGTTGCTTTCCACCACCCGCTCCTCCTTGGCCCCACGCATTCACCAACTTTTTTTTCAATTTTTTGTTTAGAGAAGGCCAGGCAGGAAATTGCTGCCAACTTCTCCACCTCAAAAAAATTTGTTTTCGCACAACTTCTTTTTCAGGTTTTTCTTCCAATTCACTGATCCATCTCGAATCACTAAATTAAAAAAAAAATTTGCACCTGCTTCATTTTGTACGGGTGCGTCCATAATGATTCGTCCTCAACATACACACACCTAAAAAATGCCAGGGCCGCAGTGACCGCGCCAACATTTTGCTATTCTTACTTTTACTTTGGCCATGCTGCATGACGTCTTGCTGATGCTGTACACCATCCCCATAAGTCATCGGCAAAACCAACAGGTGACAAAAAGAAACCTATTGGCTTTGCCATTGTTTGTTTTTCTTTCCCTCTACTGCTGTTTGGATGATTAGCAGTGCTCCCTGACTACTTTGTTCTGGAATTGCAGATTTTTTCTTTGCTCAAATCTTTTTCTTTGCTCAAATCTTTTTCTTGCAAGCAATTTAAATATTTCTTTCACTTTTTAAAAAGAGTCACTTTTTCTAGATTTAAAATTTCAGTTTCTGTTGCTAAAGTGGCAAGTTCTTTTAGTCTTGGTTGAGCTCCAGGATCCCTCAGAACTGTAACTATCAGCAGAGCGGAGAGGCTTCCAGCAAGGGACCCGGCGCAAGGATCTCTGGACTGGTACTACTTTTGGGCACATGGGAAGTTCTGATCAAGGAGGATCAGTCACCCCTGTTCATGCACAGCGGCAGCCTGTTCCAAGGAACTCTGGGCCTCATTTATGAGAAATGACGCATTGCTGCGTGAAAGCAGCAATGCGTCACTTCTCAGTGCACACTCCTTGCGACATGATTGATGCGTAATATTTACAGTATGACGCATCATGGCGAAAGGAGTTACAGATACGTCAGTATTTCTGACGTGTCTGTAACTCACTCCATGACCCTTTCTTGCGTCAAAATGACCCCCTTGCATACATTATACCTGGCGCAGGTATAATGTGGCGCAGGGGTTTACAAAGTGACGCATCTACCTAGATGCGTCACTTTGTAAATATGGCGCAACAAGGCGCATTTTTTTGCCACTAGTGCGTCACACAAAGTGATGCACCGGCGGCGTAAAAGTGACGCACAGCCTCATAAATGAGGCCCACGCATTTTTCCAGAATTCAGCAGATGGCAATAGCTAGAGGTTATCAAGAAAGATTTCATACCTTTGAGCGTGACTGATTTTTTGTGGTACCTGCTAAATTGAGAATGGTGGCGGGCGATAAGATTCATATGTTCACTCGGCACATGCAGGCTAAGAATCGCTGGAGGCTGGACACGGATAGCGCGGAACTTCGGATCCTGGGGCGAATGCCTTCTGAGTGGTTTAATTGTATATACTGATTTCCGGCTTGATTTTCCCTCATATTCAGGAGGATTGTATATATTTGCCTTTTTTACACTTTTTTTTATACTTATATACTTTTAAACTTTTTTTAACTTTAAAAAAGAAAGTATTTTATACTTTTTTTTTCATTATTTGACGTGGCGAAACAGCTAAAGTTGTCTCTAGGCCACACCCAATTATGTGTTTGAACAAAACAGGCACTAGTGTGCCAGTTCCTTACAAGTGGCCATAAGGCAAAACTTATTAACCATAACAGTGAGGAAATCAGGCAAATAACATAGTTCATATTTGATACATGGTCCATTGGGATTATTTAACGGTAGCCAGGATCACTATTGTTTTTTTTTAAATCTTTTTTTGTGAACTTCCCAGTGATTTACCAAGAGTTTCTCGTTGAGCTATGCACTAGACTTAAGTGATGTCAATTTTTGTGATGTCATCAGCATCAAGATCATGTGGCAGAAATGATCGGGTCAAAGGTCTTGTGATATCACTTCCTGTGATGTCATCAAGTTCAAAGGGTGTGCAATGTTGCTGCCCCTGCCCCTGCCATTTTGGTGGATCGTCATCCATGTACACAGTGCATCTGTGAGCAGGGGCGGCTCTTCCGCTATGGCGGAGGAGCGTCGCCCCACTGCTTAAAGGCAGAAAATGAAAAACAAAATTATTACAAAGCACTTTTATTATCATTTTATTTTCCATTGACTCTGCCAATTTTGAAGTTTACTGAGTCTGGGGCAGGCGGGGCCAGGTTGCAGTCAGCAGCAGGGAGGAGGAGGAAGAGTGGGCACTGAAAGTGCGCATGTCGGTTTGACCGGCCCGCCAAACCGATAAATGCAGTTGGATATCCCCAGGCTGTTCCTTGGAAATAGTCGCAGTGCTAAGGTGCACAGACTCCCAGTCCCTGCTGGACGTGAAACCGGCCCCCTCCGCCCAATCCCAGTGCCTCTCTCATGCTGGGAGGAATAGTATGAGAGAAGCACTGGGATTGCGTGGTGAGCTGGAAGCCTGTGCTCATGGGAACTGTAGTGCTGAGAGCAGAGGAGCAGCGAGGCGCAGCGCTGGAGCAGATGGTCAGTGTATATTCATTTATTTTTTATTTTCCCCCACGCTGCCCCCGCACTGCTCCACCACGTAGAATGGGCAGCAGTTGTGACTGTCTGTGAGATAATGTATCTAATGTGTAATGGTTCATAGTACTTTAGAGATGTAAAATAATTATTCATGCATTTCAATGCAAATACTGCACAGAATGTAGAATGACATACCAATCAACCAATGGCATGAGGTGACAGAGAAATATTCATCTGGGTGGACCCAAAGCCTACTTGATATATACATATATATTACACAATTTGCAACAATAGGTCCCGCAGAGAGTTGCACTGTCAAGCCATACCTAAAAGTGAAGAAAGAGTTGGTGTTGGTACAGAATCCAGGAGTTAATGGTGACGCAACTATATACTATTTACGATCCTATTAACCCCCTTATGTTCAGCAACAAGCAGTTAAAATGTATGCTCCTAAAACATACCCCAAAATAAATGAAAAAAATATATACTTTATTGAACACACCAAAACAGTCAACAGTGAGAGTTAAATTCATAAACAGATCCGAGTCGGTTACAATTTTGCGAGCATTTCATGGGAACATCGACATTTCCGCAGTGCTTCAATACACATCTTATGTCACTGCCTGAAAGTTTTGCCACACACACATTATGACACACACTTCAAGATATGTTCTCGACTCCATATATTCAAAGTTTCATGCATTTATTGTATATAGTTAGGCCCAGCCGGGGCCCGTGCAGGTAAGAGCGGTAGGCCGGGTGGGGGGGGGGGGATTTTGACACACAAGCACAAGGGAAAATTAGATAAATAATTAATTTTCCCTCATGGTCATCTGACGAAATAAGTCCCATCACTCTTACCTGCATGAGCCGCGGCTGGTTAGGCCGGGTCTGGATGTATGACCTTTATGACGCAGGTTTAACAACTTAGGTCGTTACAACGACTTGCGATGGGGGGCGCTGGATAGTGAATAGTTTAATTTACTATTCCAACTCCAGTTCCCGTGGATAGTAGGGAAGGTGTTGTATAGTAAATTAAACTATCCCCTATCCTAGTGCGCCCTCCAGCGAAAGTGGTTGTAACGACTTTCGTTGTAAATCCTGCGTTGTAACGGTACCGCGTTGTAACGGTTCCGTTGTAAAGGATGCTTCCCCTGGATCTGGTTGCTTAGTGGACTAATGTGTTCACCGTAAGGGTCTGTGTTTGATCTCATGGTCACAGGTTCAAATTCTGGCGGGTCTACTCAGCATTTCATACTTCGAGGGTTAATAAAATGAGTACCATTGAGTTCGATAACAATAAGCATCTGTACCCTTCTGGTTGTACATGCATTTTTCAAATACACATGTTATGTTATCTTCTCTGCTGTAACCTGTCTCATGGTCTCTGTCAGTGGTGTGGAAACTTTGGAGAGACCTCTGAGCTGTAGCTATTCCTATCTAGCGCTTATTATTTCTCCACAGGGTGGCCCCACAGCGCTTGCTACTGTACGAGACACAACATTAGCAGAAACAAGCATGAAAACATATACATGCTGTGGATCTGCAAACATGAGTTGCACACACAGGAGAAGTGGTGTGGCTTGGAGGCACTCTTCCTTACCCATACCGGGCAAAGGTCCCAAAGGTCAGGTCATGACAGGTCAGGGGTCATAGCGAGGCCTTGGCAGGTGTCTTTGTTTCAAACAACAGTCGGTCTTCGGAACCATGTAGTTGTTTTCTGATAGTTGCCATACTTGCGACAGCAGGGATTGGCGCCTCGTTGGGTGAAGTACGATTTGCCTCCCATTGCCCTTGCCGCCATCTTGTGCTGCTTGAATGACCAATCTGGGACCCAGCTGCCAGCGCCAGACTAGCCGTAGCGGGTACCGTGCGTTTCCCCAGTGGGCCGCCAGGGTGGGGGTCGCTTTTGCTGCAGTGGCCGGCAATATCGGCCCTCTATGACAAAACCGGCCGATACCGGCCCTAGCAAACAGCTTGGCGGCACCCCCCACTTTCCCCCAGAGGGGCTGGCCAAGCAATTTGCCAGCAGTGGTTTCTGTTCCCAGTCCAGTCCTGCCAGCTGCTAGAGAGCTTTCGTCAGCAGACTAGCGATACCTTGGTCTGCTGTACTCTGGATGAGTTGCTGGTATTGACTTATAACAATATGGCCCCTTCTGTTCATCCGCACAGATACATTTGTGGGGCACTAACATACACTACTCCACAAGAATCATTTGGTTCAAAATTTGCGCCTTCATTGCAATCATGTTGTTTTGACTATATGGGGCATATTTGCAAGAAAACGTTGCCGCAAGCAATTTTGCTGGGCCAAGCTACGTAATTTTGTAAGTTGAAGAATGTGCTGTATTTACAACAATATTGCGCATTCCTGTCCTCACCCCTGTGCCGGAGCAAAGAAGACAGCCAAACGCCACTGCAAATGTAAATGTCAAGGTATTTGTAGAGCGCACTGCCACCAAGCGGTTTCCTAGCGCTATTACTCATACCGCTGTGGAACCCTTCCTGGCTTTCCCTGTGAAGTGTCCACTCCTGGGCACCCCCAGGGTGAAGCCAGGCATCCTAGCGCTGTTGGGGCCGGTGTGGAGGTTAAGCAAGCAGTTGCCCAGAGTTGCAGCGTGGGGCCCATGATTAGAATAGGCACTGTGGCGAGAATTGTCAGGTCCAAGGAAATTGAGCCTAAGACCCGCAGAGACGGGAACTGAACCCTGGTCCCAGGCCAAACCTCTGCATCAGGGTCTGCCGCTCTAACCATTGAGCCAGACTCCTCCACTGCAGCACCCTCACACCGTGGTGCAAGGGCGCCTGCGTTGCAGGGATAATTGTTGTGCGGGAGGGGGCACCTTCCTCCATGAAAACGATCATCAATGGCATTTTGATCTTTCTATGTGTGCTGCAGAACGCAGCACACATAGAGAGAGCAAAAAAAGAGGAAAAATTAAAATATTTCTCCTTGTTGTGCCACTCTTACGCCTCACCTGGGGAGATGCAAGATTTTGGCAATGCCTCAGATTGACAGATCCTTGTAAATCTAAAGCAGCGTCAAAAAGCTGATCGCCCTCAGCAACACCCATTGCACGTCCATTTGCTATCAGAAAACTGTGTTGAGGAGGGCCATATTAACAAGGTGGCGTTCAGTCACACAAAGTGGCTTAGCGCCGCCTTGTAAATATGGAGCAAGGCACGGCGCCACTGGAGCGTCGCAAAAAGTGATGGTCCACTGACGTAATGCTCTTGTAAATATGCCCCAATAAATGGAAAGGCCATTAAAACAATCGAGTGCAGAATGTTTGTTTGTTTGCATGACAAAAAAAAGGCAAAAAAATTGAATAAAGCAGAGAAAACCGAGAGTGTACTTGGTTAAATGCCTTCTGGTGGTTATTGTGATGGATTTATAGTCCTGATATTGCATCTGCTTCTTGCAGTCGGAAAATGCCTGGAGTCCTTGCCAGGCAAGCTTTCATGGATTGGGCACAGTATTGTGTTTTATGTGAGTATTTTAAACTGGACCATCTGTGAGTAACAATGGCACTGATTTCCACCATTTTATTATTTGCATGTACATAGCTGAGGGAGATTCCGAGCGCACACAGTAATCTATGGGGTTCCCCACCACAATGGGAAATCACAGATTTGTTTTTATTTATGCCACAGTTTTAGGGTGGGGTGAGGGAAAAAGTGCGAAAATAAAGGGAAAAAAAACACAAGCGACGGAGAAAAATATCCAGGAAGGGGCAAAGGGGAAAAAAGTAAAAGTAGGGAACAAAGGGAGAGCCAGAGTGACCTGCCCATGTCTGCCAGGAGCAAGGGAAGATGAGTTTGGGGTGTAGGTGGTGAATGGGGAAAAAGGGAGTCGTTTTCAGGATCTTACTGTCATAAAAAACAACAAAAACTGTGTAAGAGCTCCTAACTTGAAGACACAGGCATGTCAGATCTGGACTTGGCCTCTATTTGCTTACATTTGACAAAGTTGGCAACCTTATACACAGTGATTTGTATATGATATTATGTGTAAAGGTGACCTTTTTGCAATTGTTGTTTGTTTTATTGTAATTATTTGATACAAACAACTACACACTGCCTGAGCCTTTCACCGTGTTTGTTTGCTATGTGAGTTCATGGATACAGGCTTGTGTCCCACTGTGATTAATTCACATGTTTGTTCTATTCCATTATTTTGCATATTAAACTGCCCTTATCAGGCTGGATAACGGCTAAAATATAGTACCGATTGGGGCTATATTGATTTCAACCGTATTCTTTACTAACTCAGGGACCACTGTCTCTTATAATAGATTTGCTACAGAGCATCTTAGGAGCTTCAAGCATCATTTCAGAGTTGCTATCAATGGCTCTAACTTGGGTATAACCTCTCAGAGTTATACCCAACCTCTCAAGGGTTACTCTAGGGCAAGTAGGAGATATTGACAATAGGTCATAGCCAGACTGGATCACTTTTACCGTGTTCCCTATGATTTGATTGGGATCACTTTAGAGGAAGCCTACAACATCTCACCTGATTTTTTGGGTTTTATTTACTGACCTATCACTTGGAAGAAACCTTATGTATTGGATCAAATACAGGACACCTGAGCTTAGAAAGACTACATAGAATTTCCCTGGTGGTGAAAGTGCTCTAATTGGCAGAAATACTTTTGTATACTTTTTAAGAAGTCTTTTATCAAACGAATTGTGAAAAAAGGCATCTTGGAAGGACTTTTTCTGAAATCTATAATTGCAGCAAAGGGTACCTTAACTCTTTCCGTGTGTCGGATGTCCCCCAGCCCTCTGACATCATGGTGGGCGTGTCCGTTGGACGGCTGGGGGCAGTCCGATTTGCGCACGTGTAGAATTTGCCCGCACAGCAGGGAAATGTGCGCCGCAGCCAACGGGTTAACTGATGGGATTCATACCAGTTTAGCCATATACAGTGTATATAATGTGAATGCCTCGTCACAGCCTGTAATTGAATGTCTATGTGTATTTACCAGATGCAGAAACTCTTCCATTACAAAGCCTAGGAATGCCTCCTTGGTGGGTATTTCACCTCCTTTACAATGTTCATACTAACTTTTAGAAGTTCCAATCAGCAGTGATGAGTGCAGTCAGGAGCCATGTTGCCAAGTTCAGTGATGGTTGGCACAGATGCTGTAGCTTGAAGACAAGATGTACTTGGCACAGCAACTTCTTGAGGAATAACTTGACCATGTGAAGGAGATCCGTAGTGATCCGTGGTCCTTTACTGCAGCGTCCGCTCCATCATGATCTCAATTATTCTGGCTTTGAAATGTTGCATTTTGGTCAAAACCTTTGGGATCAGAGCAACTGGTGGAAAAGTGTAAAGAAATGATATTGATCATTTGATTAAAAAAAGAGAATTGCACGATGTCTTTGGTTTGGGTTCCCTGGATGCAACGTTTGAGATTTTCTTCATTTTCTAATTTGGCGAATATGTTTCTTTGTAGAAAACCCCAGTCAGAAAATACAATTTGAAGTTTATCTTTAAATGAGATCTACTGACAATTCTCCTGGAAGATCCTGTTGAGGAATCTGTTTGGAAATGTGTAACTTACGCATAAAGCAAGAAATGCTACCCTCTTTATCTACAATACTTCCTAAGACCCTAATGGTGTCTTGTGGTACTTATACGAGGGTGTAGCATGAAGCTTTGCTCAGGGAGTTTGGCCTGCTTTTAACATCTATCCACATCACCAGCCCTACACCACACTACACACACCGAAGTCATGTGGAATGCATGGACCCTCTGAAAGGCCAGTAGAGCTGGGGCGAAGTCAGCAAAATCTAGGTAAATCCTCAAACTTCCTAACAGTATCCATCTGTTAATTTCTCACTTTCTGGGAGGGATATGGATGTGGGGGGAGGTTGGGCTGCCTGCATGTGTGGGGGAAGGGGAGCCTTTGAAATGCCAGAAGAGCTGGCCTGAATTCAGTAAAATGCCCCCAATCTTTGAAAACCTAGTTATGACCCTGCATGGTTCTGTTTCAACATGCTCTAACATTAAACAAATTAATGAAAGAAAACAGCTTCATGGCTAGACCAGTTCACCCCACCTGAAAATATAACATCAGGCACTTTTGCAATCATTGAAGCAAGAGCTCCCGGCCTGGCGTGTCAAGAGTATCTTCAAATATCACCCACCTTTCGGCTTGTGGAGCGAGACCCACCCACAGTGGTAGAAATTCATCAACATTACAAATGCAGTGGACACTCAGAGACAATGATATATTGCCTCTGACATTTCTTTATCTCTCTGTCCTGACTCCTGATCTTTCATGTTCACACACCATCCCATCAACCCTGAAGGTAGCTCAGTAGAATAATGCATCTTCCGCAGAGATCTGTGTGCAACCTCCATGTCTCCCGTTCACATCTGGGCTTCTTGACCCACCCTATCGACTTTCTGAGGTCAATAGTACGCGTACAAATTAGATACCCAATAGTACACCTGGATTACAGTATCTTGAGACTTAGGTGATAAAGCGACATAAAAGCACCAAGTCAAGAGCTGTGGGCGCAGTAAGCGTCTTTGTGTTCCAGTCATGCCCCACTGTCCTCAGAGCACAGGTTGGCCTGTAACCTTGATGGACGTTCCCCGACGCACCCAATGGAAGGCAAGATGGAGTATTTGTTAAGGGTGCACGGGGCCTTAGTCGGCACGGGAAACTTCATATCCTGAGTGGGCACCTTGGCAGGCAGGACAAAGTTCATATCCTTAGTTTGCAAAGTGGAGCAGGATCTGGTCACCTGTGCTTTTGTGCTGGCAAGCGGGCCCGTAACGCGTCCACTTCCCAACCTCAAGTCTCGATCAATGGTCTTTGACTTCCAGACATTCTGGGAGCAGGTTCTGTGCTGCACGGTATCCTCCTTACTCTGAGTACTTGGTCCCTGCTCCATTGACTCTTCTGCGATCTTCGGTGTCAAGGCCTCACACCCAAGGGTTCTACGTTGCTGGCTCCCCTGGAGCTGGGCGGAGCTTGGGCGATTTCGACCCTTGGCGGACTTGGGACGAACTAGCCATCTTCGGCTCTCCGGGTCTTCCTCGCTGTCCCATGGGCTGCAGTCCTGCAGAGACATATTGTAGGGTCTTGACTTCACTCTGGACCTACAAGAAAAAGAGCAAAACAGGACAAGTATCAGTCTTTGATTCAGGAAAATTTGTCTCAGGTTGGTCGTGAGACGCAAAGTCACAGGGATTCCCAAAGAACGTAGTGCATGGAGATCCTTCTAGGGTATTTTCTCTATTTAAAACGTAATCTGGCTAAACGAGAGTTCACCAGATTTGGAAGGCATGTAGCGCTAGGCTTTATTTGGGGCTTTTAGCTGGTTTTGTGCGATTTTCGTACGCTGTATTTGTAGTTAATAAACAAAATACCACAATCCAATATGCATAGATGTCTTAGGTTTCTATCTGATAGCTGATCATTTTCGACAGAATTTTTTTTAAAACTGAAATCTGCTTACTGATTAGTAAATATTTTAAAATATTCAAGGGCAACGGGATAGGCGTAGAATTCTGAACATAAACACCTGTGATTGGATGATATTGTAGCGGCGCAGCACTCCTACTCTTATAGACTACACAATAAAATGTTGTATATTGGGAAAGTTATAGGCCTTAAAACAAGCAGTCCTGCTTTGCAGTTTTTGTTCCCCTACTTCGCCTAATTGTTTGATCTTAGTCAAATCATGTTCTCCCCATGCCTTGCTCCCTTAACAGGCAATTTTTGGAGAACTTAAAACCAGTCTCAATACTCGAAAAGGACGTAGCCTCATTGCGATAGCCCCATCAAATTTGCAATTCCTACATGGGTACTATTTCAACATATGTTTATGGCTATATGAGGGGGCAGACGGCTGTGATGTACATGCATAAGCGTGGTTGCCTGCTGGTTTTGGGGTTCTACCCTGCTGGTTTATGGCCTCTTCGCTGCATGTGCTCACGTCACTCTGAATTAGCATAACCAGAGGTTAACACAATCCCTCAAAATGTCAGGTTAGTTGGACACCCTGCAACACACCCAGAGCACACATGTATTTAATGAAAATACAGACATCTTGAATCAGGGAAACTGATCACTTTGAGGAAATATTTGTGAGCAGTGAAAACAGGTGATAGGCCTCAGCGGTTCTCCACATATACATACACCTTCAATGTAAACAAAACTTCCTATTGCAATGTTTACAATTGAACAGTTCATAACCATTTCAGGGCTGCCATGGGGATCATCAAAGTTAATGGAGAGGAGAAGCAATTGCTGCATTGCCCCTAAATTCTGATGCCTTTTAGTAGAACAGGACCAAGAAGAAAGGCGAATTCAGAGCTTGTGTGTCTAGTGTTAGCACAACCAGCACAACTCTTGCATCAAGAAACAACCCAGTAAGTTTCAAAGACCATTTGAGTAAAATCAAAATGTATTTTATGACTAAAATGAAACCAAAACTACAAAGGTTGCTGTAAAGTTATAGTTTCCAAGTAACAGCCAGATTACACATGGCTTCTCCATTCTTCACGTGCAGTCCTCTCAGATGGCCACTGGAGGCTTCTTCCCCATCCACTTACACAGCACGACCATCTTCAGGTTGCCTACAGCCTTAAGTCAGGACAGAGGGGCTGGATAAGAGTCAGCTGGCAGGTAGAGTCAACAACTTGCAAACTTCAGAGACCTGCTATAGGGGTGACCTGGCTTGCATCTCCACGACAAATAGACTCTTTTCGGTCTTTCCAAATCTGGCTAAGCCATTCGACTTCCCCCCCTTCCTTCTCACCAACCAATCTAGACTTTGGGGTTGACTCCAAAGTCCTCCTGTTCTTCTGGAATGACCTCGTTCCAGGTACCAGTTCACAGCGAGTGTAAGTTGCCACTTCCTTTCAAGTTCCAACAAACAATCTTCTACAAGCCCAGTGCCAGAACAGTTACAACTGGTTGACTGGTCTGCTTCACAAAAGAGGCGTTATGGTATTGTTTTAAGGCAGCGGGAGGTACCAGGAGATCAGCTGATCAATTTGTTGAAGAAAACATTTGAGGCCTGGTTGAGGGAGGCGACACTCCCACCCGCAGTTCACCTGGTCCAGCTGCATGTAGATTTGTGCATTAGGTTATCATCATCAAGGAAACTTTATTGTGCCAATAGACCATTAAAGTGCAAATGCATTACAATAACATTTCATTAAAACGTTAAAGCAATCCTTTTGAGGACTGGGTCGAATCCCCACTTTCAAATGTTTAAATACCGTCGTTTAGAGCCTACGCCCCATGCAATAAAAGGCAATTAATACAAATTTATTTTTAAGAATACAAGCAGATATGTAGTGTATTACAACCACTAAGAGAAAACATAAAAACCTCAGATGAAGGAAATAGATAAAATGGAACAAATCCAATAAAACTTGGTGTATTAGCGTCTATGACCTACACAGTGACATTCAGAAATATTTTGCGTAAACACCACATAGAAAGTAAAAAACACGACATCACGAATACAATAGGCAACTGTGTGTTGTATTTCAGTCTAAATGACTCAGCGCAGAGCTGTGTGCCTAGGTTTCTGCATAGCTGAAGCAACCAACGGCGCCTAGCCTTCCTCTATCCAGAACAAAAAAAAGTACAAGTAGTTCTGTCTCCTCTGGAATGCTACATGCCGGACAACCTATGGGTAAATTGCCAGCCCATTTATTTGTAAAGGCGCGCAACGGGAGAACCCCGTGCCTGAATTGCAAGTATAGCTTCCTGGCTAGGGCAGGTTGAATGTCATCCAAAACAGGCTCTAAACGATACTGGTCTTTAACCACATGCATGCAGTGCATTTTTACCGCTGTATGCTGAGGAATGCAGAATTGCATTGTTTCATGACGAGCTGAGCTCGTCATGAGCAGCGAAGGGGCAGGAACACGGCGGTCAACGAGCCTGTTGATGAGCTCCCCTGTAGCTCAGCAACTTTGCTCTCCCTAAAACTCCAGAACAGTTAGTTCCTAGAGGTAGAGGGCAATGGCGTAGCTAAGCCTTAGGACACCCGTGGTGGCCTGATCGAAGAGCGGGGGGTGCAAGTGAGTCATGCGGCCGAGACGGCAGCAGGTAAGGGGGGAGGGTGGCCACCGCCCCCAAAACGCAGACTGCCTCTGCATTATGCCTTAGCCTTGCTCTGCCCATGGCCAAAAGTGTGTCCCTAACATATGCTATCCAAGGTAGTTTTCCCGCACCATGTCGGCTCAGTACCTACCTGAGTTCTGCTCTGTAATCAGCCAATCCCGGAGTGGCCCATAGACGACTCCAAAATATGAGGGGCCTGAGGGTGATTTCATCAGCAATTGGCCAATGTCCAAATGGAGCGGTGTGAGGGTGTACTTGGGGGAGTCTAAATAGCTGCCTAACAAAAATATAGTTGATCTTGATAATACTACGTAATGGACTGTGCCCCAGATTTCTGCCCTATACAAAGAGGCAGCCCTTTCTTGCACTTTGTAAATTTCAACTAGCGGACCAATGGCTTTATGACTAGAATTCCTAAATACCTTGGTCGGGCCCCCCGTGGTCTGTGCTAGCTTTAAGCTGGCTTTATCGATTTGGGCTCCCCAACCCATTTTTTCAGTTAAAGTAACCCCAAGGTACTCAAATACCGACAGCCTCTCCAGCGGGATACCTTGTGGGCAGGGATTAGGTCAAGTTGAGCTGCCTGGATTAAAGACCATACATTTGGTCTTCTGGGTCTTAATTTCGAGCATCCTGGATTTACAAAAGGCATTGAAGCTGTCAAGAATACTCTGTACACCCATTGGTGACTTGGAAAGCAGAAGGGTATCGCCAGCGAACATCATTGCTGGCACTTTCCTGTTCGCTAACTTAGTTGTATCATTGTACGTAACTGCGTTGAGTGCTCGGCAAGTGTGTTAATAAATAAACAAAAAAGAGTTGGCGCGAGAACACATCCTTGTCAGACACCACTATCTATGGGTATAGGGGCATTTAATTCCCCATACTTGCGAAATCTAATGTAGGCATAATTGCCTTCATGTAACCGCTTAAAAAAGGAGGCATAGATAGCTTGGGACCCCCAAATCGCACAATGTATCTGGGAGATTTTAAATCCACAAAGATTAAATAGAGACTACCGCCCTCTAAGATCACAGTTTTCCAATACAGGAGTTGGAGCCTAAAGATTTGATCTACAGTGGACAGTTTTTTCCAAAAGTCTGCTTGAAAGGGCTCAGGATCTTGTTTTCTTCCATCACATGGTCCAGCAGTGCACGAGCAAAGATATTCTGACTGACATCTTATAGACTTATTGGTCGATAGTTTGTGGGAAGAAGTGGTGAGCACTTTTTGTAAATTGGGAGGATTTCTGCACCAGCCCAGGTTGAGGGAATCGCCATTCCCTGCAGTATAGCATTGTACAATGACCACGTTCAGTTGTATTTCCTCTGTAATCAGACATCCAGCTATGCTCTGTCTCTCGGACATCATGCAAGATTTGACTCAATGGCTAACAGGTAAAAAGTTAACCTTCCACCGCTTCAGGAAGTTTGTGTTTCAGTCTCACAGGTGACAGAAAGCTATGCCTGCACCCAGTGCTTAAGTTGAGCCAGTGGTTTCCAATGCACGACATCAGCTCTTAATTGTCAACTCTAGTACTTAGGACAATCAGGCACATGGTGGCGCTGTTTGACTATTACAGAGAAATGCACAACTACAGTTTTTTGATAATTCCATATACTTTAAATTAGGTACCAGCCGTCTGGACTACGGCAATGCACTCTATGCATGAATCACCACCCACCTCCTAAAGAGACTGCAGACCATTCAGAACTCTGCGGCCAGACTCATCTTCGAACTCCCCAAACTGGCCCACATCACCCCTCGCCTCAGGGAACTCCACTGGCTCCCTGTCCTGAAGAGACGCAATTCGAAATGTTGATCCACGCTTACAAGGCCCTGCACAACCAAGATCCAGCCTTCATCAACCACTGCATGAACTTCACCAGCCGTCCAAACACCTGCGATCCGTGTCCCTCACCCCCGTTCACACCCCTCGCATTCACCAAAGCAACAGTGAAGGACGTTCCTTCTCCTACCTCACGACGAAATCCTGGAAGGACCTCCCTCTGCACCTCTACCTCTCTTCTAGAATCCAGGAAGGCACTCAAGACCTGGCTGTTCAACGGATCTCTCCGGTAACCAATATGTCCTCAGCACCTGGACACCCTCACGAGTGATTCGTTGCGCTTTACAAATCCAGTGATTGATTGATGTCTAGTACGTGCTGCCGAAGCCATTCTCACAGCTTTGTGGCCTGGAATAGACTGAATTGTCATTCTCGTAAGAGTCTTTTTTTTTTAAATCTCCCACTTTCCTCTTCTAAAATATTGACATGTATGGTGCTGTTATCGGCAGCGCTGGCGGGGGCAATTAGTGGTGCAGGCTGCAGGGGCCTCTTGATGAGCGCCCTGGCACTTATTTTATTACAAATCAAGCACTGTATGTATCAAATCCAATTATTCAATCTGACCAAGATGGAAGTACTGGTCTTCAGCAACAAGACCTCCCCATCAGGCTCCACCTGGTGGCTGTTGGAGCAAGGACCAACACCCACACCCACAGACCACCCAAAAAATCTAGGGATCATCCTAGATGACGGGTCAACAAGATGGCTCAAGTCAATGCGGTGTGCACTTCCTTTTTCCACATCCTACGCATGCTGTGAAAAATCTTCAAATGATTGCCTCAGAACATCAGACAGACGCTCACAGAAGCACTCCTCACAAGGAGGCTGGACTACAGCAACACTCTCTATAATCAAATCTCCAAACAACTCATACACAGACTCCAGGCCATCTAGAACACCGCTGAAAGACTCATATTCAACCTCCCACACCACACCCATATCACACTGCACACCAAGAAGCTTCACTGGCTCCCCGTTCACAAGCGCAGCCAAATCAAACTTCTCACGCACACATACAAAGTCCTACATAACACAAGACCGGGATACACTTTCACCAGCCCACCAGACAGCTACGCTCTGCCTCATTCTCACTCACACACACTCCCCGCATCTGCAAATGCAGAACTGGAGGTCGCTCACTCACCTACATCACACCCAAGACATGGAACGACCGTCACAACACATCAGAACCTCCTTCTCACTTCTTGAGTTACGCAAAAGTAGCTGTAGGCCTGGCCTTCGTATAGGCACCTTGTGGAATACCAACCTACAAATCTGCCTAAGCGCCTGGATACCCTTTCAAGTGATTAGTGCGCTATACAAATCGATATAACATAACATAACAACAAAAACCATCAGATAAGGCACATTGAAGAAGTGGGGGATACTTCCTTATTGTGAATCTCCATCCCCAGTTTCTCCCCTGTTTACTACATCCCTTCCTTCTCTTTACATCTAAGACCTGCTGAGTGAATAGTCAGTTTAAAGCTTTCCAAAAATTACCCTTCTAATGTCCAACCCTGGGCTGCCCTTGTTCAGCCCATTCACACTGATTCCCTTCCATTGGACATGAGGCGGGTCTTGCCTAAGCTGGTTTGCTGACCTTAGACTGCATTGAAGGACATGCTGGAACCATGCATCTTTCCCCATGCTCCAGTCCCATCTTTGCTGGTCCTTTGAAGGTTGGGCTCAGCCAGCCTCCCTCATACCTCTCTTGCCTCTTCTCAGTGCCTCCTGTCACCCTCTCTCCTGCCTCCTCCATCGGTGATGTCCTTCTAAGGGAATCAACCCTCCTGTATCTCTCTCGTGCAAATAGCAGGCTGGCTGTGTGCATAAGGCTGAGAAACCAAATACAAGAAACTTTTGTACCATAAAGTAAGCACATGCACTGATGAACCAGTTAGTGGTTTCCCAATGCACAGAGTCAAAATACCAGCAGTATCTAGCATGTGAAAAGGATACATCTTGTGAAAAAAGGCACATTTTCCACATATGGAGGTTACACCTCTACAGAGAATGCTACAAGGTTGTGTGGACTTCGTTGACTCCTTTAAACAAATAATGCAGGAATTTTAAGCTTGAGTTCTGCAAACTCCATCAATAGAGCCTTCAACATGTCTAACTGCAACATCACAACCGATTGGTACCCAACCGCCTAGAAGTCATGTGAAGCCACAAGAGCATCATTTACAAAGAGCTTCTTCCCATGTACATCAGCTGGAGCCCCTGCTGAGCAGAGGCGGAAGGAGCAGAAAGGGGAAGGATATTTAGAGAAGATGAAGGTGACAATGAGAAGAGGGCCTTCCCAGCCTGGTCCCTGGTACGAAAAAATTGAATACTTCTAGAGAACCAGATTAAGTTTCTTCTGAGTCCAGGGATCCACCGAAAGACTATGGGGCATATTTACAAGACCCTTGCCCTGCCGGTGCATCACTTTATGTGCGGTGCAGTGTGGTGCTCCGTAGTTACAAGGACACGTAAAGCTGCCCTGCATGGCTTTCCATGTCCTCGTAAATATGGCCACTTTTCCCGCAGCACTTTGTGTGAAAGGGGCTTTCCATGGGTGTGGCTGTGGGTGTTCCCAGGCAACACCCATGTATTCTGCCGTATTCCCAGAATTACGTTTCGCAAACATGGGAATGCGTCAGAATCCAACGCTTCCCCAGAGGAGCTGTAAGGAGGTGTCAAGAGTAGAAATACTTTTCTCCTTGTTTTTTTCTCTTTCTATGCGTGCTGCATTCTACAGTACACATAGAAAGAGGAAAACACCTCTCATGATTATTTTTATGCAGGAAGGTGTACCTTCCTGCACAAAAACAATCAACCCCGCAACTAAGGCAACCTTGCACCATGGTGCAAAGGTGCCTGTGTTGGCGCTTGGCAGCCAACTGTGCGTCACTGCAGAGAAGAGCTTAGGAATACGTCATATTGTTGTAAATATGATGCATCCCCTTGCTTTCAAAGTAACGCAGCACGGCGCAGGCAAATGGTTTGCACCACCATGCTGCGTTACTTCCTTGTAAATATGGCCCTATATTTGGAAATGGCACAGTCTTTGCCAAAGGGCATCTTCCAAGTTTGACCTGCTAATGACCGTGCATTAAAACCCAGCTCCATATCTGATGACCAATGAGAAGAAGGGACAAACTGAGCCCCTAAAGCTCCAGGCAGACACAATAGGCAGGTGTGGAGCGCTGCATAGTGCCTAGATAAGCATCCAGAAGAGCACAAAGACATGGTATGCAGCAACTCTAAGATGAGGTGAGCTAAAATCCATGACCACCATTGATGCGACGATGGACCCCTCCAACACCAGCATCCATCCACCCACACAGCGAAGCTGTTCTTGGGCACTACGGCTGGCTATGCTGTACCTTCTTTAGGGTGGAGGGGCAAGCCTGGATCCCAAACTTGCCATTTGATGCCCCAGCAATATTTGGCAAGGATATCCATGAAGGCTTTCAAGCAATTAAAGGATGAAGTAACTGGCTAATCTCTGAAGCCGGGGAAAAACCAAAGGAAATGATGGACGGAGCGTTGACAATACAAGCACTCACCCCCAGTCAACTGATCTGGGTTTAATCCATCACCGTTCTTTAGCCCACTCTGCACCCCAGTTCAGACATGGCCATATGCAAATCAGTCTGACCCTGTGCCTCATGGGAACAGTCCAGCCCGAGCATAGAAACACCTCTTTTCTCTTTTAGACGTAGTCAAAATCTAAAAGATCTCCTTATACACACTAGACTCAGGGACCTGGGGGTATCAAGGGAGATGACTACGATGGCAGGCCTACCTAAATTGATGGGACATACACAATGTGGTTCATGTAGTGTATGCCATCTTACAAACAACACCACATCCATAGATCTAGGACTCCGCACTCCCTGGGAACAGAGATCCCTTACAAATTGCAACTCCCAGGGTGTGATATACCTGATAACCAGCCCATGTCAGAAAAAGTATGTAGGGATGACCAGTAGGAAGGTGCGGGTTAGGATCACAGAACATCGCAGCACGATACGGTGCGGAAAGACAAACACAAAACTAACAGCACATTTCTTAGAAACTGGACACAGCATAGAAGATCTGAGATGGACCGTGATAGAGAGGGTCCAACCTGGGTAGACACCAAGCAGGTGACCAGAGGGTGCTACTACAACGAGAACAGAGATGGGTGTATCGCCTTCAAAGTCACTTGGTGGGATTAAATGATGACATCCCTTGGCAGTCTCTGGGAAGAAAATAAACAATCTACTGTGTGATACATTACTGACATCATGAAGTTCTGTCACTTATATACTGAGATAATGAGTGTTTTCGATGCCCGTAGTAAATCTGGACTATATGAATTATGCCCCGATATACTGCTAGTCCATACATGAGGAGGGTATGCTCAGACGTGAGTCCCTTGCTCACTTTGCCACTGGATTCAAGCAAGCCGGGCTGAAGACGGCTGGAATGCCAGAAACCGGTCCTCCGTAGCTTGTTTCCGGTCCAGGGAAGGCATGGCTTGGCAGTTCGGGCTGGACTGTTCCCATGAGGCACAGGGTCAGACTGATTTGCATATGGCCATGTCTGAACTGTGGTGGCAGACTGAGCTAAAGAACGGTGATGGATTAAACCCAGATCAGTTGACTGGGGGTGAGTGCTTGTATTGTCAACGCTCCGTCCATCATTTCCTTTGGTTTTTCTCTAATCTCTGAAGCCATCAAAGGTCTTCTCAATCACCTTACAGGAGGCAGACTTTTGGGATCAGGGGAGGTTTTTAAGACAGTAAGTTTTGCTCCAGATGTAAAATAAATGCTCTGGTTCTTTCAAAACCTATTAGCAAACACCATAGCACAGCAAAAGATATCACAGGTCACAAGGCCCATTCACAAATGTGGAGGTGGTCCAATCAACTGAGCACATGACCAAAGATGACAAACCTTCCTTGCTCAGCGACAACTCCCCACCCTCGTTAACCGTGCCAATAGGTGAGAAACTGCATCATTTTCCAACTTGGCAGGACAGTCATACCGTCTTATGAGTGTGAGATATCATTTGTTGCAGATATTCTTTAGACCTCCTGACAAAACGTTCTGCATGCCTCCAAAACCAGAAAAAAACGACACTGCTGATCCCTTCCTGAAAAAATCTTGAAAATGTTACTGAAAGATGCAAAAGAGTTAGAGTCAAAATCGCAAAGAGGCAGCGTGGGTTTACGCAAAGTCTTTCCTGGTATGGAAGAAAACAGGTGGTTGGCATCTTATTCAAGGGGCAGGGCTTACACATAGTAACTCTGCAGGAAATCTTTTATGCCTTTCATCTGAATTTCTAACTCCCATCTATTGACTCACAGGAGACATCCTTCCATATCCCTGTCCCCTCATGATGCCTCGTAACCTCCGCTTTGTAGTCAACAACTCATCAGTTCAAAGTTCTCCCTTTTGACCTCGACTCCACAGCTCAAATTTCCACAAAAGGTACAGTATGCACATCACCGCTCCTTTGACACGTCAGTATGCACACCCTACCTGTAGGTGGGCAGTGATAAATAGACAGCCCTGACGAAGGCCCCAGCCCTGACGGGCTCTTGGTGAGGGCCAAAACATGTTTGTGAATCAGGGGTAACTGAGACACTAATTCTCAATGAAACCCCACATTTTTTTTATTCATACCCTCGGTACCCTTGAATAAAGAAGGAATCCCCTTCGGGTATACCAGAAGGTATTTTTACAGTTTTTCACTCCTGGATCCCTGCTTTATCCAGATAAATGTTTTAAATAAGAAATCCCAAATTTGGTTGGATCCGCCCTGGTGGTATCATCCTTTCAGGGTGCGGACGGGCGCAGATGATGAAGCATGCCACTATTTAGTGGATGAGGCGTCTACTCCAATTTTCTTTGGAAGTCTAATTTAGACCTTCAAGTGGGTTTTTTTCACCCCCTATTTTTAGCCCCTTCCAGCCTAGTTGCCCTTTTGAGTGTGAGATATCCACATATGTCCCTAACCGTAAGACTGGTCACTGCATACTCATCTCTGCAAGAGCTCAGTGGAGCAGGGACCACACACTACAGGTCATAAATGAACGGACAGCTACCCTCCATGTCATGGTATGAACCTTAGGCAGAGAAACCTCCCACCAAGTAGGCAGGTGCGGAACGGATGCCACAGGATAGAACAGCGAGCCACACCCCCTCACCAGAGATGCCGACAGCTACAACAATCCTCTCCAAGGGGAGGGACTGAACCCTAGCTACAAGGTTCCTGGCTTTTGGGGGACAGGGGTGCTTAGGAAGGCTCCTGGGGTACTTTGCTGTCATCGTATGATACTTGTCATGGCATAATGGTGGTAATTTCTAGCTAACGATGGACCCCATGGCATGATGGCATCTACTGCCAGCAGCATATTGCTGGCCTTAGCATATAGTGATAATGGCTGCCATGATAGCTGTAATTCTTAGATAGTTTGAACACTTGCGGCACGATGGAGTCCATCTCTAGCACATGTCTGGCTCTGGCATAATAAGGGTGTTTCTTAGCATTCAGTAAAACCCGGTGATATGATGGTGTCCTCTCCCATCAGTGACATGAGGCTGTTAGAGACATAATAATGCTAACGGTTGGCATAGTGTGGGAATGTATACTTAAATGCCCACTTCCAGGAAATGCTGGGTCCGGCATAATGGTCGTAGTTCATGCTATATTGAGACTATCCATAGCATTTTGGGGACATAATACTGGGCCTGGTATCCATAGCTAATGGCGGTACCAGCCTGGCCTATGAGGGGTGATACTGCGAAAGCGGTCCGCGGATGCATCTTTCTGGTCCAGGGAGGACCTGGCTTGGAAGTTCGGGCAGGACTGTTGCCATAAGAAGCAGGGTGAAGACTGATTTGCATATGGGCAGGTCTAAACTGGGGTGCATGGTGAACAAATTGGGGGTGAATGTTTGATTCATTCTCCATGCCACCCATCATTTGTGCGTCTTTTGCTTTCTCGCCCTATGTGCGCCAGGTATGCCCAGACGTGAGTCCAGGGCTCACTGTGCCACTGGATACAAGCTAGCCTGGCTGATGAGGGGTGATACCAAAACCGGTGCCAGGATGAGAGTTTCTGGTCCGGTGAGGTCCTGGCTGGGTAGTTTGAGTTGGACTGTTCCTATGAGGAGCTGGGTGGAGGTTGATTTGCATATGGCTGGGTCTAAACTGGGGTGGTGTGGTGAGCAGAAGAACAATGGATTTAACCCAGATATGTTGACTGGGGATGAATGTTTTATTTGTTCCGCATTAAGTCCATCATTTGTGTATCTTTTGCTCTAAAGTAAATGCGGCATTGCTGCTATATGGTGCCCGTCCATCCGCATGCATGCCAGTCACATGGGGGTAAATGTGTGGCTGGCACTTTAAACAAAAGACACCCCTTGCCTCTCCCTGTTGATGGCAAGTCCCTCGAAGCCATTTCAAACCCTTTCCTCTATAAGTGTGTGCACTCACTCATCAACTTGCCCGGCATCCAGTCTAGCAGCCACCTGCCCATGAACCTGCCCAGCCACTCATCCACTCGTTTTCACTCACCCATGCATCCATTCCTACATTCTCACATACAAACCACCACGCACACGGACTCGGGGCGAATGTAGCCGCACTCTCATTTATAAGACAGCCCTTGTGGCGTTGACAATGCTTGTTTAACTCTCTTGCTTCCAGTGGAAATCTGTGACACATCTCCCCTTCAAGCTACATAATCTCCCTCTTGTCTGGTCTAAAACGTTGGCATGTTGACTCACCTGAGCCTGTCTGTGCCAGGGGTGCCCCCGTCCACAGGATGCCAGGGGGTCTGCCACTGTCCTCGCGGGTCCCTCAGACGCAGGTGCCTCAGGGGACGCCCCTCCTCTGGGTCTCACTGACCCCAGCTGTGGTTCCTGTCACTGGTTCTCCGTCTCACTAGTCCCGGTCAGAACGCTCGTGCAGGGCTGCTCTGCCCCCAGGGCCGTCTCTAGGGCGGTGCCACATGGGCAGCCTTAGGCATGCGCAAGCTGTGCACCTGCACAGGGCCACCAAACCCCAGGGGCCACCACGCCAATATATATCCTTAATATAATAATCCTCTGAGGATGGATACATATTTGCGTAGCGGCCCCTGGCAGGGATTTGGCGGCCTCCGGCTCTGTTCCACTTCCAAACACCCTGACCCCCCCTCTTCACTGGCCTCCGCGCTCCGCCCCGCCCGGAACCCTTCTTCCGGGGCCCCCTACCTACGCTCCCTGCCTAGGGCTGCCATGAGCCTAGAGCCGCCCCTGGGTGCCACCGCACCAGGTGCTGACTTCCTGGGGGCGCTGTGTTTGCAAGTTTATTATGTTTTTAAAGCAAGATAACTCTTGTGTGATTAATTATCTTCCTGGAGAGAGATCAGCATTTTGTATAGTTGAGGTTTTGACTTATGTGAAGTTAGCGCAGTAGGTTAATGTGCCTGCTGCACAGAACGTCTACCAAGTAGATTACAGAGTGCAAGTAATGTAAACAGATCAGCAGGTTACTGCTTTTAAAAGAGACATCCTTTTGTTACTTCCAATTTATAACTTAAAGTCCTAATATTCAACAGTGAGATATTAACTTTCATCATAGAACTGCATACACACTGCAAAGTATACATTGATAAATGTTCCATAAATGGTTAATTTGGCTAGAAATCGATTCTTATTATTAAAGAAAACCCCCAACTATGCTGTTTCATTTTCGACTCTGAGTTTGTGCTTTTCCACACCAAGCACTCTCAAACTATACTGCCTACCGGTATGGATGACATGTAACTCCTACACCTTTAGTCCTTCGGTTTATGTAATAGTTCCTTAACACTGATTTATTTTACACACGTATGATTGATTGTCTCCACTCTGTGCAAGTTGTGTGTGATGCAAAGTGCTCTGACACCCTACACTGGTATGAGTGGCGCTATATAACGAAATCAATGCATCTGAGAGAGAGTGGTTATGGAGACTTGGGGGGCACTGAAGGGAATCTGTGGCGGGGGTGGTCATGGGGGGGGGGGCAACAAACATTGTGGCACTGGAAGCCACCAGCGCTAAAGACGGCCCTGTCTGCCCCAGGAGGGTCTCACCCACTGTGGAGGCGGCTCTACCTCTGCACGGTCTCGACCACCCCGGGGAAGGGTCTCGCCCCTGTCTGCGCTCTGATGCCAGGACCCCTGTCCCTCCTGGGAGTGGTGCAGGGTCTCAGGGCTGCCCTACCTCTGCACGGACTCACCCACCCCGGGGAAGGGTCTCGCCCCTGTCTGCGCTCTGATGCCAGGACCCCTGTCCCTCCTGAGAGTGGTGCAGGGTCTCAGGGCTGCTCTACATCCGCATGGTCTCACCCACCCTGGCTACGTTTACCTACACTCATCTAGCGCCTCACTCCCCGTCGGCGCTCTAGTGCCAGGACTGCTGCCCTCCCGCGAGTGGCACAGGGTCTCATACACGGTGCAGCGCTGCGTTACCCCGCACGGTCTCACCCACCTCGGCTAAGGTTCTTCCAGCGTCTCAATCTCCTGTCAGCGCTCTGATGCCAGGACGCCTGCCCCCCCCCCCCCCCCCCCCCTCTTCAGAGTGGCACGGGGTTTCAGGGCTGCTTTACCTCCGCTGCTC
The DNA here is from genome assembly GCF_964263255.1 of Lissotriton vulgaris. NCBI lineage: Eukaryota > Metazoa > Chordata > Amphibia > Caudata > Salamandridae > Lissotriton > Lissotriton vulgaris. Next base: position 361,072 of record NW_028247528.1, on the reverse strand, counting down.
CGCATGGTATCACCCGCCCCGGCTAAGGTTCTCTTCGCTCCTCTAGCACCTCACTCCCCGTCAGCGCTTTAGTGCCAGGACCCGTGAGTGGCAGAGGGTCTCACACACGGAGCAGCGCCGCTTCACCTCTCATGGTCTGACGCAGCCCGGTGAAGGGTCTCTTCGCTCCTCTAGCGCCTCACTCCTCTCTCAGCCCTTTAGTGTCGGGGCTGCCCCCCTCCCGTGAGTGGCAGAGGGTCTCATACACGGAGCAGCGCCGCTTCACCTCTCATGGTCTCACTCACCCCGGTGCAGGGTCTCCTCGCTCCTCTAGCGCCTCTCTCCTCTCAGCGCTCCGGTGCCCTCCCGTGAGTGGCACGGGGTCTCACACTCAGAGGTCCCAGCGGGCAGGCCTCGCCTCTGCGCTCTGCCACCAGGAATCACCCCCTTCCGTCCGGGAGCCCAGGCCGGCTCCACCGCTGCCTTGGAGACACTGTTTGCCCGCTCTCCCTCCCGGCAGGAACCGCAAACAGAGGCGGGATGGAGGGAGGGGGCGGGGGTGCCCAGGAATGCGTGCTCTGGGGAGATGCCAGGCCGCCCCGGGCCTGCAGCAACGCCCACAGCAGCGGCGGCAAGGAGGCCGTGCCCAGCCCCCGGGGTCCGTGCCCACCCCTGTACCCATCACTTATAAACTCTTCCTGGAGGAGGCCGTGCCCATCCCCCCGGGTCCGTGCCCACCCTGTGCCCATCACTTATACACACTTCCTGGAGGGGGACGTGCAAAGCCCCCGCGGGCCGTGCCCACCCTGTGCCCATCACTTATAAACACTTAAGGAAGAAGGCCGTGCCCATCCTGTACCCTTCACTTATAAACTCTTCCTGGAGGAGGCCGTGCCCAGCTCCCGGGTCCGTGCCCACCCTATGGCCATCACTGACAAACACTTCCTGCAGGAGGCGGCTGCGAAATACGGGGCTTTTGATATCCACTCACCTGCTATGGAAAAATAAATGTTATTCCTCTTCCATTTGGGTGAACTGTTTAATAGTGATAATTTATTTCATGTGGCATCAATATCGCGTTTTTATTCCCAGCCAGTAGACAGTCTAATGTTCGAAAACTAAATATGGCAGCTACATTCCAGTGGAACTATTTGTACCTGGAGAATTGAAATTTCCGGGTGCCTCGCTGGAGTCCCCCTTTATCTGTATCCCCCCTCCACACCTGAGACTCTTGTCAAATGCCAGGCCTAAGCCCCTGGGCCCAGAGCCCCCGACATGTGTGCCCACCCCGCATACCTGCGAACAGAACATGCCAGCCCACATGTGGTAGGGTTACCCCCCTAAGCCGAAGCCCTCCTCCCAAGACTGGGCGCTTTCCTAACATCAGGTCAGGTGACCCCTGACCTTAAGAGCGCACCCCACATCTGAGGACCCCGCTTCACGTCTCCCTTCATGTACAGCCTGTCTGCTTATCAACCCCCCATTCTTAGGAGCATTAAACATGATCATCCAACCGATCCCAGGAGACCTATCCCTGTTTTAAACTAATTGTTAACAAAACAGTGAAAAAGCTATCACTAGTTGAAGACAAGGCGACACTTACAGAAAGAGCCCACGGATGGTTTGTGGTTCACAACTATGATAAATCCTCTCCACAACCATACCTAGGCACGGGCTTCAATAGAAAGAGGAGAGAAAAACATCTTCGCTTTCGTTTGGGCATTTTACCATTTTTACCGCATCTTCCCCCATGGAAGCGACTTCATGGTCAGTCAATAAGCCGCTTACGCGAGGACGCCAGCGGAAGCATTTTACATCTGCTATGTGTATGCAGAAATCTACAGGCCGAACGGCGACAGTTACTAAAGCCGCTCTTTGTAAGCAAGTGGATAAGATCCTGCAGACAAGCTGTGAAGGCATGTTTTGGAGGTGGAGATGTACAAATTATTATTATTATTATTATTATTAAAGGCTTTTATATCGCGCTCTATTACTAAAAAAATAGTATCCTGGCGCGTTGAAGGCAGAGCAGACTAGGTGGGCATAAATATCTAGGATTACAGGGAGAGGGGAGGTTTAGGCTATAATATTAAAAAGATGGGTTTTTAGATTCTTCTTAAAGGAGCAGAGAGTCGGTGCAGTTTTTAGATAGAGAGGTAAAGTATTCCAAGATTTCGCTGCTCTCACTGAAATCGATTGACCGCCAAGTCTGCAATATTTGAATTTGGGGACAACCATTTGGCACAGATTGGCCGAGCGCAAAGGGCGATTGGGAATGTACAGGGAGAACCTATTTCTCAAGTAGACAGGACCAGTGTGATGGATGGCCCGATACGCCAGCACTAGGATTTTAAACAAAATCCTGTGGGCAACAGGGAGCCAGTGCAACGCGCGGAGAAGAGGTCGGGCACTGGAACGCCTTGGGACATTGAACAGAAGTCTGGCGGCGGCGTTCTGAATAACCTGAAGGCGATGAATCAGGTAAGCCGGAAGGCCAGAGAACAGTCCATTAGCGTAATCTAACCGAGAGAGTACCAGTGCCCGAATGACAGTCTCTTTAGCTTCTTTCGGTAATAGGGGGAAAAACCTGCGCACAGTTTTTAAGGTAAAAAAGCAGACTCCAGTGACTTTATTTATATGGTCTTCAAACTTAAGGTTCTTACCGAACCAGACCCCCAAATTCTTCACTGGGCCCAAAGCAGCTTTTGGAGGGGGTAGGTCGGTAGGCCAAAGACGGTCACTAAAGTCCTCAGGGAAAGAACCATATAGTAGGATCTCGGATTTGCTTTCGTTACATTTTAACTGGGCATTAGCTAACCATTGGAAGACAGAAGATAGGCATGATTGGGCCGCCGACGTATCTAAATTGTCTTTGGGCCAAGTAAACAACAATTGCGTATCGTCGGCGTACGCCATAATTTTTGCCCCTAACTGTTCAGCCAGGTAGATCAGAGGGGTAAGGTAAATATTGAAAAGCAGAGGGCTTAACATAGACCCCTGAGGAACACCAGTAGAAAGCAATTTAGGAGTGGAAGCAAAGGGGGGCAACCAAACTTGTTGCGTGCGATTATTTAAAAAAGAAGTCAGCCAGTCAAATACGGAGCCAGTAATACCTATATCGGCTAGTCTGGAGAGTAGAAGAGAGTGAGGCACCGTATCGAAGGCAGCAGAGAGGTCCAATAAAATCAGAGCCGCTCTGCCGCCCCCGTCAAGACACTCCCGAATAGCCTCCGATATTTCGACTAAAGCCGTCTCTGTGCTGTAGGCTGCCCTAAAGCCAGACTGAGCTGGATGAAGGGCCTCCGTAGATTCCACGAATTTCTCTAGTTGACTAAAAACAATCTTTTCGCATACTTTTGCAAGCGCTGGCAGCAAAGATATTGGTCGAAAATTGGACGGGGTGGCCGGATCAAGTCCATTTTTTTTTATTAGTGGGAGCAGTTTTGCTTGTTTCCAACAGTCCGGGACAGTAGCTGAGTGGAGCGAGAGGTTAATAATTTGAGTTACCTCATTTCCCACCGATTCAGCTACACCCGCAAGTACTCTGGCCGGACATGGGTCAGAGGGAGATCCGGATTTTAAGGCAGCAACAATGGCAGTAATATCCGAAACTAGTTGAGGGGTAAAGTTGGCCAATTGGGCAGTGCGACTGGGCATTATAGGAAGCGAAGTTGTTAAAAAAGAAGAGGGGCCATTACAAACATTTTGCAAGTCCACCTGAATTTTGGCAATTTTTTCAACGAAGAACTCAGATAGTTCTTCGCACCATTCTTCTGAGCTTTGGTCAATTCATGGAAGCGGCGGGGGCAAAGGCTCTTGCGTCAAGTAACCAGGCTGCTTAATCACTGCGCCACACGGCCCCTTAAACCTAACAGCAAATTTTCTCAAACTGCAGATAACAACTAACTGATAATGGAACAGTCCCTCGCTTGTCTTTGAAAATTGAGCATTGCATTTTTAATTTACAGACTGTGTAAACATCTAGGGCCATATGTATCATTGAAATTCGCATTTGCAAAGGCCGAAATTCGCAGAATTACGGCCTTTGCGAATGCAAATTCGCAAAATGATATGTATGAAGGAAAATCTAATGCAAAACAAGGAATCGCAAAATTTGCGATTCCTTATTTTGCGATTGCATTTAAGGAATAGCAAATTTTGTGATTCCTTAAATGCAATGTAAGAAGGCAAAAAATTTGCTAAATGGCCTTAAGGAATCGCAAATTACCACCAACTTCTAGTTGGTGGGAAGTTGCGAATTCCTTAAAAAATGCACATGTTTGCATTTTTCAAAGTGCCATGTGACGCACATACATGCCCTTAGGGCATGTATGTGCACCACATGTGCACCTATGCTTATTTCAGGGGTGCAACAGGGTGTCCTTTGTACACCCCTGCACACTTGAAATTATTCTCAATTTACGATTAGCAAATTGCGAATCGCAAATTAAGAAAAAATTCCACTTCCTTCCTATGGGCCTCCTGGCCCATAGAAATGAATGGGAAAGTATTCCTTAATTGCGAATTCGCAATTTGTGAATTCGCAATTAAGGAATATCAAGAAATCGCTCAAAAAATGTGTTTTTCTTGATACATACCATTTTGCGATTCTGAAATAGCGATTTCTTAAAAATCACTATTACAGAATCGCAAATTGGTTCCTTGATACATATGGCCCTACTGACAACTGCTCTGTGCCTGTTAAACAATTTAGGAAAGTTGCATGTGTTATCTAAAAGGTTTTAGAATATTAATTTTGCTGCTGCTGTTTTGTGTATGTAAATATAATTCATGACAGTTTTATATGTTCAATTTAATTGGTTTTAGAATATAAATGTTGCTGATATTATATTTTGTTTATTTTACATGGAAATTGTAAAGGTTTTAGTTAACCACACAATAAAATATTACCTTACCGTACCATCCCAGGAGACCCCGTCTTAGGGTTCCTGCGGCCCCACCTTATATCTAGGGCCTGCAATAAATCTGCAGGTGCGCCCTAGCTCAGAAAACCCCTCGTTATATCTGTGGGCCCCAATACACAAATGTAGATAGACCCCATTCTGTAAATGCGTTCCCTAAACTAGTCCTCTGGACTCAACCTTACACGTAAAGATGCCATAACAGACATGCAGACCCCACAGAGTCTAGAGAACTCTGCCCCGTGGCCCCAACCCACCCCAAAGTATATGTCTCGTATATCTCACACTCCAAACCCAAAGCAAATCTCTTCTATTTCCACCCCAAACCCAGTGCTTTAAATGGGCCGGTACTGTCCGGTACGGAATCCCGGCACTTTTTTTTATTTTGAGTGGGAGAGTACCGGCACTTCTCAAGAGAAATACTATACTTTTAATTGGAGAGTACCGGCACTTCTCAGAAACAAGCAGGTACTCTGGTACAGAGTACCTGCCCTTATATTTTTCTATAGTGCCACCATTGGCAACATTCCCCACCCACACAAACACATAGCATGCATGATAAATAAATAAATACACAAAGACAACTTTTTTGGGGGGTAAATATTACTGCAGGTTTATTCCATACAACAGTATGCAATATGGTTGGTTATTTTACGGGCGATCCAAGAGCAGGCAGCTGGAACCAACTAAGCTGCCTGCCCGCCTGATGAGCCAAGCAGCACAGGGGAGAACGCAATCTGTGCTACACCTTATGGTGTGATCCTCTTTCCGGATCAAGTGACACATTGGTCCCTTTATACTCACGCCCCTTTCAGGGCGGAGCGTAGCAAGGCAAGCCCCCAATAGTTCAGGCCCACAACCGCCCAAAGGGCAACCGAGACACCAACGCGGTTTTCCAGGACCCTCCCATGAGACTCCTGGGATTTGGTTCTGGCACCCCTATTGTGACCTGCAGAGGTACCCTTTTGTTTCCTTTTGTACCTATTTGCTTACAGATCGCCCTGTAACTCCGCCTGCAACGAAAAAGAAAACATTACAACATTCTATGTATCGTGCCTGCCTCCCCACGACGGGTAAGCGGTAGGGTGGGAGACGGTGTGACCAGGACGACAAAGAGGATGATAAAATGGCAGGGGAGGTTTTATACCCCCCTTATCCTCAGCGCGCAGGATGTGACGCGCTTAGCGCGCCACAGGCCAGTCTGGGGGTACTCCGCCCTGAGTCCCCACAACTAGGAAGGGGGTGGGTTAGTGCCCAGATGGCACTAGAGGGCCGCCCTCTTGAGTGCCCCCCTGCGCGGGCCACGGGCAGCCACGTTTCAAATACTGCCCAAACCCAGCCCCAAACCCAAACATTTGTCAGGCCCACTACGGCCGACCTGACAGCGTTCTATCAGTGGGAGTGGAAGCAGGCGTGGTCTCTGCACCTAGAGCCAGCCTTGGTCGCAGCTGCCTTCTTAGGGGCGGGTTCACCATGGCTAGCCAGCTTTTCTCGCCACGGGGCCCCGTAGCAGCCTTGTCATCTGCCCTGAAGCGCTTTCACGCCGCACTGGCACTTGGGGCCCTGGTAGGCTTTTGTGGCCTTCTCCGGCTGCCCCCCGAATGTAACGCCCAGAGACTGCCAGTGAGTGACTGCAGAGGCGCGGCAGGGGCGCACTGAATGGGACTGCCGCCATTGACTGCTCTCTCATCAGCTCTCTGCCTCCCTGCTTTCTGCCTCTTCTCCTGATTTCTTTTTCCCTCCTTTCGTATTTTCTGCTTTTCTGTCACTTGCTTTCATTTTCTGCATTTTTTTCCCACTCTTCTCTTTTGTCACTTCTGCGCCTTTTCCTCGCCGTGTCCCTGCAGCTGCTCGCTCCACCGCAGCCCCGATCCAGCAAGCACTGCTTTCCTGTTTTCCACCTCCCAGCTGTCCAGTCGGCCCCCTCACGCTACTCTATGGTTGCCGCAGCACGGACTGGCAGTGGGTGTGCTGCTGGTGCACCCATTTCATACACCGCTATGATGCCAACACCCTCCACGCCCTCAACATTGGACACCACACTGTCTGCTGCCCGGGGTCGCAGAATGACACCCAGGCCCTTTTTCCTGCGGTAACTGCAGCTGCACCTTCGCCTGCCACCGCACACCATCCTTCAGAGGAGGATGGACTGAAAGATAAGTGTTCCATCAGGGATGACTCTTGATAAAGAGTAAGAATTCCCACATCCTCCTCCTTAGTACCGCATCACGCAAAGGATCGGCTTCCTTCCCGGACAAGGTCGCGCCCTGGAGGAGCCGCCAGGTCCGTACTGGCCGTAGCGGGCACCTAGCGTTTCCCAATGGGCCGCCAGGGTGGGGGCCGGTTTTGGGCCTCGTGTTTGTTACGGGGGTCGTCAATATCGGCCCTTTGTAAAACAAATCGGCCGAAACCGGCCCTAACAAACAGCTCGGCCGTACCCCCCTCCCCCCTTCCCGGGGGGCCGGCTGAGCAGTTTGCCAGGGCCGGTTTCGGTCCCCAGTCCGGCCCTGGGAGCCGCCCTTGTCCAGCTGTGAGATGGCGAGTCCCCACTTCTCGCATGTTGCTCTCTGCACTGTACACATTCACCTGCTCTTACTCTCAGATAGTGCTCTTCCGGATTTTCAAGGCTATATGTACAAAACTATTTTGCAGTCACAAATGGTCCAAATTTGCAGAATCAGGCCATTTGCTACTGCAAAATAGCATTTTGAAATGTACAACGCCAGACTGCGATTTGGTAACTTGTTACCGAATCGCAAGTTGGTTTAGGAATTCAGTATTTGGAAGCGGCGTGTTTAGGGCGTCCCTTTCATATATCAAATTGCAGTAGTATGTATTAATATTTTGCAACCACATTATGGTCGCAAAACATGATTTTTTTATGGACTACTAAAGTATAGTGGTACCACAGACTACGTCAACTCCTAAAGAATGAAGCTTATACGTTTCATTTTATTTTTTTAAACGCATCCCATTTTCCTTTAAAGAAAATGGGCGGGGGCGTGGCCAAGATGGCGGGGTGAGCGGACGCTTCCTCCTGCAGCTCCTCCAGCCCGACTAGGCTCGAGCCCTTTTCTTACGCTTCTCTCCCCCCGCTGATGCTCAGTGTGTGAGAGGAGTGTGGCGGAGCACCTGGCGAGCACGTTGGTGTCCCTTTAGCCAAGATCGCCTCGGCGAAAGCACCTCGGAAGACCGTTTGAAGATCGAGGGACGACGGAGCGCCCGAGAGGCGGAGCGATTTGGTGTGCTGTCCAGACGCCTCGGCTGGGCCTGGTGCTGAAAGTTAGCGATCCGGAGGGAGTCCGTCCCAGCACTCGCCGGAGACCGAGGGGGACCTACTGGTTGAGGACCGGTCACGCGGAGGACTTTGAGCATGTGCTTTGGTGCCCGGACTTGAAGCGGTGACACCCCCCCTTGCGAAGGGCCCGGTCCTGTGGGCGGAGGACGGTCGGCTTGAAGCCGGGGTCGGATCATTCGGCCCCTCCACGTAACAGTGTGGTGTCGGCTGTGGAACTTCTCATTTTGCCTGGTTCCTGAAGGGCCCCGGTGGTGTCGCCGGGCTTGGCCGCTTTGCAGGGCCCCACCCTGCCGCCATTTTGTCTTCGAGGGATCGGAGTCATCGGTCCCCTCCGGAGTCCTTGGCTAGCGGGTGTCTGTGCCCTCCACCGCTGCACAACTAACTTTTGGTGGTGCGTTTTGGCCGATGGCCCCCTGTTTCGCTTTCAACTGCCACCTTGACTGGGCGCCCACGACTGGAAGTGCCAGGACTGACCCGCCATTTTGTCGTCTGTGACGCAGCACCACAGCTCTGTTGGGAGCTCCCCACATCAAGTGACTGCTGGCGGCTGGACATTCCCTGTGCCCACTCATCAACTACAGCGTCTGTGATGACTGGAAGAGGCGGTTCGAGGAAGGGGGATCGCACCCTGCCGGATATGCTTGACAGGGCCTAGCAACTACGGGACAGAACACAGCCGTCGCCAGGGTCCTCCCGGGCCTCGGCGGACGCGACTGGAGGAGAACCCCCGGTCACGAGGTCCTTTATGGAAGAACTGTTTAGCTCCCTCAAAGAGGACTTCCAAACGCTGAAGCGGGAAGTGGCCAGTGAAGTCCGGGAGGTACGCAGGGAAGTGGAAGGCCTCGGTGAGCGGGTTGAGACGGTGGAGGCGGCGGCCCAGCACCGGGACGATGAGATAGTCCACCTACAGCAGGATGTTCTCCGCCTCCGGGAGCAGTGTGTGGAGCTCCAGGCCCACTCCGAAGACCTCGAGAACAGGTCACGGAGAAATAACATCCAAGTGCGTGGTGTGCCATCCGCGGACGAGGGAGCGGATTTGGTGGCCTATCTGCAGGACCTGTTCCGAGAGATTCTGGGGGAAGCTGCAGACTTCCCTATCCACATTGATAGGGCCCCCAGAGTCGGTCGGCAACGCCAGTCATCGGCGCCCCCGCCAGATATCTTGGCTTTCCTGCCCGACTTCCCGCTGAAGGAGCGCATCATGTCTGAGGCCCGTAAAAAGCAGCCCCTGACTTTCCGGGAGAGGCCGGTCGCGCTCTATCAAGACCTGTCCGCCATCACTCTGCAGAAACGCAGATCCTTCAGGATTGCCACTGACTTCTTGCGCGAACACGAGACGCCGTACTCCTGGGGACATCCCTTCCGCCTGATCTTCCGATGGAATGGAGTGTTGCATCAACTACGCTCATTGCAGGACATCTGTGGGGTCCTGGGCAGAGGCGGATCCTCCATGGGGGCGTTTGGGCGCCGCCCCACTGCTTTCTCGCCGTGCGAGAAGGCAGAAACAAATTGTAGAGAACTACCATTTGTTTCTGCCCTCTTGCACGCGAGAAAGATGAAGTTCCTGGTTGCGAGAGTGGGAGGGGTTACTCGAGGGCAGGGGGGAGTGGCTTTCCCACTGTTGTAAATACTATCTGTTTGGGCAGCCTCACAGAGGCTGTCCAAACAGACAGTATTAACTGTATTAAGAAAGCCGCTCCACCCTGCCCTCGAGTAACCCCTCCCACTCTCCCTATTCTCTGTATGCTGCAGCATACAGAGAAATCACGTGGTGTTGGGGCAGCCGGCCGAACCAATAACAGCGCTGTGCTGTGGTGGAGGGGAGGGAGGCTGCCTGGCTTCCTGCGTGACGAGTGACGAATTGAAGAACAGGAAGGCGGGTTCGGGACGTCTGGAGTCGCCATGAACTTGAAGGCGGGAAGGTAAGGAAAGTTACGTTTAGTGTTTCATTTTGCAGTTTGCATCTGCTTTGATTCTCTAAAGCTAAAATCCAACATAGCGCGAAAATGATACACAATTCCGTATTTGTTTCTCAGCATGTGGTGAGAACTTGGGCTCAGCCCGAGCCAGAGGGAAGATAGATGTATGTTGCTAATGCGGACTTTAACTAATTTGGCACACCGCTATATCACAGCAATAGCGGCGCTATGAAGTTACCGACCGAAGCACTGTATTAAACACTCCATGGCGGTGTGAGTTGAAAAGTGTGCACACTCACCTGTTGTGCGAGCGTTTGGGGACTGGGGTATTGCCGAACAGTAAGTTGTCTCTCAAACCGTGGTGCTGAGAGAGCGGGAGCACAAAGCAGGCTCTCAGTGTGGTGGGCATTTTGCACTATAGTGAGTGGACCCGAAACCACTGGTGCTGCGAGGTTGTATCACAGTGAAAAGTGAAGGGTGGCAGCATATGCTCGTTTTATTGCCTGCTCACCCGTGCTATGGAAGGAAAGGCGTTTCAGTGTCTGTTTAAAGACAATAATACTCGCTGCGGTGTGACATTAATCACATGCTGTTTGTTTATTCAATGACCTTAATCTCACGCTCGTTCTTTTTGTTTAATGACATGTATCTCGCGCTGTGTTGGTTTCCAGGAGTTTTAGCCTTGAGAACTTTGCGTGTTTTCCTTCAGCTGTGAGATTGCAGCCGCTGTTTGCAGTGTCCACAGTTTGCACCAGTGCGGTTTGTGCTCTCACTGCTGGTCTTTTAAAGGGAGGGCTGGAGGCCGCTTGTAGCATTAGATACCAGAAGGGACTTCTGCCCTCCGTCCCCGCCTCCCACCTGCCCACATAAACAGACTTGGTGTACTATTCAGGCAGCCCGGCGGTCTGTTTCAGAATACTTTTACTTTAAAAATCGCCATTTTCCAATCCTTTTCCAATTTTCTTTTGAGAGGAGGACCCAGCCTGTACCCACTTTCATTAGCTTCGCTTGCTCACTTCGCTTGCTGTCATGCCCAACTTTTACGCCCCACTGTTTTCAAATGTCACCAGCCGCCACTGGTCCTGGGGCTTACGGCTACAGAGGAGGAAGGAGCCACACTGTCGTGGAGGCGGACGGAGAGAAGGAGCCGGCGGAGGTCTGCGAGGAGACAATCGACGACTAGCGCTGGGCGCCCTGATTCCCCTACTATCAGAGCAGACATGGCCGACGCTTTGAGAGCGGCGGCCAGGGACTTGGCCGACTCCAACGGCTTGGCGATGACGGCCTAAACTCACTCCGGGGGGAGATGTTCTTAGCTTCTTCAAAGCCAGGTTTGGGGCTGGGGGGGGTTGGGGGGGCGGATGGAGGTGAGTGGCTGAACGTCCACTTTTCTACTTTTCTACGGACTCGCCCTCTTGGGGCTTGACTGAGACAATGGGGGGTTTGAGTTGGCATTTGGCTAGTTGCCATGGGTTTGTTTCAGGGGGGTTCAGGGGTTGTTCTAGAGTTGGGGAAGTCCCGTCCGATGTTGTCCATGCCCACGCTTGGCCTACTTTGGCCTACCCCGCGCAGCCGCCCCGCGCGCCCCACCCGCTGGTTCCCTGCCCGCGATACAGCGTTCCTGCTCCCTGGGAGACATGTCGTCCCTGAAGGTGGTGACCCTTAATGTTAAGGGACTGAATAATCCTGTGAAGCGCAGGGCGATTTTGTCTCTGCTCGAGGGGACACAGGCTGATATCTGCCTTCTGCAGGAGACCCACTTACTGTCCCGAGATTGCCATAGGTTGCGCTCTGCGAAATTCCCCACCCAGTTTTTCACCTCTGCCGCGACCAAAACCGCGGGGTGGCCATCCTCATAGCGAGCTCCTTCAGGGGGGAGGTCTTGTATAAGTATGCTGAACAGAAGGGGAGGCTTCTTGCATATCGCCTGCGCTTAGGGGGCATAACGTTCACAGTTGGCTCTGTTTATAGCCCAAATGATCATCAGGAACGCTTTTTGGAATCCGCGCTGGTGGACGTCACTGCCTCTCCCGACCGGCATGTCATCATGGGGGGGGACCTTAATATTGTTTTTGATTCTGTGATGGATAGGTCGGCGCAGCGCTCTCCGCAGACGGGCGAATTGTCCCAGGCTGTAAAGGCCCGGATTGCGGACATGGACTTACACGACCTTTGGCGCTCCATGCACCCCACGGATAGAGAGTACTCTTATTTTTCCCACGCACACCGAACCTACTCTCGGCTGGACTATCTCTTGGTTAGTGGACCAATGCGCGCTGCCGCTACAGCGGCGGACATTGGGGTCCTGACCCTGTCTGACCATGCACCAGTCGCTGGCGCCTTCACGTGGCCGGCGTCCTCCCCCTCCCGGGGGGTGTGGCGTCTTAGAGACACCCTCTTACACAGAAAGTCGGTAGTGAAGCGCATTGAGGAGGTCATACAGGATTATCAGGCTCACAATAGCAACACCGACACCTCCCAAGCGACACAGTGGGCGGCATTGAAGGCGGTCCTCCGGGGGGAGTTCATTTCCATCTCCTCAGCCGAAAATAAAGAGCGGCAGCGGAAAAGGGATGAGCTGACTGTTCAGTTTCGGGAGCTCGAACAGGTCCACCGCCGCACGGGGGCTCCAAGGGTGTGGAAGCAGTTGAAGGCTGCAAGGAAGCTCCTGTCGGCGCTGGATCTTGATAGAGCCGAATACGCCGCCTTGCGCTTGAGGCATGCATACTACACTGGGGGGGACAGATGTGGCAAGCTCCTGGCACATCGTCTCCGGGTCGCGCAGCAGCGTAGCGTCGTGAAGGAACTTGTAGGCACGGACGGGACGGTCGTTTCCGGGGATGCAGAGGTGGCGGAAACTTTCCGCTGTTTCTACGAGTCGCTGTACGCTGAGGAGCCCTCCTCGCCGCGGGACGCCGAGGACTATTTGGAATCGGTGACCCTTCCGGTCCTGGATCCCGCTCAGGCGGAATATCTGGAACGGGACATTCGTGTTGAGGAGGTGATTTCTCCTATAGCTCGGCTGAAGCATGGCAAGGCCCCGGGCCCGGACGGATACACGTCCCTGTTCTATAAGACTTTTTGCCCGGTTGTGGCCCCTGTCTTAGCTCGGCTGTTTAATTCCTTTTCCGGCCCGGGAGCCATCCCACCGGATCTCCTGAATGCGACGGTCTCGGTAATTCCGAAGCCTGGGAAGGACCGGACCTTGTGCGGTTCGTACAGACCCATTTCGCTCTTAAATGTCGACCTCAAGCTGTACACGGGGATTCTAGCGTCCAGGCTGGCCCTACACCTCCCCGGTTTGGTGGAGGCGGACCAGGCTGACTTTGTACCCGGCAGACAGACGGTTGACAATACCAAGCGGGTGACGCATGTTCTAGAGAAGGCCTCACGGATCCCGGGGGAGCGAATGTTGCTGTCGGTTGATGCGGAGAAGGCCTTCGATAGGGTTTGTTGGCCGTACCTCGAACTGGTTCTCAAGAAACTGGGAATCGGTGACAAATTCCGCACTATGATATTCAATTGCTACAAATATCCTTCGGCGTCGGTACGAGTCAATGGTTGTAGCTCTCGTGGCTTCGCCATCGAACGCGGCACAAGGCAGGGTTGCCCCCTCTCGCCGCTTCTGTTTGCCCTCTACATGGAGCCATTTGCCCAAAGGATCCGCGACAATCCGGATGCGATTGGGGTCAAGATGGGCCAGTATGTCCACACAGTCAGCCTTTATGCGGACGATGTCCTGCTGACCCTGGACGATCCTAGGAGGTCATTACCCGCTTGCATTCAGGAGCTAGACGCCTTTGCACATGTGGCCGGCTTCAAAATGAACATGAGCAAGTCGGTGGCCCTAGACGTGTCCCTAGCTGCGGATACTAGGAGGGACCTTCAGCGCCTCTTCCCCATGCAGTGGTCCTCGACCACGGTGCCGTACTTAGGGATTCTCCTAGCACCCACATTACCGGAGATGGTGGCGGCCAATTACACTTCTCTCAGTAGGAAGGTCAGGGAGGAGCTTGGCCGCTGGAGTAAGGGCCTGCTGTCCTGGCTGGGACGAATCGCGGCGGTTAAAATGACGGTGCTGCCCCAGATATTGTATCTTTTTCGTGCCCTGCCTCTCCAGCCCCCGGTGGGCTGGATACGACAGATGCAGACTGACATCTCCCGCTTTATCTGGCAAGGCCGCAAACCGCGGATGAAGAGGGTCCTGTCCACGCTCGCCCCGGAAGCAGGGGGCCTTGGTATCCCGGACCTCCGTAAATACTTTCAGGCGGCGCAGCTACGATATCTACTGGAATGGAGCAGGTGGGAGTCCGACAAACACTGGCTCTTTCAAGATCAGGCAGTGGCGGGCCGCACCTTACAGGAGGTTCCGTTCTTGCGCCGCGTGCACCGCCCCGTAACCTTTACGCTTCCTTTGTTACACGGGTCCCTCTGAGGGTATGGGATGCGGTCTGTGAGGTGCGGGGCCTAACCACCTTCCCTTCGCCGTTCACGCCCATAGTGGGCAATCCAGACTTCTCCCCGGGGATGGAGCCGGGGGCTTTTTCCCATTGGACGACCGCGGGCTGCAGAGTGCTCTTCCAGCTCTACGGACCGGAAGGCGTGATTCCTTTTCAGCAGCTCCGACAGGAATTTGGCCTGACGGAGCTGGATAGACTGCGCTATATGCAGGTTCGGCATTGGGCCCACGAGCCCCAGGTGCGAGACTCCGCTGCTCGTCAAATTACACCGTATGAGCAGTGGCTAGTGACCCGGACCTCCGATGCCAAATTGATCACTGATCTGTACAAGCATCTACAGCCCCCGCCGTTTCACTATTACAACCCAGGAAGGGAGCGATGGCACAGAGAATTGGGTAGGACACTTAGCCACAAGGAATGGGACAAGATTGCATACCGGGCACGGCACTCTGCGTATCATACTGGCCTTACGGAGACCTTCACTAAGGTGTCTACGTACTGGTACTATACCCCGGAGAGACTGTATGAGATGCATAAACACACTGATAAGGGGTGCTGGCGGGGTTGTGGGCAGGTGGGTACCCTTTCGCACATTCTCTGGGACTGCCCCGTGCTGACTGCCTATTGGAAGGAGGTTTTGGATGAGGTGGACAAGCACTTTGAAATCGAGCTGCCGCGCTTTCCGGCGTATGTCTTGCTGGGCCTTCCCAATGACCTAATGTACCCATTGAAGTCCCACAGGGGTAGGCAGATTGCAATTGCGCTGGGATCTGCGGTCCAGAATATCCTTATCCACTGGCGCACCGCCACTGTCCCCTCTGTTACGGGCTGGTTGCATAGGCTCTGGCACGTGTTAGGGATGGAGAAACTGTCGCTTACGGTGGCGGGGGAGAGAGACCAATTTGAGGAGCTGTGGCACCCCTTCCTTGCGCTGCTGTCCACCGAATTTAGGGAGCTCACCTGCCCGAGGTACCTTCGACTCCTTAGGTTGACGCCACCGGTGGTCCCGGCGGAATAGAATGAGGGGGGATGGGTTCCTGGGGGGGGGAGGGCGTTTTTTTGGGGGCGGATGATACTAGTAATGGGCCATTGGACGGGGGAGTTGGGGGGAGTTTGGGAATTGTTTCTCTTTTCTTTGGGGGGGGAGGACTAGGGGGGGTTGGGTTGTACTTTGATGGGTTGCTAATGGCTTTCACTGCTGAGATTGAGGTGTTGGATACGCACACAGGGGATGTACGGGTTGCATTTTACCTTCCATTTTTCGTTGCTTCCCCCTTGGACTAACGAACTGTTCTTCGCCAACACTCCTGAGTTGCGCTCTTTTCTTTTATTGTACTGTATGTAACCCTGACCTCCTATTCCCTTTCCCTATGTTCTTTTGTCTTAACTTTAAACCTAAAGAAAATGGGCAGCACTTAAAAAAAAGAAAACAGTTTTCTTTATTAAAAGAAAGGTGGTTTTTTGGGCCAAGCACACCACCATCCCAGTGACGGCTATCATTCCCAATGGGTCTCACATTGAGACCTACTTCATTATTATTCACGAGGTAGGCCGTTTTGCGACCTACTAGGAATCGCAATCTAATGTACGTTCTCTTACATTCGGAATTGTGATTTCCTAATTTCTATTTGTCAAGGCTTCAAACGGTGTTCTTTGATTCAGAGAGGCGTCACTGGGATGGGGTTTGGGCACATTTGAGGAGGGAGATGGAGCTGATATAAGAATCATAAAGAATAGGGCAGAGGCCCTCGGGTAACTTTTTGATATGCATATCACTGCGGCTGAACCCCAGGTGTAAACTCTGGTCACTTCCATGACCTGTGTTGTGCGGCCCTCGGCTTTGGAGTCACTCCTGCTTCCAGAGACTGTTTTCTGGAGGAAGAGAGAACAGAGGAGAGGGCACTTCAAAAGGAAGCAGACCCCCACCATAAACTTCAAAGACTCAGACTCCAAATCATTTTTTGTGTCAGGAAATGGACTATACGAAGGAGTGCTTGAGACCCCAAAAATTGTAAACTGTCAAGCAGCCAGTTGGGGAAGGGGAAGGTAAAGGGGAAAATGAAAAAAAGACCAAGGGGAAGCGCTGCAAGAATTCTATCTGTGAGCAGGACTGGGCGCCAAGGCTGGCCAGCCTCCCAGCTGGGCAAGGGGCTTCACTCAGGGAAACAAGCCCCACCTGCTTGGAGCACCAGACTCAGACTGCTTGCTAAGACCAGTGTGTGCCCTGTGAGGAAGAGGAGAGCGTTGGACGGAGCGAGGTCCAGTGGGGGCATCCTGGCTAGTGGATCACGAAGTGAGGTGTCAGAAGGTGGATGCTGCACTGATCGCATTGTTGGCCGCTAGCAGGGAAAAGCTGGCGACGCCCTTATGCCAGAGGAGGGCCGCCATGTAGTGAGATCTGATTTCTGCTGCACCAAACGGGTCATCACCATTGTGCAGTGTTAAGTCGACACCCCATATGCTAGGTGGGGCCGCTGAGGAGATTGCTGCAGTAGCCCCTGTGCGGTGACAAGTCGGCAATCCCTTATGCCAGGTGAGGCCACCAAGAAGACTGCTTCTGTGCCGATCAGGCCAAAGCCCATGTGCAGAGGAGGAACGGTGGACCTGTATGTCAGAGGGGGCCATTGCGATTAAGCAAGAAGCATGATCTGGTCGAGACAGTCAACGGAGGAATGAGGCCCGGTGGCGACCCCACCAGGAATGAGCCGTGACTGAAGACCAGTACCTTAATGGTCGAACCCCCCTTCCCCCCGCCTGTGAGAGGAACCAAAGAACTTGCCAGTCATTTGGAGAAGCATAGAGAAGCTCCCAGCCAATGCCGTTGCAGGACAGCGTGTGAGGAACTCGATGACAGCCAACCGCAGCCCTCTGGGCAGCGTGTAAAAGATTTACCTGAGATAGCCGCAACAGCTTCAGTTCCTGTGAAAGAGGTGAACTCAAAGAATCCAGTCGATTCAATCCTGTTAGTAGGGAAACTTGCTTGCCAGGTGGCACTGGGGTACAGGGACACTTTTGAATATAATTAAGAGTCAGAGTGGAAATCCAGAGACTGAGACTACTAGTGTAGCTCAATCTGAATGTCACCTATATCGAATGGGGAATAACCACTATGCTAGCTTAAGGGGAGCGGGACTCAGGGACCAGCCTATGCAATACCAGAGCCCGACCTCAGGGGACTGTATGTATTGTTTGCAAATGGTGTATTTTACTGGTCGTAAATACATACTATTTTTTTCATTTTCATTTGACCTGATAATCATTTAGTGCTGCTGCTGCACATATTTTGATTGTAAGCCTTTGTTCACCCCTGTGTCTACCTCCCTCCGAGGAGTCTTGGATTACTTGGCTCGTGCTACCACAGAGAGTCCAGTACTTGGCCCAGTTGCTCAGGATCCATAGTTGGTTGGGACCCAGGACATCAGAAGTGAAAGGCCTCATCTGCCACAGTTGAACCCAGTAGCCCCTTTTTGCCCCTTTGCCCTCTGAACGTTGTTCTGACATACATAAAAAGTTAATTGTGAAATAAAATCTAAAAACATCAATGACATGTATAATTTATTTTAAATATATTTAATTAATTAAAACATAGGGGTCCATTACGATTTCGGTGGGACTGACACCAAAGTGCTGGTCCCACCGACATTTCTAACTGCGTTCAGAAAACCGCACTAGGATGCAGTCGGTCAGACCTCATTGGCCCAGGGACCAACTGACAGCTTCCGAAGAGCTCAAGAAGCCCATCAGCTGGTCGGTCCAATCGCATTCTCCACAACAGAGGTGGTATCATCTCAGGCACGTTGTGGGGATTACGATCCACCTTTTTGCCTATCATTTCATATAGGTTCTTCTGACTTGAAAAGGCTGGTGGAAAGGCTTTTTAGGGCTCCTGTACCCCGTGGCCCTACGCTAATGGTCCTGAGGGTGCACCTGTGGTACCCCCTTAAACACCCCTCATCATGTGGCAGAAACTGCATGGTGCCTACCATAGGGTGCATGGATGTTTACAAACATGCCTCTTGGCATTGGGGCTTGTGCTGCGACCCTTTCTGGGCCGCAGCACAAGCCTCAATGCAAAGAGGCATGTTTCCAACCTCCTCCACGGCGGTCGGATCGTAATTTGGTGGGAGGGTCTGCCGACTACCTACCGAGCGGTTCTGTTCCCGCAATGATGGCAGTTAGACGCTCGGGACATGAAACGTTAACGCATGCGTAAAAAGGAACACATATTCCATGAAACGAGTTCTCAGTTATTATGTCAAAAGGAGCAATGGCCTGCTGTGCTAAACACAAACCATAAGGTTTAAGTGAGCTGAAGTGTACTGTGCAATATACTAAATTAATCTTGCGAGCAGTGGTGGTTGTTAAAGTCTGAGAGTGGTGAGGCTGGAAGGGGCAGCGTTAAGATGGATTGAGACTTTTTTAGGTTGGTGGCGATTTACTGTACAATTTCTTTTTTATATGGGGTTAAATTCGTTTTCAGACTGATTGACAGAACCGAGCTACACATGTAGGAGACGTGCAAAGTTTTTTAAATTTGACAAATGATTGGCAGCAGTGAGGAGTGGCCACTTAAATTTGCATTGCGCATGTTGGTTTGGGCAGCTACCTTCCTACGGCCAAACTGACATGTGGAATTCAGACCTCCCCAACTCAGTTATCTTGGACAGCTGGGTTGGAGAGCGGCACAGGCCTAGAGTGCCTTTTGGAGCGTGGGGCCAGCCCGCTCCAGAAAATGAAGACACTTCAGAACAGCGTCTTGATTGGATGAGAGAGTTGGCTGTGGGCTTCGCGCTTGGAGGACGTACTGCAGAACTAGGACGTACTGCAGAACATCGAGTGGCAGTGTAAGGTAAGTGATTTTTTATGTGTGTATATTATTGTGTATAGTGTATGTGTATTATGTGCATTTGTTATTTGCATCTTTTTTGCGCCCCCAATATGATTTGCCACCAAACGCCATTGTAAAACACCCCATCTACACAAGCCTGCAGGACTTGGGAAGCCCCCCAACTCTCAAACAAAGTCCAAGTGGGAAGACCGTAGCCTGCTTCTCCAATAGCATAGACCGTTGGGGTAAAAGCAATCCATTCTCCTTCCATTCCCTGTAGTCCCCATGCCACAGTGCATCTGCACACATAACAGCTAACCTGACTTTCCATCTAGTGCACTAACAGCAGGGCAGAGTAGGCATGGTTCTTAATTCACCCTTAAAATTTGGGGAGAGGAGTTGGCCTAACGGCTAGGGCAGTCGACATCAAATCTGGGGAACCGGGTTCGAGTCTCGGCAAGCACGTGCAACATCCTGTGATTCTGGGCAAATCACTTAATCTCCCCGTGCCTAACAAAAAGGAGTGTGTCCTCATGTAACGCAACTGGTGTTAATGTAAAGCACTCCGATAGCTTCGGGTCAAGTTTGCGCTATATAAAACTCTGTAAAAAAAATAATGAACCCGTCACTCATGGATATAAATACCTCTCTCAACCAGAGATACAATCTAATGTTCCTTACTGAAGCTATCTTTTTGCCTAAAACAAAACCCTTTCCTCAAACATGCGCATGTTCACACACTGCCTCTCACACGCATGCATCCCAAACATACAAAAGTCAGAACTCATTGGCATCATATTGCGTAATGGCCCGCTGGGGCAAACTAAGCCATCAGGAAATACTTAACTTTACACCAATTAGGATCTACGCTGTTTACTGAACACTTATCCACATTGAGTCACTGCTTAGTTCACTCGTGCAAAAGGACATTGTGAAATCACCAATGCTGTAGAGATACTGTGAAATTCCTTATATTTTCACTTCAGCTAGACCCTAATTAAGTAACAATAGAACAGGGGCGGTTTGTGGTCAAGGGCGTCTGGGCGTCACCCCCTTTAACCTCCCCTCAGATCAGCTCAAAATAAAATCCTATTTCTTGAAGCTACAGTGCATCCTTTGTTTAATTAAAAAAACTTTTCCTGCACACACTTGATCTTGCTGAGGCTGCTGCATTTACCCGGGTCATGTTTGTTGTCTTTAGCAGGCCTTCGCATTCTCAATACCTGCCTGAGGCCCAAAGTCTACACTATTTGTCAGGCTGAGGATCTTACAACCCTGAGGCCATCAGCTCGGCAGAGACATAGCTTCCAGGACCAACCTCCACCCAATGATGACGTGGCGGTAAAGTTAAGCCCGGGCATATCAGGGTAAAGCCCTGTAGAACCAGGGCTTCCCGTCAATCAGGGAGAGGAGAGCATAGTCACCACCCTTTCCCAACTCGTCACTTTCTTCATTGTATCTTTTTGCCAGCAGACTGCCCCCCCCACCCCCACCAATAGCCATGAACAAATGCCGGTAGTCGGTTAACGATGGGGGCGTGAGAATGGCTGAAATCCAGCTTTACTGCTGTGGCTCTATATATACTGCACCAAAGTGGGGTACAGTGTGTATAGAATCCAAGGGTCTCCAGAGGTTTGGCAGAGGTTAAAGTTAGATAGAACCTTACTCTCTAAAGTGGTAGCTTGGTCGAGCAGTAAGGCAGTATCAGAGGACAGTGTAAAGCATTTGATGTACACACTCAGTCAGCAAATGAATTCACACACTCAAGAACTGAACTCTAGGCCAATTGTTTTTGTATACAAATTATATACTGTTGTTTTATTTTCTAGAACCAAGCAAGCCTGGTAGAGGTAAGCATATAAATACTTTTCAGTTACAAGATGCTGTTGTTGAATACATTCAAAATACAGTAGGACTTTGTACCAATTCGAGTTTACAGGGGTAGAAATGCAATGAACAAACTTAGCAGACTTAGTACATAGGAATCAATAGGCTTTTTCAGTAAAATGCAATTAAATTACTTTTTGAATTACTTTTACTAACACAGTGCAGGATCACAGATTCAGCACCGCAGCATTTCCTGAAAACAGTTGAGTAAATGTGGTTTAGTTAGTTGTACGATTTTTAAAGAATATTCTTGTATTTCAAAAGTTGACACTTAGAAACTTTTTCACATAGAACCACCAATGTTATTCTATGGGAGGAAATTCAATTCACAGGTAAGTTACTATAACGTTACTTTTCTTACTCAGTGCTGGATACCTAGATTCAGCACTGGGACATTTCCTGAAAACAGCTGAGAATATGCGTTTTGGTTAGTGGGCTGATTTATAAGGAATATTTGTAGATTTTAAAAGTCGACACTTGGAAACTTTGGGTGAAAAAGTGTCAATGTTATTCTATGAGGAAAAAGAGGTTATCAGTTTCCAGGTAGGTAATCGGTCTTTGGGTTTATTAAATTTATTATAAGGTGAATGGCTTTATGACGGCCAAATAGCCCTATTAGTATCCTATCAAGGGAATGTTATAGATTTAAGAACGCAATGTACATAATGTCCTGATGCCATCTTATTTTCAAACATCAATGTATTTTCTTTGTTTATTAAAGTTATGTGAGTAAATTGGATATGTGTAAAACTGTTAATGGAAACAACCGTTACTTTTCTTACTCAGTGTTGGATACCTAGATTCAGCACCGGGACATTTCCTGAAAACAGTTGAGAAAATTAGTTTTGGTTATTTGTGTGATATTTAAGGAATATTCGTAGTTTTCAAAAGTCGACAGAAACTTTTTGGGAGAAAATGCGTCAATGTTATTCTATGAGGAAAACTGGTTATCGGTTTCGAGGTAAGTAATCGGTCTTTGGAGTTAGGTTTCCGGGGTTAGACTCAGGGGTCTCCCAGGGTCAGTGATGCACTGTTGTTGCACCTTCAGCGACACTCGGACGGCCGGGTGCAGAGTGTTGGGACCCAATGTTATCCTATGGAGGATAGGGGGCTCCGGTTGGTGGCTGCCGGTAAGCAGGCCATTGGTTGTGGAAGCAAAGCTCCCAGGGTTTAGCTCTGGGCAAGTTGGGAACCAAGTTAGCACAAAAGGGGCACCCTCAGCGGCACTAGGGCAGCACTAGGGCACTAGAGCGGCCGGGTGCAGGTTGGAGGGTGCTGTTTTGAGGTCAGGTGCTCTGTTGATCTCAATGGAGATTCTCCAGGACAAAGAAACACTGCAGGCTCGGGGACGAGGATCTTCCAGGAGCGACCACCACTTCGAGGGGTAAGTTGGGATGTTGAGGGTTGGTTAGGCACCGCTGGGTTGGGCACACAAGGCTGTGGGGCATCGGGTGCAGGGGTACCTTGGGACGTTGGATTTTCTTTCCCGCTCTGGTCATGGTAGGGGTCCTCGGGATTGAGGCTGCAGGCGTCGTCTGGAGGCTTG
The DNA here is from genome assembly GCF_964263255.1 of Lissotriton vulgaris. NCBI lineage: Eukaryota > Metazoa > Chordata > Amphibia > Caudata > Salamandridae > Lissotriton > Lissotriton vulgaris. Next base: position 338,233 of record NW_028247528.1, on the reverse strand, counting down.
AGGCAGGTCAGGGGTCGCCGGATCTCAGGTCAGGATCGCCAGGGGGACCTCCTCGTGGTGTTTTTCCGCTCAAGCTCGGGCCAGGTTCGCAGGGTGCAGAGTGGGCTGGATTTCAGGTTTCTGGCTGGCACCAGGTGCTGCAGTTTAAACACGTCCGGTGTTCACGGGAGAAACAGTCCTTAAAGTGAAGGCAGGCAGGTCCTCCGGGGTTTTTGAGATTGCTGGACATGCCAGGGTTTTGCAGGAGCAGGTTAGAGGGGAGGCATGCCTGTAGAGCTGGGGCCAAGTCAGTGGGCGTCATCCTCTTGTTAGCTCTGCATGGCTTCTTATCCTTCTTCTTCTCTTCATTTCTTGTGGTTGCTGGATCTGAGGGAGGAAGGTTCAGGGTGCCCCTAAATACTAATTTTAGGGGTGTTGTAAGTAGGTAAAGGGCAGGGACCAATGGGTCCCTTCCATGGGGTGGGTACACCCCCTATTCTGCCGCTCTCCAGTGGGAGGGGGCAGGAGCCTGTCCCTGGTTGGCTGGGTCCCCCATCTCCAAGATGGCGGGGACTCAAGGTTGTGCTTCACCTCGCCTCCGGCACCTTAGGGATGGAGCTGGCAGAGGTGGGCACACCTCTCTTCCTCACTTCTTATTCCCGCCGGTTCTCCCGCCCAAAGTGGGGGGTAGAACCAGTGGGGACCAGTTGCTGAAAGCAGCAAATTGTCTGGAGAGGCTCACAAATGCCTTTGAAGCTTCCCCTTCGTGAACCCTGCCCATCCTGGGGGATGAGCCTTGGCACCTCGTCCCAGGATGTGCATTGTTTCAGGCCCCCGAGAGCAGCAAGCTCACGACCCAGGGGTTCAGAAACATGTCTGGTGGTGGCAGCTGGAAACAGCCACTCAGTCAGGTCACTAGGAATTGGTCGAATTTCAGGGGGCATTTCTAAGATGCCCTCTGTCGTGCATTTCACATTAAATCCCACACTGGCATCAGTGCAGGTTTAATGTGCTGAGAAGTTTGATACCAAAGTTCCCAGTCTTCAGTGTAGCCATTATGGTGCTGTGGAGTTCGTAATGACAAACTCCCAGCACCATATAATCCTAATCGTAGCACTGCACTTACAGTGCCCAGCAATGGACTTGGGCACTGTATGGGTACAGGGCTCATGCACATGTACCCTCACCACTTGCATAGGCCACCCAGCTAGATGGGTGACTGATGCATGCCAGGGTAGTGGTTTGTGGGCATGGCACACAGGAATGTGTGCCATGTCAACTCTTCACTTTGTTCTGCACCAAGACACGCAGCCTGTAAAGACAGTGTGTGAGTGTCAGGGTACAGGGCCTCTAAGGGTGGCACAATAAGTGCTGCAACCCTTAGAGGCCTTCTCTGATCACAGTGCCCTGGGTACCAGTGGCACCATTTACCAGGGGCTGACATGTGGCCAGAGATGTCAATTGGGTTAGTTTTGGGGAAGGAACACAGGCCCTGGGAACCTGATTGGCAGGGACCCAGGGCTCACCAAGAAAAAGTGCATCAGTAATTTGGCAAAAAGTGGGGTAGTTACTGTGAGAAGTTAGCCTGGCATATAATGTCCACTAGTTCTAGTGGGCACCTTGCACCAGTCTAATCGACCCTTATTGATGGTGGTTGTAAAGTCAACCTTATAGAAAGCTATCCTAGGGGTAGCTGTGACGAGCAGTCTTCAGGCTAAGACTTCAGAGAGCGAATTAAGCTAGTTGTTTTACCAATTATAATCCCTTGAGTACCAAATGAAAGCACACCACACAAGGTATATATCAAATATATAGGTATTTATTCTAAACACAACCCCTCTGCACTCTTTATGAGGTCAGAGGTAAAAGTACAATACAAGGAACTTAATTAGCGTAAGATAAGTTGCATAGTATACGTTTTGCCCTAGGGGTCTCACAAACCATATACTAAAATAGTGGTATAAGAACCACATCTGAGATAGAAAGCACGCCTAGGGCCTGTGGAATCGCTGGGGCTTCTAGGAACAACCAAGGGTTAGGAAGTAGGAGGCCCACGGGAGACGGGTGCAGTGTCTAAACACAGCTGTGGGTTACCATTGATTTTCTATAGGAAACAAAACAAGTTACAAATTTACAATTTTAGGACACTTCTAAATAAACTACGATGGAACCCTTTTAAACTTAGACACTAGGAGGGCCAATACCCCCCAGACTCTCAGAGTACTCATGTTACCTCACCCATGGAAGCCGGGTGCATAGGTGTCTTTTGATGTCGGGTTTCGTCGTTGATTTCAATGGAGAGCTGCAAAGAAGTGCTGAATGCGTCCAGAGGAAAAGTGTCCGGGTGGATCCAAGGGTGGATCAAAGATCTGAAGAACCTGAAAGCAGAAGGGACAGAGTCTTGGTCACTTACCAGTGACCAGGATGGCGATAGAAAGCTACCAGCCAATGTCGGGTGATTTCAGGTGAAAAGGTGAAGTTTGTCTCTTTAGCCACAAGGTCCAGGAGAGGTCTGTTGGGATATAATTTATTTATTTATAGTCTTATAACGTGCCTGAATCAGCCCCGAAGGGGTATCTCCGCGCGTAGCTTCTGTAAGGGTAGAGAGACATGTTAGGGGATGACAGTGTAGGAAGCAGAGGTAAATTAATCTAGTGTAAATAGGTATGTTTTTAATTTTTTCCTAAAAGAAAAGAGATTAGAAATTTGTCTCAGCTGTGGGGGGAGGGAGTTCCATAACAAGGGGCCTTTGAGTGGGGGTGCCCGGCCTCCCTGTCTTGCTCTGGTTACTCTGGGTACCTGCATCAACATGGTGTTACTGGAGCGCAAGGCACGTCCAGGACAGTAGGGGACAAAAATGTCTTTTAAGTATTTGGGACCGGACCCGTAAATACACTTATGCATTATGCAACAAAGTTTGAAGTTAACACGTTGTCGCACTGGAAGCCAGTGAAGGTGAGAAAGGAGAGGACGTGACGGGGTTTGGGGGGGGGCATTCAAGATGAGCCTTGCTGCAGTATTCTGTACCACCTGCAGTCTGCACAATTGTTCTTGATTGGCAGAGATGAGTAGACCATTGCAATAGTCTACCCGTCCGAGAACTAGTGCCTGTACCAGCGTTTTCCTGTGGATGTCTGGCAGGAAGGGGAAGATGCGCCGTAGAAGTCCAATTACTCGGAAACACGTTCCCGTGACTTGACTGACATGATCTTTTAAAATCAGTGTTTGGTCTAGGCGCACTCCTAAATTTTTGATGGTCTGTTTAGGCGCAGGGACAGGTCCTAGCTCGAGTGGCCACCAGTCCGGAGACCAGAGCAGGGTGGCCCCTCCAAACAACATGACTTCAGTTTTAGTCACATTGCATTGGAGGAAGTTCTGGGCCATCCAGCCTGCCACAGCTCTCATACCATTTTGAAAGGATTGCATGACTGCAGGTGTGATAGTTTGGAAGGGAAACAACAGCTGGGTGTCATCAGCGTAGGAAATTGGGGAGAACCCGTAAGATCTTATAATGTCTGCCAAAGGGGGCCACATATATGTTAAATAACGTGGGGCTCAGGCATGAGCCCTGTGGCACACCCTTGGTGAGCTTCCTACAGATAGATTTATGGGAGCCTAATTTGACACCTTGTTGCCTATCTGCAAGAAAGCTTTCAAGCCACGCAAGAGCGGCCCCTTTTACTCCCATTCCTCTCAAGCGGCCGAGAAGAATTTTGTGCGACACCGTGTCGAAGGCAGCGGACAAATCCAATAGCACCAGAATCACTGAGCTCCCCCTGTCAAGTGACATCCTGATGTTATCTGTTACTGACAGGAGGGCTGATTCGGTGCTATGGTTGGGCCTCAAACCAGATTGAGAGTGGTCTAGGCCGCCCTCTGCCTTGATGTAATTAGACAGGTGCGCGTTGACATGTTTCTCGGCCAGCTTGCTGAAATAAGGTAGGAGGGAGATGGGCCGGAGGTTGGAGAGCTCCGTCCAGGGGAGAGCCGCATTCTTGCGGATGGGGTTCACCACCGCTCTTTTCCATTCAGTTGGTACATATCCCTTCTTCAAAGACTGGTTGATTACATTTTGAATGTGGGGACCTAACAAAGTACTAAGGGAAGTTAAGGTGTTAGCAGGGATAAGGTCATCCGGGGACCCGGATTTTACATGGGTCATTAATGTAAAAAGCTCTCTATTGTTGATAGGAGGGAATGTAGTCAGCACGGAGCTAGTGTTTTCAGTGGGGGGGGGCGATCAGAGTGTCATTGTCTGTTTGAGATGTTAAGATTTTATCGTAAATGGACTCTATTTTATTTTCAAAGTATAGGGAGACTTCTTCGCATAGACTTTGTGAGAAGTCATCCGGACTTACACAAGCTATAGGCTTGACAAATGTCTCAAGAATCCTAAAAAGTTCTTTAGGAGAATTACCAGCTTCCATGAGCTGTTGGGCAATGTTGTTTTTACGGGCAGCTTTAATATGTTTGTAGTAGTTTGTTTGGGCTGCACGATGTGCCTTCTTGTTATACTCTGAGTGGGATTTTCTCCATCTCTTCTCTATCCTCCTGCATTCTTGCTTCTCTTTTCTGAGCGCCTCGGTGTACCATTTTTCCTGTTTGGCCACAGGGAATTGCCTAAATGCTTTCAGAGGGGCAATTTTGTCAATGGCTACAGTGAGTGATTCATGAAACATAGTTAGGCTGTGTTCTACTTCGCCAGTATCCTTAATATCGGGTTTTTCCCATACCTTTTGTAGTGCCTCCAGTGTGAGTTTGTGCCACTGTCTGCGCATAGTAGGGGGTAGGGATTTTTTATAGGAGTCTTTATTGATTTTAAAAATAGTGAATTCTAATAAAAAGTGATCAGACCAATCTAATTGGGTTGGTTTGTTGCAAGATATATTATCAAAGTTGGTGTATATCAAATCGATGCAATGTCCGCCTTCATGTGTGGGACCCTGATTTTTTTGTGTGAGGCCAATGGTTGTCAAATCAGCAGACAAGCTTTTGGTCCCCATAGATTCTGGTTGATCGGTATGTATATTAAAATCCCCAAGAAGAAGGAAATCCTCATTGGCCCGTATGTGTAGGCCTAATATCTCTAGAAGAGATATAGAAAAGCTAGGGCATGTAAATGGTGGTCTATATAACAGTGCTCCCTTACTGGTCTTTCTATTAGGGAAGGTGATTCTATAAACCATTATTTCCATTTCTTTACAGCATTGTTTGTCTAGAATATCCAGTTTAAGGCAATCTTTATAGATTATAGCAATGCCGCCACCTGTTTTTTCAGTGCGGTCTGAGTGATGGAGTTTGTATCCCATTGGTACTCCCAGGGCAATAGCAGATATTGTGTGAGGCTTTAACCAGGTTTCAGTGATGAAACAGATATCTGGAGTCAGGGAATGTATAAGATCCCAGATCTCTATTTGGTGTTTGGGCATTGATCGAGCGTTTATGAGAATACAGTGCATATTGTCAGATGACGTAGTTGGTTTGTGTAAAGCAATAGTTTTCATGGAGGAATAATGACATTTTAAACATGAAAAGGGTCCTTCATAACAGGGCCTCTTGTCACTCATATAGCAAGGGGAGATGGGCTGCCTTAACTTTAGTAGAGATGATGCGTCATACCTGATATGTTTGGCCACACAAATGGGCGGCATAGTGGAAACCCGTCGCCCCGTTGACGCGTCCTGTCGCGGACGGGCGCAGACGGGCAGCTCTTTGGCTGGTCTTCGGCTGAAATGAGGCTGCGCGCAATCGCTGCGCGCTTCCTTTGAGGCGATGGCTAAATAGCCCCCTGTTAACAGCTAGAGCGCTGACCGCTCCCGGAAGTGCCTGGCCCTCACCTGTCCGCCCTCCGCACAACGGTAAAGATTTACCGAGTCGGACCGAGGCGGGCAGGAAATGGGATCGAGACCAGCACTCCGGTATGTCACATCAATTAAAATAAGTATTAAACAGTTGGTGCTGCGCTGCTCGCTAAAAACGTGCACAAATCTTTTAAAATTAGAAGGAGTCTAAAAATGCGAAAATGTTAAGGAAGCTCTGCCAGTCACTCTAAAGAATTTCTTCCCGTTCAGCAAGCTAGCGGTATGAAGACACTGCCACCGTCTTCCACCGCAGCTGCGCTGTAAGAGGCTCCGCCTAAATAGCCCCCTGTTAACAGCTAGAGCGCTGACCGCTCCCGGAAGTGCCTGGCCCTCACCTGTCCGCCCTCCACACAACGGTAAAGATTTACCGAGTCGGACCGAGGCGGGCAGGAAATGGGATCGAGACCAGCACTCCGGTATGTCACATCAATTAAAATAAGTATTAAACAGTTGGTGCTGCGCTGATCGCTAAAAACGTGCACAAGTCTTTTAAAATTAGAAGGAGTCTAAAAATGCGAAAATGTTAAGGAAGCTCTGCCAGTCACTCTAAAGAATTTCTTCCCGTTCAGCAAGCTAGCGGTATGAAGACACTGCCACCGTCTTCCACCGCAGCTGCGCTGTAAGAGGCTCCGCCTAAATAGCCCCCTGTTAACAGCTAGAGCGCTGACCGCTCCCGGAAGTGCCTGACCCTCACCTGTCCGCCCTCCGCACAACGGTAAAGATTTACCGAGTCGGACCGAGGCGGGCAGGAAATGGGATCGAGACCAGCACTCCGGTATGTCACATCAATTAAAATAAGTATTAAACAGTTGGTGCTGCGCTGCTCGCTAAAAACGTGCACAAGTCTTTTAAAATTAGAAGGAGTCTAAAAATGCGAAAATGTTAAGGAAGCTCTGCCAGTCACTCTAAAGAATTTCTTCCCGTTCAGCAAGCTAGCGGTATGAAGACACTGCCACCGTCTTCCACTTCCATAAAATTATATGTATACTTGATTGGCCCACTATGTACCATATAACTGTATATGCATATGAATAACCATATAGTATCGCGTAATATGTGTATGCTCTTCTATTTGATTCATGCAGGCCTATCCAGGCCTATTGATATAACTGCGGCCAGTTTGTTTCGTTTCCCCGTGTTCATGTCCCATTTCCCTGAAGTCACGTGATTAGCTTTTGGTACGAAACCATGTTGCCAGGCTTAGCTTCCCTCTCTGATCTTTAGTGTGTAGCTCAGGGAAACCCAAGGTCACACCTGCCTCTCTTGTGGGATGCGTGCATTCTTGCAGAGCCCGTTCTTGTACTCCCCGGGCTCCAGATAGACTAGAAGGCACCTCATTGACCTGCCCCCGGAATAGCTTCGGTCTAGCTACTAGCAATTAATTGTGCCTTATATGGGTCTTCCTGCTGGCTCACTGACAACTTGTATTTTTCCTTGTAGGGTGTCAACTAGAATGTCTGAAACGTATATATGCTTTGTATCATTTGTATGAAGTCAGTCTCCTCTGCGCACCTCCGGGGTCGTGTAGACTGAGGCTCCCCTGACAGGGCTTGTATTTGATTGAATAAACGATTCGACTTTCTCCATTGCCGACTGCCTTATTATTCATTTATAATATATATGGGCTATTGGTAAGTATAGCCAGGCTTTGCAAAATTTTGGTTCCTTCAGTTGGCGACTCCGCCGGGACTCCGCGATAGGGTCGTCCCCTCCTGTAAATAGGAGCAGAAGGGACAGGGAGGAGTTCTGGCCGAGTGGGTGGACAGACAGTATTTTGATTCGAAACACCCGTTTGTGGTATGACAATTAGAGATTCCGCCCTCGAGCCCAGTATCCTTCCCAGCTGACCTGCTCCCTAACCCGAGAGAAGAACAGGCTGTGTCGGTCTGTTTAGGAATCGGCAGTGGAGAAGTCGGGATCGGCCTGAGTGCACCAGGTGAGTGAGTCTTTTGATTACGGACACTTGGGAAAAGTGTTCACTTGGTAATAGCAGTCTGCTTTTTGTTGGTGGTCGGGGAAGCCGGTCCACACAGGGAATCGGAGGGGTCTGACGTTGCTGTGCAGGGGCTGCACGGGTAGACACCCTATGGATTTGTTTGGTCAATATTGAAGATAATACTTGGTGCCTCGCGGAGCACGGAGTGCTCGCCCGGCCAAACTCACTCCAGGAAAGCCCTGGGAGCAGCTGGGTAAGCTAGGGTTCTGGAGCTTCTAGCCCCGAAACACCGGCCCAACCGGAATGCAACCAGGGGATACCTAGGAAGTGGGTTTGTGGCTTTCCTACCAAGTGGCTCATTTGTGGTTGAATTTCGGAGAGGTCTGGAATTCTTTTGAATTGATTCCCCAAACGAGAGTCGACGGGCTCTGTTCGTATTAGAAGACATGTCATTTGCATTTGCATTTGTATTGAGCTCATTTGTTACCCTGACGCGCTTTACAGCACTTTACATGGTTGAAAAATAGGAAGAGTATGAGAGAGTGAATGGTGAAGAGGGCGCCCGCATGAAAGGAAAGAGTAAAAATTAATAAATAAGAATTGTGATATTGTTCTTGCCATGCCTTGTTTAAGCAAAATATGTTTTGGGTGCTGCTGTCGGAGAGGTCCTCGGCTGGAAGAAAGACAGCCCGCCCCTCCCGAGGAAAGCCCCAGTTTTGATATGCATGTTAAACTTGGTCTTACACCAATCTTGTTTAATATTTTATGGCACAAATACACCAGTGATAATACTGACTTACAATGGCCTCTAACCGGGTCGTTTGATGAGAAAAAGATTAATTACCTCCAAAATAAAATGTTTATGAAGAAAAGCCGTCAGTCGATGTTTGACTCCTTGAACCTATGGTTAAAGGAGGCAAAACGGTGACGTATAAGGGAGGAGAAATTGGGGAAGATTAAATCAGGACAGACTGTAACGCAGAAAGCCGTAGCTTACGATAAAGGAAAGGTGGAGGTAAATATTGCCCAAATGGATAGACAGTTCCGTTTAGAAACAGACAAAATTTACGTGGCACGACCCGATGTCAGAGATGAGCTGGAGGATTTATTGGACGCTCGTCCACCTCCTCCTTATGCCCCACAGGGTTTATACCCAGCAGTGCCTTTGGCCCGAGTAGACCACCCTGGCGCTGCGTTAGTCATAAAGGATCCTATGGGAGCCGTGGCTACGGCCCCCTTGGATGGGTCTGTGCGGAGCGCGTTATTTCCCCCTCCCTCACTCCGACCAACTACCTCACCCTTGATTTTGTTACAACCAGATGCGGTTGTTTCTTCCCCCTTGCATCCCGTATTTCTCTCTCCCCCTGCTCGGAGCGCTATAGATCCTCGAGCTCTGGCTACCTTAGATACCACGCCTAAGCATCTTGGGTCTGATTCAAGTGATCCGCCGATTTTTACTAGATCCTCGTTAGGTATGGAAGAAAGGAGGACTATAGTAAATCAAGCATCCCAATGGATGCAGAATGCTCTTTATACGATGGAGGATATTTGGAGCACCATGAAAGATTATGAACCCGTTGCTCAGCAATTGGCTTTAGAAAATATGGCGATTCGATTAATTTCGCTTTGGGAACAATGTTTCGAGGAAGGGTTGGCCCCTCAAATACTGAGGGATATAAGAGAAAGAGCGCATAAGTTCCAATTACAGTCTGATGAGATATATCAGAATGTAGGGACTCTCTTACATTATCGAGAACGAATGCATCGGAAATGTGCTGATTTGGGAACCCCCAACCCTATGAGAGAGGTGCATCCTCTCTTCTTTCCGGAATTACCAGAGATAAAAGACGTTGGAGGCAATGTTACCAGAGCAAGGGTCGACCCGAGGCTTCAGGAACAATGGGTATATACCCCTTGGAAACGAAGCGAGGTTCTCACATTGAAAGCTCAGCTCCCTGACCCTCGTAAGAATCCTACAGCCTATTACAAAGAATTGGCCGAGGCTACCACCTCCGCCATTTGGACTATAGCTGACATTGAGTTATTTTTTGGTCTTCTGATCCCGGTTGATATTTGGAGACAGATACATGATATAGATCATGTTCCTGAGCTAGGGGGGACCTGGGATCAACTGAAGAATTGGGATAAGGAACAGAAACCTGGAGAGAAACCCCGAGATGAAATTTTAGCAGTGCCAGATAAAATTATTACATTCATGCAGAACCTCCTCCCTCCTAAGAAAATAGACTGGGATAAATTAACGGCTTGTAAACAAAAGAAAGATGAGAGTGTGTCAGATTTTTTCACCAGGTTTGAGAAAACAGTCATAGATTTTAGTGGGCAGGATTTCTCCACAGATGGGGAATACAATTATTTGTTAACAGGTTTGTGACAAATTTACTACCTGAAATTATGTCCCGCCTTCAGGCAGCTGAAAGTACCTGGACCACAGCCACCCCGTCCGTAATCCTTAGTATGGCTCAATATTATGAGCATCAAGAAAATGAAAGCAAGGAAAAGACTGAAAAGAAGACGAAAGATTTAAAAACTAGAGTTTTGTTGCAACAAGTCAGTAGAGGACAGACAGCGGAACGTGGTGGGCGCGGTCCTTCCCAAAGGGGTGTAGCTGCAGGCAGAGGAAGAGGAGGTCCCCCAAATATTGGCATTAATCAATGCTCATATTGTAAACAGGAGGGGCATTGGAGAGCGGAATGTCCTTTGTTGTTGGCAAGAAACGGCCCCAGTAAGGGACGAGGACGGGGCCGGGGAAATATGGATCGAAACAGTATGCGAAGAGAGGAAGAGGATTCTCGAAAGAATTATTTTGACAGCCCACAAAATAGGCAATACTATAACGAGAATTATACTCCCCAAGGCTATACTGAAAGCCCTAGTATATATAGCCAAGCCTTAAAGGCGGTTCTCGATGAATTAATTTTGCCAGCCGGGAATACGATTATTCAGTACGTAGATGATATATTGGTGGCCTCTGATACAAAAGAGGGATGCAAAGAGGCTACGGTGAAATTGTTTCACCATTTGGCTGAGAAAGGGAATAAAGTGTCCCTTTCTAAATTTCAATATTGTCGACAGGAAGTGACCTACTTAGGCCATTTTCTGTCGAAAGCGGGGAGGCGCTTGACTCCTGAACGAATATCTGTTATAGCTAACATGTCTGTACCTCGTACTCAACGTGATGTTCGTGCTTTTCTTGGAATAACCTCTTATTGTCGTCAATGGATTCCTAACTATTCACTTCTCTCTAAACCCTTGTTGCATTTGACAACCAAAGATGTGCTTGAACCCTTACCCTGGACGGATGAATGTCAAGAAGCCTTTGAATCTTTAAAGTCTGCTTTGTGTTCTGCACCTGTGTTGGGAACCCCTGATTACCAGAAGCCTTTTTCACTTTATGTGCACGAGGTAGACGGTTGTTCATTGTCAGTGTTAACTCAGACTTTTGGTGGAAAACAGAGACCCTGTGCATTTTTCTCTTCAGTTTTGGACATTGTTGCTCGAGCCCTCCCGAGTTGTCTGAGGGCTACTGCTGCAGTAGCACTAGCCATCCGACAATCAGAGGGTATAGTCTTGAACACTGACCTCACAGTTATGGGACTGCATGCTGTGGATATCCTTTTAAATAGAACTAAAACCCAGCACCTCACGAGTGCCAGATTGACAGGATATGAATTGACATTATTTGCCCCCCATATTACCATCAAAAGATGTACTACTTTGAACCCCGCCACATTATTGCCTCTCCCGGAAAAGGATGAAAGGGTTGATGTCCATTATTGTGTATTTAGAACAGAAGAAGAAACAAAAGGGTGTGTAGATTTAATTGACACCCCTTTACTTGAACCAGACGGGGAATTGTACGTGGATGGCTCTTGTTTTAAGTTACCAGATGGCACTGCAACAGCTGCATATGCCATTACAACTTTGAAGACAGTAGTGGAAACCGCAAGGATTTCACACCATCCAGCCCAAGCAGCTGAACTAATAGCTTTGCTAAGAGCCTGTGAATTGAGTGAAGGTCGGAAGGTGAATATTTTTACAGACAGACAGTACGCCTTCGGTGTTGCCCATAGTTTTGGGAGGTTGTGGAGGGAGAGGGGTTTCTTTACTACGCACGGCCAGAAAATCCAACATGGTCCCTTGATTGATCGACTATTATTTGCTTTGACATTACCGAAGAAGTTAGCCATTATCAAATGTAGTGCGTACAAGAAAGTTGTAGATTCTATTGGAGATGGGAATGCCTTTGCTGATGCAGTAGCAAAAGAAACGGCTCAGGCTAAGGGAAGTCCCATGTTTCCTAGTACATCTGCCCGATGGACCACCGAAACATCCTTTTTGATAACACCATTGAAAGTGTGAAAGAGTTACAGAAAGAAGCGACTATTGAAGAGATGCAGAGGTAGGAACGGGAGATTGGGAAATTGGATGAGAATGGATGTTGGATAGATCGATCTGAGAAGCAGCGATGGTTGCTTCCTAATGCATTGGTATATGCAGTAGTTACCATGGCGCATGGCCCGGCCCATATTAGTGCTAAAGGAATTAGCGCAGTATTAGACCCGGTATGGAATAACCCAAACATTCTCAAAATAGCAGCCCACATTATTAAATATTGCCCGGTGTGTTTACGACATAATCCTGGAGGTAGAGAAGCTGTTTTGAGTGGCAATTTTGCTCCGCCATCCTTGCCTTTTGAAGTCATACAGATAGATTACATCCAGATGGAACATGTAAATAATTTAAAATATGTATTGGTGGTGGTATGTGCTTTCTGTAAATGGGTCGAGGCCTACCCAACCAAAGATGCCACGGCAATTGCCACTGCTAAAGTTCTAGTAAAGGAATTTTTCCCTAGGTATTGTTTGCCCCGAATTATCTGGTCGGACAACAGACCCCATTTCAATGCCTTGCTAGTGCAAAGTGTTTGTGATGGATTAAAAATAAAACAAACGTTTCATGCTGCTAGACATCCACAATCAGCAGGCTTGGTTGAAAAATACAATGGTATTTTAAAGCTCAAGATGGCCAAAATTTGTGCAGACACGAGATTGAAATGGCCCGATGCCCTTCCATTAGCCTTACTGTCCCTTAGAACGACTCCTCACTCTAGAACCGGTCTGTCTCCATTTGAGGTGATATTTGGCCGTCCAGCGAATGTGTGGGGAGTCCCTAGGCCCAGATCTTTTAGGGATATTGATTATCCGTTGATGACAGATTACCTTTATGCTTTGACTAAAGATCTGCGTTCTATTCATCAACAGGTATCGGACACATTGCAGCCGCTACCGTAGGGTCCTTGACATCGTTTGGAGCCTGGCCAGTGGATACTGGTGAAGAATTACCAGCGGACGTCGAGTTTGGAGCCCAGGTGGTCCGAGCCCTACCACATCCTCTTAGCCACAAGGACGGCGGTGAAGGTGCATGGCCGAAAGCACTGGAGCCACGTGAAGTGCCTACCGCTGCCCCTACCTTCTGATCGGCAGAGCTTGGAAGGAGTGCCGAGTCAGGAAGGAGAGTGGATTAAAAGTTTTGTGCCCTTTTCGGATGCTCACGACAAAGGGCCATCAAGTGAAGTGTTGCCTGAAGGGAAAGGTGTGGCAGCTCAGTCAGAAGCCACCACAGGTCCCGAGGTGCCACAAGGGGTGACCAAGTCTGTTACCCATGATACCGAATTGTTTTCTGACCAGGAGCAACCTGGCCGTTGTCGATACGATCTGCAGCCCCGAAAACAGCGCGGTACCCCACTCTCTGATGGAAGAAAATAGACCAAGACTTTGTGCTGAAACACCTTGAGTAGAGTGTTTGGGGTACTGAGCGAGACACTGGACTGAACTCGCAGAGAGCTTGGAACATTGTGTAATAAGGCTCTGTTCAGAAAGAAAGACTGAGTTAAGGGCCGTGATCGTACCTTTGGAAATCCGAAAGTTTGCTTTTTCTTGGAAGCGAAAAGGGTCTGCCTGTGAGGCTCTACAAAACGGACACAGGGAGAAGATCCCTTGGTGGGAAGAAGAAACCCTCTGGTGGTGTGCGTGCTCTGTGGATACAGAGCTTAGTTTTTGGACTTTTAGCAAGGGACCGAGATAGATTTGGACTTTTAGCGAGTATGTTTTCCTTTGATCGTTTTGTGATGCAAGATGAACGACCACTTGCCCCCCCGGCGTCATATTCATGATATGCATTTGTTTTCCGGATGGCCCACTAGAGTGAAGGTGGCATTCGTTGCTTGTATTGTTATAATTACTGTAATAATGATGTGTGTGTTTGTATACTTGGAATTTCAGCATCCAGTGCAGACATTTTTGAAAACTACTACTGCCCCTGAAGAATATCTCTTTTATTCTTTGCCTCCACATAAGGCTAGGCATAGGGAGACTTATTCAAAGAATGTTTTCATAGAGATGTTGCATCAAACCCACAGTACCACGAACAAAACAAACTGTTGGGTTTGTGGCTTGTTACCGTCAGTCATACACCAGCATGAGTTATTAATCTCCCTTCCTTTATCCTATCTAGCTAGCTGCGAAGCATGGTGGCAACTGTTATCATTAATGTATTCGCACTATGTTGAAAATCCCAAAATATATTCCGAAAAAGACTATGAAGCTATTTTGAAGTATATAGAGCGACACCAATGATTTGATGCTGAAGGGGATGGAGGTCAGGGTTCCTTAGATCCAAATGAGTGTATGAATGTATATACTGATTTTGAAAATGATACCTGGTTGCAGGAAGAAATGCAGGATTTTGAACTTTTCAATTCTACTTTGTATTTCCAGCATTTTAAGGAACGTAATGTTACAAACGATAAAGCATTGCCGATCCCCATAATCAATGCCACCTCATTATTCTGCATTAGGGGGTGAGGTCATGTTAAGGTAGGGAGTAGTACCTGTAATTACACCTATACGTTGCAGACCGACAGTACTCCCCCGATGATCACACCCCCTAATGTATATTTTGTATGCGGGGAAAATGCTTATACCTGGCTCCCTCGAGGATGGGCAGGACGATGCTATCTGTCCTTTCTCTACCCCCCTGTGTATATTGCCCCTTCTGATTATCACAGGACCCATCGGTTAATGAAAAGAGAGGTAGAATCTAATCGAACTATTAGAAGCTATGATACCGATAGTACTGATCAGACAGATACATCACTGCAGCAATTTGAAGACATTACAAAGGGCCTGGTTCCATTTTGGGGTCCGATCTTTAATAGCCCGAACATAAGACGCCTGTCTAGAATAGTGGAAAATGTGGTTCAAGCCACGACCAAAATTTTGTCCAACCTTACTGTTGAACTTCAGGCTACGAGGCTTGTTTCTCTTCAAAATCGGATGGTGTTAGACGTCATCCTGGCAGATAGGGGTGGAGCTTGCCGTGTGATCGGCAGCTATTGTTGCGTATTTATTCCTGATTCGGCCCCTACCATACACCTTGCAATTAAGAAATTACATCGATTAGCTAGTGAACTTCATGAAGAGAACAGCACCTGGTCCCTCAGTGGATGGTTCTGGGGCCTCCTGGCAACCTGGGGTTGGAAAATATTCATGATTTCAGAAGGAGCTTTTGGGGTCCTTTTCGCTTGTTGCATATGCCTTCAATGTGGCCCAGCATGCTGCACTTTCTGTGCCACTAGGATAACGTCCGCCCTGACAATATCCCGATAGGAAAAGATTGAGAAACAAATGATTCAGAAGGAGGTAGCAGACCTCATGCAGATCGATGAGGGGGTGTTTGTGGAGTGAAGTAGTTATATTGGCCATAGTAGGCCAAAAGGGCCGTCTGTTGAGATATAAAATTATATGTATACTTGATTGGCCCACTATGTACCATATAACTGTATATGCATATGAATAACCATATAGTATCGCGTAATATGTGTATGCTCTTCTATTTGATTCATGCAGGCCTATCCAGGCCTATTGATATAACTGCGGCCAGTTTGTTTCGTTCCCCCGTGTTCATGTCCCATTTCCCTGAAGTCATGTGAATTAGCTCTTGGTACGAAACCATGTTGCCAGGCTTAGCTTCCCTCTCTGATCTTTAGTGTGTAGCTCAGGGAAACCCAAGGTCACACCTGCCTCTCTTGTGGGATGCGTGCATTCTAGCAGAGCCCGTTCTTGTACTCCCCGGGCTCCAGATAGACAAGAAGGCACCTCATTGACCTGCCCCCGGAATAGCTTCGGTCTAGCTACTAGCAATCAATTGTGCCTTATATGGGTCTTCCTGCTGGCTCACTGACAACTTGTATTTTTCCTTGTAGGGTGTCAACTAGAATGTGTGAAACGTATATATGCTTTGTATCATTTGTATGAAGTCAGTCTCCTCTACGCACCTCCGGGGTCGTGTAGACTGAGGCTCCCCTGACAGGGCTTGTATTTGATTGAATAAACGATTCGACTTTCTCCATTGCTGACTGCCTTATTATTCATTTATAATATATATGGGCTATTAGTAAGTATAGCCAGGCTTTACGAAATTTTGGTTCCTTCACGTCGACGACAACCAGGAGCTGGATTCGAGCTGTCCCACAAAGGATCTAGTTGACTTCGGTGTCGGTATCCAAATTGGACCCAACAAGCCTTAGTAAACACAATCCATGCAGGATGTCAAGATTCGCTTTGTTGCAGACCAGCAAGGTTTGTGGCACTTCTTCTTTGTAGGGAAGCTGGAGCAAACCTGGAGCAACCAGGAAAGCAAGTTAGATTTAAAAGTCTTCGGAGGGCTCACTAGCCAATGGACTAGGAACCGGGAAGACGCTTCAAGCTGAAATGCAAATGCGGGGCCCACGAGACACTTGTGGAGTGTGGGCCTCTGAGCTTCGGTGCAAATGGTGCTCGGGGCTGGGGCTTCAAATACCCCAATGCACAACTTCGGGATACCTCGAGAAGTTGGTGTAGGTAGCAAAATGCGGATGTCCAGGAGTTCCGGTCCCATGTCTCTCGTGTCCGCCACGGGTCTCAGCTTTGCTGTGAGCGAAGGTCGGGGTCAGAGATGTCTGGAAGTCCATGTCCTGTTTCACAGATTCTTCAGGATCCGGCGGGAGCCTCGAAAATGCAGACCGGCAAAGTTGCTATTGGTGCCTGTTTGAACAGGGTGGTCACTCCTTGACCACAAGGGAGATGTCTTCCGTCTTCCAGTCGAAATGGAATGTCGAAGGTCCAGGATTTATGTTTCAGAGTTTCATCCAGGGTAATCTAAAGTCCTAGGGACTGAGTTCCTATACTTATACTACGTTTAGGGGCTGGACAACCTTTAAGGTCCCTCCTATGGGTGGACCTGGGAAGGGGGTGGTTACACCCCTTTCCCTTTGTCCAGTTTCACGCCAGAGCTGGGGCAGAGTACCTCAGCAACCGGTTTGAACTGGGAAATGCATGGAGCACCTAGTGTGCCCCAGGCAGTGTTTGGAAAGCATTCACTGAATGCAGCCCTCTCTGCCCCAATACACAAATGCCTGTGTGGAGAGGTGACAGCACCTCCCTGGACAGGAAACCTATTGGCCAGGCCTCCCCTGCCGGAGTTTCGTGCAGCAGTGAGAGGGCAGACTTGTGTCTGTGGCAGCAGCATCCATTTTGTGATGCTGAGGCTCTGTTTAACTTTAACCAGGTTTACCAGTAACTACATGTCTTCTCCCTCTAGAACGGTGGAATGCTACCCCCGCCACCAGGACTGGGGGGGGGAGGGTAGTATGCCAAAGGGTTTGACACCTTACACAACATGTTTTGATAAAGCCAAACCAAAGTTAGAATTAACCGCAAGAATCATAATGCACTTAAGAGTATATGGTATGGCTATATCATAGAACAGCTATAAGGAGATGGCTCTGAAAGCTGCAGACGGGCTCAGCTCATGCTAGGGCACCCTCTCACATAAAACCAAGAACTCTGCCTCCAGGATTGTCAAGGCCTGCCATAGGAGTGACTTATAGGTGTATATGTATCTATATATGTATATAGATATAGGTAAAACCAAAAAACGACATTAAATGAGGGTCAGAGAGGGGAATATTTAAAGACCACTGTGTCCCAATCCCCTACTTCAGCTAAACAACAAGAAGAGGGACACTAGGGTCTAGTAAGTGGTGTTGCAGAGTGGGAACTAGAACGAGACAGGTCATACAGCTCTGCCTTTTGAGTTATAACCAAGGCTTGAAAAATTCTCATCAGGCCACCCTTAATGGTGGAGTGTCGTCACATGAGATTAGTAAAAGGATCCAACCATCGCCCTGACCATCTGCTGATGGTACGGAGGTGGATACCAATGGTGTACTCAAGCCAAAGGTTTCTCAAAGGTAGTTCTGATGAGGTGCAGTGCAATAAAGAAGTGAATTATAAAAATTGAGCAATGGAGCAAAAATATGTTTAATAGGGATTGTTCCAGTGTCAATGGTTAAAACAAGCACGTAGGGTAGTTATGAATTTATGGCTACTCCGTTGTGTGGTGCAGGAAGGTCAACATGTTTCTGCCATGAAGATCTACTATCCGGCTTTCGTCAGGACCTAATAGGATTGAATGCTACTGCAAAGAAGCAAGTAGTGGTCCGTGATAAATCATAAATGTGTGATAGTGTAATCAGAGGTTGAATCCTTTTACTAATCTCATGTGACGACACTCCACCATTAAGGGTGGCCTGATGAGAATTTTTCAAGCCTTGGTTATAACTCAAAAGGCAGAGCTGTCTGACCTGTCTCGTTCTAGTTCCCACTCTGCGACACCACTTACTAGACCCTAGTGTCCCGCTCCACTAGTAATGCCTCAGTTTGTGAGGCTCCACTTCCTCTCGGATGCCGGAGAGAGGTACCGACGGATAGAGCGGGGCCTCACATACCCGAGCGGATGCCGGTAGAGGTGAGGTCTTCACCCACAGAAAGCTGGGTGAGAATTCGTGGTCTACTCCGCAAGGACACATTGGGGCTCCAAGGTCCTGGTAGTAAGACTTTTTTGAATCTTTGATTACACTATCACACATTTATTATTTATCACGGACCACTACTTGGTTCTTTGCAGTAGCATTCAATCCTATTAGGTCCTGACGAAAGCCGGATAGTAGATCTTCATGGCAGAAACATGTTGACCTTCCTGCACCACACAACGGGGTAGCCATAAATTCATAACTACCCTACGTGCTTGTTTTAACCATTGACACTGGAACAATCCCTATTAAACATATTTTTGCTCCATTGCTCAATTTTTATAATTCACTTCTTTATTGCACTGCACATCATCAGAACTACCTTTGAGAAACCTTTGGCTTGAGTACACCATTGGTATCCACCTCCGTACCATCAGCAGATGGTCAGGGCGATGGTTGGATCCTTTTACTAATCTCATGTGACGACACTCCACCATTAAGGGTGGCCTGATGAGAATTTTTCAAGCCTTGGTTATAACTCAAAAGGCAGAGCTGTATGACCTGTCTCGTTCTAGTTCCCACTCTGCGACACCACTTACTAGACCCTAGTGTCCCTCTTCTTGTTGTATAGATATAGGTATACTATATCTAAGTAAGGGGTGATTACACCACCTTACCCAGGCTGTAAGAACAGACCTGTGGTGTCAGTTTGGAAGGCAACCAGGGGTGGCACAATACATGCTGCAGCCCCTGGTAGGCCTAGGATGCACCTATGCCCTGGGTACCTAGGGTACATTATACAGGGGCTCACAAGGGTGACCCAGTAAACAATCTGGTATGTACCTAAAGTACATGGTGTCAATTTAGAGAGAGAACAGCTAGGCTGTGGGCCTGATTAGCAGGGCCACAGCCAGACTAAAGTCAAAAAACCAGAGAATCACAGCAAAAAGTCGGGGTGACCATAGGAAGCAGACCCTACTCTCCTACACATACTGCAACAGAAACCTACTTTCCTACACTCCCAATTGGTGGTGGTCAATGACTGGTTGACGTGTGGTTGGGATGACCAGGCCTATCAAGTCAAATTCTCCCACTTCGGCCTAAATAATATTATGTGCTCCTATATGGAGACCCGCTCTCCCAATATCTCCCGATGGTAACAGCAGTACATTTTAAAATCTGGCACTCTACGTTATGCTTCCTTGACTATGATAAGAAATCCAACCATTACACCCCGCTGTAGATAGGCAGATGGCACCATCACTCAGCTCAGTTGGAGGGTTTTGCGGCCTGGGACAAAATTGGTATCACCACTCTCGGGATGTGTGGCATGGTGCACAACTGTATTCCTTCAAGGATTTCCAAATGCAAATGGAAGGCGGGCAAATTGCCCACCCCACATGTTTCCGCAGCCCACATGCAGGATTTTAACAGGGTCTTGCCCCCTGATTTCCCTATTTTGGCAGAGAATTGTGAAAACACTCTCAAAGGTATTGAACAGGCCAATCGAACTGAAACTCGGACTGAGGTTCTCAGAATAGTGGAGGATCTGGGCGGACCTCATCATGATCGGATGCCAATGGGGGTGGCATGATTGTTGCCAAGAGAGACATTGCGCAAAAGTGGACGTTTCCCCAGGCTCCTGCCCTGGAAGAATGGAGAAGGGGAGTGGTCCGGTGTGCTAAAATGGAATCGCTGATTTATTAGGCACAGGGGGGCTTATTTACAAGCCCATTGCGTCACTTTTTCCATGTTAAAAGTGATGCAAAAGTGGCGCAAGGTGCTTGTAAATCTGGCCCAGGGTGTCCAGCAGAAACACTCGAAAAAACAGGGAAAGTAGTGGGCGTTTTATGGACTGGATGGGGACTGACATTGTATGGGATGTTCAAATATGGATGAGTGTCAGAGGATCCGTTGATTGGGCATTACTACAACTACTATATGTGTATAATGTCATCTTGAATGTTAATAAAACTTGGTTTATTAGAAAAAGCTAAATACATTTAATTGAATGTTAATAAATATATCTGAAAAGAAAAAATATTTATAATTTTATTTAAAAATGTTTTAATAAGCCTTTTTGAATTTAAAAATAAATGAACATTGATTTGTATTACAATATAATGAAATCACATAAAAATAATTCTATACATCACTTTTGACCATTTTTTATTACAAAATATATATATATATATTTTTTTTTTTACTTTAGGTGGCAGGTGGAGATCTTTATAAGATAAAGTACGGGGAATAGTAACATTTTTTCTAATTTTTTAAAAAAATACTAACAATATTTTTACATCAACAATTTATGTCAAATTATAATAGGTATTGATTTAAAATATAGGGAAAACAATTCTAAAGCAATATTAACTTCATTTTGAATTAAATATTTAATTATTAAACTACATCAAATGAACAATATTTTTTAAGATTTGCTAAAAAAATGCCATCTAAAGTGAAATGATTATACGTATTTATTTTGAAATAATTATTCAAAAAGTTAGCTATACAAACTTTAAAAAATGACATTTAAAAATAATGTACATTTATTTTTAACGTAAAAAGTTCTTAAAATATTTTAACATAAAATAATATTTCTGTTTTAATTATGTTTACATTTTTAACACTCCTATTATAAGTCCCTGTCTCCAATATTTTCCATAAAATGGTGTTGCATTATTAGTGGGTGGCCATGTGTGGTGCTGACTTACTACTGCTCCTTTTTGACAGTAACAACTTACACTTGCAAAGTTGGCTCCACCCCCTTTTTCAAGGGGTGGGGATGTTGAAATATACGCTTTTAAGTAACCTTACACCCAGATTTTGTGAATAACTAAAAGTCGTAAAGATACTCAAATGTGTAAGAGTAAATTACTTATGTAAATTACTCAAAAATGTAAGT
Organism: Lissotriton vulgaris; assembly: GCF_964263255.1. NCBI lineage: Eukaryota > Metazoa > Chordata > Amphibia > Caudata > Salamandridae > Lissotriton > Lissotriton vulgaris. The sequence goes on along the minus strand of NW_028247528.1, from coordinate 316,679 downwards.
TCCTGTTGTGAATAACCTCAGTGAGTCTACGCTTTTGAGTAACTTTGCATTTGTAAATGGCGTGTAGCCAAAAGTAGTGGTTACTCAAAAGTGTAATAGTAAACTTACACGTGTAACTTACTTACAAGTTTGAATTACCTTTAAGAATAGCCCCGAAAGTATAAGTGCATTTGTGCCTGTCTGTGCTGCATGCATTAGCACATAAAAGAGACAAACTGGCTTTAACACAAAAGCAAGTTGGACAAAGTCAAATAAAAAACGATTGTGCAAATAGGCCTGTGCTTCGGCACTCACCAGTAACCCTCTTAGAGGGGTTGGGGCAACAGCTAGTGGTTGGGTGTTGTGCAAGTCGGACTCTAGTCCCTCCCTTTAACACAAGGCATCTGATCTGCCGTGTCCATACAGCTCACCATTCCCTTGCATCCTCTTCACCTCCACTCCAGCGCCTTGAAGCCTCATTTATGAAAAGTGTTGCATCGCTAGTTGAAAACAGCAATGGAACACTTTTCATTGCGCACTCCTTGGATGCGCCATAATTACATCACGGGACTCCAACTCGCCAGGAGTGACCAGATATGTCAGGAATCCTGTCGTATCTGGTGGCGCAGTAATGACGCATTGCCGGAGTGTGTCCCAAAACAGACCATGCAAAAGGGCCTGCGTCAGTCCTTACGCTTGCTGTGAAGCAGACATAAGGATTTGACGCAGTGAACTCGTAGAACGCTCCTTTTTTATGGTAGAACGCCCAAACTGCATACATTATACCGGACTCAGGTATAATGTTGCACAGAGGTTTACAATGTGACACATCTGACTAGATGCGTCACTTTGTAAATATGGCGCAGTGTGGCGCATTTTTTTACGCTGCTGCAGCGTCACAAGAGGCTTCATAAATATGGGCCTCTGTTTATAGCATATGCTTACATTCCAGAGCAACTTCTAAAATATCTGCTTGCAAAGTAGGCCCTGGCTACAAATACTTAGTGGGCGAGTGTCATTTTGTCAGCAACCAGTTTACTTCAGTGGCAGCATTTACGTTAAGGTTATCGGTGCTGGGTTGGGCAAAAATGTGCCACTGTGTTCAGGGCTGCTTTGGAGATACCTGACTTCCGGGTTTGCCTGCCAGGAGAAAATTATTTTTCTTCAAACTGGCAGAAGTCCTAAAAATTTAAAGAACGTGCCATGAAAGGAGATCTGATAAGACCAGACAAGCTGCAAACATTGACATCCGCGTCTGTACACACTGTCACGCAGATCCAGATATGGAATACTGGGCGCCTCCAGAACATGGCGTATTTTATTGACGTCTCTATTGGGCATCTCTTCTGGGACCTGCCTCAACATGCTCGCTGCAGCCCGGTCTTTCAGTCGGGCTGCCTTGCCCGTGCCGCGGGTCTTAAAGGTGTTGAGGCAACAGCCAGTGGTCAGCTGTTGTGCAAGATAGACTCCATTACCTCTCTTTAACACAAGGCATCTGACCTGCCGTGTCCATACAGCTCACCATGCCCTTGCACCCACTTCACCTCCACTCCAGCGCCTTGAAGAGATTTTTGTGACTCATTTATGAAAAGTGTTGCATCGCTGGTTGAAAAGAGCGATGCAATACTTTTAATTGCGCCCTCCTGGGTTGCGCCGTAATTACAGTACAGCACTCCATGTCGCAAGCAGTGACCAGATACGTCAGGAATCCTGACGTATCTGGCGGCCCAGTAAAGACACATCGCTGGAGTGTGTCCAATACAGACGCAACTCCAGCAATGTGTCATTACACATGAGAAGACCCATGTAAAAGGGCCTGTGTTACTCCTTATGCTTGCTGTGAAGCAGACGTAAGGATCTGACGCAGTGAACTCGTTGAATGAGCATTTTTTTACGGCAGAACGCCCACCCTGCATACATTATACCTGACTCAGGTATAATGTTACACAGGGGTTTGCAAAGTGACGCATCTGACTAGATGCATCACTTTGTAAATATGGCGCAGTGTGGCGCATTTTTTACGCTGCCGCAGCATCACGAATAGTTTCATAAATAAGGGCCTCTGTTTATAACATACGCTTACATTCCAGAGCAACTGCAAAAATATCTGCTTGCAAAGTAGGCCCTGGCTACAAATACTTACTGGGCGAGTGTCATTTTGACAGCAACCAGTTTACGTCAGTAGAGTGACTGGCAGCATTTACGTTAAGGTTGTTAATGCTGGGTTGGGCAAAAATGTGCCAAGGTATTCAGGGCTGCTTTGGAGAGACCGGACGTCCGGGTCTGCCTGCCAGGAGCGGATTATTTTTCTTCAAACTGGCTGAAGTCCTAAAAATGCAAAGAACGTGCCATGAAAGGCGATCTGATAATACCTTAAAGCTGCAAACATTGCCTTCCGCGTCTGTACACACTGCCGCGCAGATCCAGATATGGCATACAGGGCGCCACCAGAACATGGCGTCTTTTATTGAAGTCTCCATTGCGCATCCCTTCCGGGGCCTGCCTCGACATGCTCGCTGCCGCCTGGGCTTTCAGTCGGGCTCCGCCGCCCGTGTCCCGGGTCTCTGGTTACAGACAAGGCCTCTCAGAGAAGGGGGCTGCCCACACACCATGGCTCTCGGAGCGGCGCGCCCTGTGCCAAAGTGGCCCTTATCGCGCGCGCTCCCGGCCTGCGCAAACACCCGGAGCCCAGCGCTGCCTTCCTCTCTCTCTCCGGATGTGTAAACAGGTTTGAGTGCACGTATTTCACCTGCTCTCTAAAACCTGTCACAGAGTTTTCAGAAACAATGGGTGCTTTCTCATCGTGGCAGGAGTGCCAACGGCTGATCCAGCCGGGGCACGGGGTTCCTTTCACTTGTGTCGTTCCGCTCTGACGAGCGGTGCCCAGGTGTTGCCGCCAAAAGCCAGCAGCGGGCTTTCTGCGTGCCCAACCCTGAGGAAGGCGAACTATACAGACAGGCCTGCTACCTTGGCGTGGTGAGGAAGCCATGGTTAGCGCCTAATGCACAATGACGATGGCCCCACGACCATCTTAAGACGTCAAAAGCAGCCATAGTTCGTGTGCAGAGGGCCTGTCACGCAAACATGGCCCCACGTGCCGCTGAGCCTGTTGCACTATTGTGAACTATGCCCTTGATTTGCTGGCACTAGAAGTCAAGCTGGCATTTACCAGGTAAATATACAGGTTGTTGAAAATACAGGTTGTAAATGAATGATGAAAAACTCTTTTCCAATGTATGTGTCATGCCCAAGGCTTTATACACTGGGGAGGGGGGGGGGGGGGGCTCAAAGGGCCCCCTGCCCCACTCAGTATATATATATTAATGGGCCGGCCCAGGGAGAGAAAGGGACTGACACCTCTGCCGTTGATAAGAGGGAGATAATGGACGCCCATTTACCTCCAGAAAGGCCACTCAGGCACCCCCTGGGCCGCTGGCGGCATCGAACAATGCAGAAACCGCCAAAATCGGCCCCCAGGCTGCGCAAAAAAGCAGCCCACTGCTAGAACTGGACACTGGCCCTTCGGGCATTGCCCGAGTGCCCTCGTTACCAATCCGAGGCTGGTGTACCGTCCGTTTTATATTTGGCTGTTTCTGTAATTGCATCCAGAATTAGTAACATCATTCATACCTACAACAAGTCAGGACCATTGGCTTTGTCAATGGTTGTTAGTTGCATAAGATAAATAAGCAGCAACTATGGCTTGTATGGAATATTGAAAAAGCTTCCACTTAAAGCCCTGGTGACACCACAACAATGTTGCTGCCCCTGCGTTTCAAAAAGAGAAGGGAAATCTTGCCAGAAAATGACTCTCTTTAAAGTCTTTCTCTTCCCCTACAACGCTTACCTGGCATGACGTCATGCCATAACTTCTCCACTAGTGAGAAGTGAACACGCACACATGATGTGCCTACTGTCACTGCAGTCCGGAAAAAAATTGCCCGCCTGTGCCACAGCACAAAACAGAACCCAATAGAGACCCAATTCAAGGCACCCTTTTAAAAACTGCCAGTGCTTAGCACTGGTGAGACCTGGCCCACTTAAAGCCCTGGTCATGCCTCAGCTGAAAAAAACAAAAAGCCAAAAGATCCTCAGAGCCTGGCAGTTTTTATGGCCGTATTCCAATCCTTCTGTTTTTTGCCCACCATGCAACTCAGGGTACACAGCCACAAACGTGCCAAACTGATGGTCCACCCACCCTGAGAAAAACTGGTGGTCTCCAACAGAGCGTTTTTTTGTTTTTTTCCACAGCAAACTCTTCTTTTTAGGTCTCGACTATTCTATCCCACAGGGATTGAATAGGCGAGATTATAGTAAGCGGTCCGAAAAGTCTACCTAGCTGCGGATCGCATACAGTTCATGTGAGACAGGCGCATGCACATCGCACGTCGCACACCCACACCATTGCCAGCCACATCCCACACCATTTGTCTGAGCCTCGGCATCAGACTTCAAAGGAAGCCGCTACCCCGCCCCCCCCTTCAGAATTCAAAGGAAGCTGCTCCCGCGCCACGCAATCCCGAGAGCTTGTTACATTTTCTACCCCCAGCTCTTGCTCAGTTTTTTTCTCTTGCCTAATGCATGTCTCTCTCTACTCTTGTAGCCCCAACCCCTCCACAAAGTTTTGTTTCTTCTCTCTGCCTCTCTCCTTGACTTAGTTTCTCCAGCTTTCTAAATTCAGCGGGATGGGCACTGTTAACTTCCGATCTAAGACATTCCTCCCTGTTATCCACCTTCCTGCACCCATCACAGTTCTACAGTGAGCCCCCAGGGTTACAGCGCACAGGCTCGTAGCTCTCTCACCATTAAGCCTTTTGGATTCATCCGTGGGCCAGAGCAGGAACATGGTAATTTTTACCAGCGTCCTCGGACCGAAAAGATTTTTTTCAGTTTTCGAAACCACAAGTAGGAATAATAATGACATCCCTGGAAATCATTTCAGATGAACGTGGCCGATGATGTCGTCACATAAAAATGCAAGGCACAAGCCTTATAGATTAAAGGACATGGCCACTCAGTTCCTAACACTGGTGACATCACTCTTGGTAACGTAGCCATTGCCGCACTGAAGGCTGGTTATGGTATTGAAAACTCCATACCTACTTCCAATATTACATTCTCAGTCTCCGGGTGTGAATACTTACTCATCTGCTGTTTTCTCTCTTTCACCTTCTCCGCCTCATCCTTCCTCAGCCATGACCGCCCCATGCAGCTCAGCCTTCAGACGCTCTCCTGGACTGTCTCCATTATGAGTACTAGTAGCCCCTCTTGTATCCTTGGAAAACTGTACACTAGTTGGATGTGTCGACCTGCACCACGGCCCGTCCTTGTTGACTAACCTTAAAACACTCGACTTCCACTACTGTGCCTCTGGGCCCACGCACTGCTCCGCCACACAGTGGCGCCGTCTTAAGCAGGACTAATGTCAGGGGCAGGAAATCATCCCATTACCTGGAGCGATCCCCACCTTTCCATGTTTTGTTACAACCTTCCCGTTGACCCCCACACTACCTGACCCCCAACAGGAGAATGTATTTCAGGCCATTGAAGACATTTGAGCCAGACTCCTTTCTGCCTGAACTTCCGGTTGCACAGCCCAATGAACCGAGGGCTGTCCAGAGGGTCTTCCTAAGCTGCCGGATGCCTTTGGCATGGAGTTACCCCATAAAGTCCCTGCACGGCCAGCAGCACAGCCATAAAACTGCAGAAAACAGAAACTATGATCTTAGAGAGGTAGTGGAGAAAAGCACACAATGCCAACGAGTGGTACTGAGACAAACAGCACAGTATCTGCATGGCAGTAGTCAAAACATCCAAGCATTTCCCTACAGCCACAGCATCACCGACTCAACCTGCCCATGCAACCAGAGAACTCTTGAAAATCATCTCTGAATTCCATACTCCTGACTGCATCTTCAACTGCACCAAGCCTGCTGTGTATTCCCGGCTGATCACTTTAACGAGGGTACTTCCCGTAATGTCTTCCCGTGTGGTGAAGTGCAGGGGCTGTACATCGTGTGATATAGTTTAGAAGGGACTTTTAGAACCGCAGAAGCAGGTTCAAATCTTAGCTTTGTCTCAACACCCCGTGATTCTGGGCAAAATGCTTAATCTCCCTATGTCTACAACACGTGTAACATATTCAACTGCTCATGTAAAACAGGTTACACTATGTTTGCACTATATGAACCCACCAGGAAACTATTGGAAACCAGGTCTAATATCACTTAGATCCACATTTATTTTTACTTTCTTGCGCTTTGCCCTTTATATATTCTTTTCCAGAGGGTCACCACAACCTAACGTTCCCTCTTCACTTTGGGGATCTGTATTTCCTTTCTGCACATGTATACCACGCACACCGTTGTCACGTTTGACTGCCTGGTCCCAAGTCCTGTTTTACTCTTCCCAGTATTGTCACTTTATACTCTTCTACCTTTCTGCTCAAATTGGTCACCGACGGGTTCTTGACCTCACACGTTGGGGACCTCATCCGGGCTTTTCCCGCTGATCCATCGAGAACCTCACTCTTTAATATTTGTTCTGGCGTGCGTCTGTTCATCCTTTCTCCCATTGCCCTGCCTCTAATTACCCTCGGGTCATTCACTTCTCCCCGCATGGCGGCCCACACACCATACGGTTTTCACCAGCCGGCTGGGGCCCCATGTATTATTCTTACACTCAACTCCGAACCACGAGTTTGGAATCCAATTGTCCAATTTATATAGCTGTTGCCCATATTTGCACCTGGTTTCCGCTCCCATACTTATGTGACACTGCGCGTTTACTCATCGTGTGATTTACCCTCGTATCACTCAAACTTGGCTTATTATGGTTCTTCTTCCTTCCATGCAAGATGCAGCTTTCTGAGCTCTTATGTAGGGCTGGCGCAAAGTCAGTCATAAGCTCTGTCTGCAACCGGCCTCTGTGATTAGAGAAATGAAACAACTGATCATGCGAGCCAGCCGCACCTGTTTCTAAGACACTTCCACTTTCAGACCTGAAACTGCCTTATAGTTCACTAGTGAACACATGTGTGCTCCGTTTACTAATGAATTCAGGATGCCATCAGTTTTTAGGTCTCAACCTACAGCATTGCTTTAGCAATGCTTGTTTCCGACTAGCCCCTTCTCTTATACACCTTTCTTCTCTCGTCCCTCCTCTGCTTTGCCGTCTCCCTTCCACGACCATGCCACCTCTCCCCACCCTTATTAAAAGGAACAAGGGTCCTAAGGAGTTACAATATGGCAAAAGATAGCAATATAGACCACAATCAGTACTATATTTTTTCCAAAGCCCAGCCGGGCGAGGAGTAGTTTATTCAAGAATAACACAAGATTTAATTGACCTGAAGGGGGTCAAATATGAACATAAAGATAGGGTAGAATCCTGTACCTATCCCAAGAAAGTAGAAAAAACCATAGAATCAAGAAAGGTAGAAGAAAAGAAAAGAGGTTTTGCAGGCAAGTAAAAAATTATTTGGAGCCAAAGAGTGGCTTGCGATTTAAGTAAACAATTCCGCAAATCACACTCAACAGTGTCAACAATTGAATATGTACAATAAGTTACATGTTACACTGTTTTAAAGCGTCAACGTTTCGATCCCTAAAGCTCCTAGTGAAACGGGATCATCATTAGGACAATTTTAGATCACTGCCTGTTTACAATACGAACGCCTGTGAAGAAAAAGAGGGGAAAAATGGAGAAACAAGGTAAGGCATCCGCCTGAAATGATAAAGTTTAAAACCATTTAACAGGGTCCATGAATAGGTTACGGACCACTCTCAAATACATCTCACAGTGAATTATCTGAGATAACAGTGAGTTGTGATATTTTTATCGTGTTTTTTATATACATCAGTGCCTTTGGCACAGTGAAAAAACGGCACAGTGACTTGGTGATAAAATTGTCATTCATTTCTTAGTTTTGTTCAATAGTGTTGTATCGGTGTGGGTGGTGACACCTCGAGTTCGAGAAAAATGAGTGACTAACTTGGGGTGCTTGTGATGGTGGTGGTCCCGTGATTTCCGATATTATCGTCTATTCGCAACCATAATGGATTTGGAAGGAGTGTGGTGGTGGTGAACGTGGGTGAGGGACTAGGGTGGGCGTGGGACTGTCTGTGGGCAGTCGCCGGGCCGTCAGTTGCTGGGGTCAGGAAAATTACCTTCACGGGTTCTGGGTCAGGGTCGTGATGGCATGATTGTTCCTCGTTGGGGAAGGTGTTTATTTCAATTCTCTTTCCGGCTCTGGGAGCTGGTTGCTGTATGGTAAAAGATTTATTGTTACCATTAGCAGGGCACTTCAAGGGCTAGGGCGGCGTGGCCGGCAGATGAGAATTGAAGCTTACCTTGCTTCAATTGGAAGCAGCAGTGGGTGGGAAATGGAACGCAAGGGTTTCTTCCCTGTTGTGGAGTCGGTTGGCTCCTTTTGTTTGGTCCGCAGGCTCAATGCTGAATAATGAAAATTGAAATTAAGGCAAGCCCTTCCATGTTGGGGGTAAATAGAGTCCGGGCAGGGTTAGGACCTAGCTTACCTGACTTCTCGATGGAAGCGGCGGTGGGTGGGAGGAAGAAACACAATGGTCTTCTTCCCCTTTGGTGGCAGCGCGAATCCGCTGTGCAAGTATGCCTCGTGGGTTGGTCATTTTAAGGCCGGAAGGTGTAGAAATTAAGGAAGGACTAGGCGCAGCTTCCTGGTGTTTGGCGGCCATACTGGAGTGGTGGAATGGCGGGTGTGCAACTGGGATGTGTTGCAGTAGCCATGGTGGGGTGGGCGTCGATAGTGATTATCAAGGTGCTGTGGTGGCTTATAGTGCAGTTATGTGCTCATAACCGTGAGGAGTGAAGGCCTTTTGTGCTCCACATTCATACACATTGGATTTTACAGCAATTTTAAAACATAATAGTAGAATTTCAATTATTCAGTTCTTTCACAGTTTCAGTTTTCTTCAAATCTCAAGGCTATTTTCAGGTTTCAGAGAAATGAGTCACATCCAAAAGACATTAATGTCGGTTGTGCATCACTAGGCATTTAGATTAGCGATGTCCATTCCTCTGTCCGGTTCAGCCCATTTCGAATAGAGTCCAGCAATATTATGCACTTCAACTCTTCTTTGTTAAGGAGACTGGACATGCTGCCCCCTCTCTGGGGAAGTTTCAATGCCTTTAGTACAGTCCATTGAATGTCGTCCTCATCATGATTTGCCTCCAAGAAGTGTTCCACCAGTGGGGCATTTGGCGTCCGACATCTAATGCGGCTCCTATGTTGGCAAATACGGGTCTTGATTTTTTGTGAGGTTTGCCCAACATCATTTTTGTTGCAAGGACATTGAATGAGATAAATTACGTTGCTTGTATTACAGTTTGTGAGTGTGTTACATTTAAAGGTGACATTGTTAAACACAAACGTTTTACCTTCAATTGTTAAATTACAGACTGTACATCCACCACATTTGACATGTCCAACTGTGGGGGACATACCCCATGCTGTCTCAAGAGTGGAAGAGTGGATAGGACTGGGAAGCGCTGCGCGAACCAGATGGTCCTTTAGATTCTTGCTCTTTTTGAATGCAAAGATGGGACGCTCGATATCTAGAATACCTGCATTAATCACCGGCCAATGTTTTAGGATCATTTTTCTCAAATTGTTGGAGATGGGAGAGAAAGTTGTCACACATGCTATTCTGTCCATGTTTTTCTTTGGGTTAGGGACAAGGAGCGTCTCACGTGGGCGGTACCAGGCCCTTTTAAGGGCGTTTTTTACAATTTTCTTCGGATACCCCCTGTCTTTCAGTTTGTTGGCCAGAATAGTACTTTCTCGAAAATAATCCTCCCTATGGGAACAGTTCGCCTGGCTTTCTATAAAGTCTTGTTAGCAATTCGCCTTCCTGATGAAAAATTGTCAAATCCAAGAAATTTATGGAGTTTTTGTCAGATGTTGAGGTGAATTGGAGTCCCAAACAGTTATTATTCATCCAGTGTAAAAAGTGTAAAAAGTACTGCGCCACTTTTTACACTGGATGAATTGCTAACAAGACTTTATAGAAAGCCCACCGAGAGAAACACTTTGCTAGAGTACTCCAGTAATCACCCGAGGGCATTGAGGGACTCTTTACCATTTTCCCAATTCTTAGGAATCAGGCGAAACTGTTCCCATAGGGAGGATTATTTTCGAGAAAATACTATCCTGGCCAACAAACTGAAAGACAGGGGGTATCCAAAGAAAATTGTAAAAAACGCCCTTAAAAGGGCCTGGTACCGCCCACGTGAGACGCTCCTTGTCCCTAACCCAAAGAAAAACATGGACAGAATAGCGTGTGTGACAACTTTCTCTCCCATCTCCAACAATTTGAGAAAAATGATCCTAAAACATTGGCCGGTGATTAATGCAGGTATTCTAGATATCGAGCGTCCCCTCTTTGCATTCAAAAAGAGCAAGAATCTAAAGGCCCATCTGGTTCGCGCAGCGCTTCCCAGTCCTATCCACTCTTCCACTCTTGAGACAGCATGGGGTCTGTCCCCCTTAGTTGGACATGTCAAATGTGGTGGATGTACAGTCTGTAATTTAACAATTGAAGGTAAAACGTTTGTGTTTAACAATGTCACCTTTAAATGTAACACACTCACAAACTGTAATACAAGCAACGTAATTTATCTCATTCAATGTCCGTGCAACAAAAATTATGTTGGGCAAACCTCACAAAAAATCAAGACCCGTATTTGCCAACATAGGAGCCGCATTAGTTGTCGGACGCCAAATGCCCCACTGGTGGAACACTTCTTGGAGGCAAATCATGATGAGGACGACATTCGATGGACTGTACTAAAGGCATTGAAACTTCCCCAGAGAGGGGGCAGCATGTCCAGTCTCCTTAACAAAGAAGAGTTGAAGTGCATAATATTGCTGGACTCTATTCGAAATGGACTGAACCGGACAGAGGATTGGACATCGCTAATCTAAATGCCTAGTGATGCACAACCGACATTAATGTCTTTTGGATGTGACTCATTTCTCTGAAACCTGAAAATAGCCTTGAGATTTGAAGAAAACTGAAACTGTGAAAGAACTGAATAATTGAAATTCTACTATTATGTTTTACAATTGCTGTAAAATCCAATGTGTATGAATGTGGAGCACAAAAGGCCTTCACTCCTCACGGTTATGAGCACATAACTGCACTATAAGACACCACAGCACCTTGATAATCACTATCGACGCCCACCCCACCATGGCTACTGCAACACATCCCAGTTGCACACCCGCCATTCCACCACTCCAGTATGGCCGCCAAACACCAGGAAGCTGCGCCTAGTCCTTCCTTAATTTCTACACCTTCCGGCCTTAAAATGACCAACCCACGAGGCATACTTGCACAGCGGATTCGCGCTGCCACCAAAGGGGGAGAAGACCATCGTGTTTCTTCCTCCCACCCACCGCCGCTTCCATCGAGAAGTCAGGTAAGCTAGGTCCTAACCCTGCCCGGACTCTATTTACCCCCAACATGGAAGGGCTTGCCTTAATTTCAATTTTCATTATTCAGCATTGAGCCTACGGACCAAACAAAAGGAGCCAACCGACTCCACAACAGGGAAGAAACCCTCGCGTTCCATTTCCCACCCACTGCTGCTTCCAATTGAAGCAAGGTAAGCTTTAATTTTCATCTGCCGGCCACGCCGCCCTAGCCCTTGAAGTGCCCTGCTAATGGTAACAATAAATCTTTTACCATACAGCAACCAGCTCCCAGAGCCAGAAAGAGAATTGAAATAAACACCTTCCCCAACGAGGAACAATCATGCCATCACGACCCTGACCCAGGACCCGTGAAGGTAATTTTCCTGACCCCAGCAACTGACGGCCCGGCGACTGCCCACAGACAGTCCCACGCCCACCCTAGTCCCTCACCCACGTTCACCACCACCACACTCCTTCCAAATCCATTATGGTTGCGAATAGACGATAATATCGGAAATCACGGGACCACCACCATCACAAGCACCCCAAGTTAGTCACTCATTTTTCTCGAACTCGAGATGTCACCACCCACACCGATACAACACTATTGAACAAAACTAAGAAATGAATGACAATTTTATCACCAAGTCACTGCGCCATTTTTTCACTGTGCCAGAGGCACTGATGTATATAAAAAACACGATAAAAATAGCACAACTCACTGTTATCTCAGATAATTCACCGTGAGATGTAGTTGAGAGTGGTCCGTAACCTATTCATGAACCCTGTTGAATGGTTTTAAACTTTATCATTTCAGGCGGATGCCTTACCTTGTTTCTCCATTTTTCCCCTCTTTTTCTTCACAGGCGTTTGTATTGTAAACAGGCAGTGATCTAAAATTGTCCTGATGATGATCCCGTTTCACTAGGAGCTTTAGGGATCGAAACGTTGACGCTTTAAAACAGTGTAACATGTAACTTATTGTACATATTCAATTGTTGACACTGTTGAGTGTGATTTGCGGAATTTTTACTTAAATCGCAAGCCACTCTTTGGCTCCAAAGAATTTTTTACTTGCCTGCAAAACCTCTTTTCTTTCCTTCTACCTTTCTTGATTCTATGGTTTTTCCTACTTTCTTGGGATAGGTACAGGATTCTACCCTATCTTTATGTTCATATTTGACCCCCTTCAGGTCAATTAAATCTTGTATTATTCTTGAATAAACTACTCCTCGCCCGGCTGGGCTTTGGAAAAAATATAGTACTGATTGTGGTCTATATTGCTATCTTTTGCCATATTGTAACTCCTTAGGACCCTTGTTCCTTTTAATAAGTAAACGACCCATGGTCCGAAGGCCCCTTTCGGGTTTCCTTGTTTTCCAAAAATGACCTCTCCCCACCCTGTCAACTTTCCTCTCATCTTGACTCTCTCACATTTACAGTATCCACCCCTCTTCATCTTGTCTTCACCGCCTGCCCTCTACCCCACTCCCTGCTTTCCACAACTTCCCTATCCGCCGCTCTCTTCCTCTCTACTTCCCGCTTCGCTTCTCTCTCCCTTGTCTGTCTCCTTTTTTTTCTCTCACTGCCTCTCGTATTCAGCCCTCCATACCACCACACCCACCACGCCCACCACAACATCCACCACCACCAACACATCCACCACCACCAAGTCCATCACCACCATGTCCACAACCACCACGTCCACCACCACAATGTCCACCACCACCACACCCACTACCACCACCACGTCCACCACCACATCCACCACCATTACGTCCACCACCACCATGTCCACCACCACCACGTCCACCACCATCACACCCACCTCCACCACCACTACGTCCACCACCACCACCACGTCCACCACCACCATGTCCACCACATCCACCACCATGTCCACCACCACCATGTCCACCACCACCACCATATCCACCACCACCATCACGGCCACCACCATGTCCACCACGAGGACATTACCATGTCCACCACGTCTACCTCCACCACCACCACATCCACTACCACCACCACATCCACCACCACGTCCACCACCAAGTCTATCACCACATCCACCACTACATCCACCACCACCATGTCCACCACCACCACCACATCCACCACCACCACCACCATGACCACCACCACCATGTTAACCACCACATCCACCACTACCACCACATCCACCACCACGCCCACCACTACCACGTCCACCTCGTCCACCACCACCACATCCCCAACCACAACCACCACCTCCACCACCACCACGTCCACCACCACCACGTCCACCACCACGTCCACCACATCCACACCACTACACCCACCACCACTATGTCCACCACCACTACATCCACCACCACCATGTCCACCACCACCACTTCCACCACCTCCACCACACCCACCACCACCACACACACCTCCACCACGTCCACCACCACCACGTCCACCACCACTACCACCACCACCCCGTCCACCACCACCATGTTCACCACCACCATGTCCACATCCACCACCACCACATCCACCACCACCACGTCCACCACCACGTCCACAACCACCACCCCCACCACATCCACCACAACCGCGTCCACCACCATGTCCACCACCAACACCACCACCACATCTACCACCACTACATCCACCACCACCATGTCCACCACCACCACCCCCACCTCCCCCACCACCACCCCCACCTCCACCACCACCATGTCCACCACCACATCCACCACCACCACGTCCACCACCACCATGTCCACCACCACCACATCCACCACCACCACATCCACCACCACCATGGCCACCACCATGTCCACCACGAGGCCACCTCACTCTATCTATCGATCGCCCTCACTCTATCTATCTTTCTAGCGCCCTCACTCTATCTATCACCCTCACTCTATCTATCGCCCTCACTCTATCCATCGCCCTAACTCTATCTATCGCCCTCACTCTATCTATCTGTCAATCGCCCTCACTCTATATATCGCCCTCACTCGATCTATCTGTCTATCTATCCCCCTCACTCAATCTATCTATCGCCCTCACTCTATCTATCGCCCTCACTCTATCTATCTGTCTATCTATCGCCCTCACTCTATCTATCTGTCTAACGCCCTCACTCTATCTATCATCCTCACTCATCTCTCTATCTACCGCCCTCACTCAATCTATCTATCGCCCTCACTCAATCTATCTATCGCCCTAACTCTACCTATCTGTCTATCTATCGCCCTCACTCTATTAGTCTATCTATCGCGCTCACTCTATCGCCATCACTCTATCTATCTATCTATCTATCTATCTATCTATCTATCTATCTATCTATCTATCTATCTATCTATCTATCTATCTATCTATCGCTATTGCCATTATAAATTACAATAGCTTTTATTTAAGTATTAATTATTTAAAAAAAATAAAAGCCATTGTTATTTGTAATATCAATACATCTAAGTCACGTAAATACAACACATATTACATTACAAATGCTATAGGTGTCACATTTGCGAAAGTTAAAACTATTGGCATTGTAAATGACAAAGCTATTAATTTAGCTATTTTCAAAACCAACACATAAATACAAAATTTGTCATTTACAATACCAATAGTTCAAACTTTCCTAATGCGAGACCTATTGCATTGCAAATGCTTGTTAAATTTTGTTTCCGAAAAAACTAAAAAGTTTGCTGAGCGTCCATCTGAAATATGGCGACTGCTCAGCAAAATGTCCGTGTCTTCGGAGAAGCCTCAGTGGTAGTTGCTTTTCTGAAGGCACAGTTAAGGGCCTTATTTTGAGTTTCGTAGTCCAATGGACCATCAAACCCACGGTGGCGGTGCAGCTACCGCCGCACCAGTGCTCCAACCACCCTACTGCAAGCTGGATGGTTGGTCCGCCATGGGACCGCTGCTGCCGCCAGGGATCCACAATCCTTGGCGGTCTTGCAGCGATCTGAGGCCCCTAATATGCTGGTGGTGTCAGTGAGGCACCGCCAAACATATTAGGAGTTTCCTCACCACCACAGTTTTCATGGAGGTGAGCCCGCCATGAAAACTGTGGCAGGGAGGAAACAATCCACTATGCTTACCAGCAAATCCTGAAATCAGGGCCTGGGCGGTGAGGGGTAAATACAGGGCTCAGCCAACCCCTAATCAGAAGGCCCATATTGGCATTAGATATAGACTGATACATGCCAAAGCCCTGGGGTATGTGGAGGAGGATAGGGTCCACCTGTCAAAGGTGGGCATGGACCTGTTCTTGTTGGACCTGGGCGAAGCTCTGGTAACAGTGGGTTGTAAGCAGAGAAATGTGCCTGCCTTGGTGGGGCAATCTGGATGTGACGGCTGCCATATCCAGAGCATTTGTAACATACAACAGTGTTTCTAAGGGTGTTATGGAGAAGGCAGTTTTATAGGGGCACAGTTAATTGCTAGGTACACTGGAGGAAAAGCAGGGAGACAATAATATACAAAGACAACAACAATGTGTTGTATGTATTTGTCCATATATTTAAGGACAAGCAAAGCAATGTGTTACATTCAGTGACATGTAACCTGTGTTATACTATGTACAAGTGCTCGTGAAATCGTGACCGGCGCAAGTGACATGTGAGGAAGTATACACAGCAGCAAGGGGACGCAAAACAAAACAAATTATATACAAGATGTGTGCGTAGAATTACCCATACAATAAATGCAAATAAATACAAAGAAATTTGAATAGGCATTCCCGAAAAAGAGGCGCAGAAAGTTTCGCTGTAAAAGTAGACAGCGTTTTGTTCTGTAGAAATGTTAGGCCATCATCAGAACCAGTTTACAAGTACCGTATTTTCCGGCGTATAAGACGACTTTTTAACCCCTTAAAATTTTCTGGAAAGTCGGGGGTCGTCTTATACGCCGGATACAAAATTAGACCGTTTGTTTTCATGGTTTTTTTTAACAGCGCGGACTACTCCTGAAGGTTCCCGCGCTTCCGGCCCAGCCGGAGGTGGGGGAGGGTGGCTCTAATCCGCCCGCCAGCCACAGAGTCGAAGAGTCGAAGAGCATTGCATCCTGGGGGCTCCCGCGCACAATTGGCTTTCAAGCCGCAACTTCGCTCCTACTTAGCCCCTACTGCCTGGTGGGTACCCCCGAGGCCTCCCGCAGAAATTGGCAGCCATAATGCCGGAGGATTCCCGCCGGAGCATTGCATCGGTGGACAACGCTGAGGATCCGCGATGGCATCCACGGAGTCGGAGGACGCCGCCGGGCACTGGAGCTGCTTCACTGCGGTAAGCTGAGCGTACTCGGAGGACTAGCGGGTGGAGAGATTACGGTAGGCTTGCAATATTCCCAGCATACAAGCAAGGTGGAAGAAACATTTCCCGCCTAAGTTACATGGTTCAAAAGTGACAATAGCGAGCAACCAAAATACATGAGGTAGCAATCGGTACATTACAAGAGAAAAAAGTGATAAGTGTGCAGGTTACCGGTATAACAAAATACATGAGGTAGCAATCGGTACATTACAAGAGAAAAAAGTGATAAGTGTGCAGGTTACCGGTATAACAAAATACATGAGGTAGCAATCGGTACATTACAAGAGAAAAAAGTGATAAGTGTGCAGGTTACCAGTATAACAAAATACATGAGGTAGCAATCGGTACATTACAAGAGAAAAAAGTGATAAGTGTGCAGGTTACCCGTATAACAAAATACATGAGGTAGCAATCGGTACATTACAAGAGAAAAAAGTGATAAGTGTGCAGGTTACCGGTATAACAAAATACATGAGGTAGCAATCGGTACATTACAAGAGAAAAAAGTGATAAGTGTGCAGGTTATAAAAGCGTACAAGGTACAAGTAGAGCGTTGGACTGTGCTGGAAGTGGGGGTAGTCTTATACGGCGAGTATAGCACAAAACCTAAATTTGATCAAGCAAAGTGGGGGGTCGTCTTATACGCCGGGTCGTCTTATAAGCCGGAAAATACGGTAGTTACAAACAGTGCTAAGGGGGAGAATAAAAACACTCAATGGAGGACCAAGAAAAAGCAAAGTCCATGATGGGAATGGAGTGAGCCAAAAATAGAATATAATGACAGGTCGAACGTGGCAAAATTATCCAGGCTCTAGCAGGAAAAAAACTGCATGTCTAGGCTCAGAGAGATGAGGTGGGGAAGGCAGCAGGAGGCAAGGAAGGGCTGGGCTCGGCTAAGGCTGGGAAAGGGGTCAGGTAATGCTGGATAGTGAAGGCACTTACTAGCAAGGGAGGATAACCTGCGAGAGCAGGGTGGTCTCAGGCGGAAGGCTGTAGAGATCCAGCGTTAGGGCAATCAAACGGAATGAAGGCTTCAGCAGCATGAGAAGTGAGAAAAGACCTGAATGTAGCCAGGGAGAGAAACACTTACTGGTTGTAATTTAAATAAGGACCCCTCCAGAAGGTGGGTCCAGCTGGGCAGAGGCTGTAGTCAAGGCTGCTAATTGCAGGCGAAAGGTGTAGGAGCCTGTGAAGGGAAGTGAGGGGAGGTGTTAGATTTGGGGGACTCTAGTTGGCTGAGGTAGGTACCTTTGACCAAATAGAGACCCTTGCTTCCAGTCAGGGTAAGAGGCTACACTTTCAAAATAACCCCTGCTCACCCCCTTGGTAGCTTGGCACGAGCAGAAAGGCTTATCTCAGAGGCAGTGTGTAAAGCATTTGTGCACACATACAGTAATACAGTGAAAACACTACAAATGGACACCACACATTTAGAAAAATAAGTCATCTTTACTAGACTTAACACAAGACAAAACGACCAAAATCCACAATACTGTAATCCAAATAAGTCTTTAAAATGGTAGAAATAGCTTAGTTCATTTTAGATTGTAAATGCAACAATTTACTCTCACAGTACCTGGGATGCATAACGCAAAACAAGCAAAAGGGAAGGTGATACGTCGGTTTCTTACACTCAAGGGAGTAGATGCGTCGGTTCCTTACTGCTGCGCATGGGAGTTGATGCTCGCTTCCTCACTGTGTGGGGAGGTGATGCGTTGGTTTCTTACTGCTATCCGATGCGATGACGCTCTGGTGCGAAGCGACAAAATGGCGTCTTGGTTACGGTGCGACAACGTAGATGTGATGCGGGTAAACCGACGGCCATGCGGTGACTTGATGAACTTCTGAGCCAAGACAGGCCCTGCGACACGCTTCTACGATGATGTGATGGCAACCTCTGCGGCTGCGGCATGCTTCTCCGATGATGCGACGCGCTTCGGCGATGTGATTGCGGCAGCAGTGGCACGCTTCTTCGGCAATGCGACGGCAACTGCGGTGGTGGCGACATGCTTCTCGTTGTTGAACCGCGCTTCCAGCTTCCAGCGACACACAGTCTCTCAGAAGGCCCAGCACAACAGCAGGCACTTCAATTCCCAGCAAGGGACTTCAGGGGGAGCTGGTGGTGAAGTCTTGTATCCCTGAGACCTCAAGCAGGAGGCAAGCACAAGTCAAGCCCTTTGAGATTCTTTTCAAAATGATGAAAGCACACTCAGTCCTTTTTCGCCTTTCTTTGGCAATGAGGCAACCACTGCAGGCCAACCCCCAAAGCACAGGGGTAGTCTCCTCCTTCAGCTTCTCTGGTTCTTCTCCTCAGCAAAGGGTTGTCTTGATTCCCAGAAATGATCTAAAGTTCTGGGGTCTGGGTCCCCCTTTTTACACTCATAAATACTTTGTCTCTGAAGGCAGAGAGTGTCTGTACCTAGTCCAAACCAGTTCTGGGTACATTCTCCAGTGCACAACTTCTTCCTTTGTCAGTGTCGCCAGGGTCATTAGACAGTCAGTTCACAGCCAACACGTGTTTCGTCTGGCCCGATACAACGGCCAATGACTTCATCAGGGCTCATGCCAGATTCTGAAACAGACGATACTCTACGTTACTTTGGTCTACTACAGATACGGGAATAGTGGGCCAGCTATGACGAAGATCTAGCCTGAGACTTTAAAAATTACTGAAATACTTCATTATCTACCCTAATGTGACATCTACCAGAATAATAGAAGGAGACGACCGGTTAATATTACCACGCGTGCAGCTAGGAGCTGACTGTAATTGTATTCCCTATTACCTTTGAGAATTGATTGATGATGAGAGATATATATTATTGAGGACAGGATGACTGCTTTATTAGTCTAGAGGATGAGAAGAATCTTCTGTGACGTCATTCCATTTATATTTTGAGCCCTGATGAAGTCATTGGCCGTTGTATCGGGCCAGACGAAACACGTGTTGGCTGTGAACAGACTGTATTGGAATTTGACACACCAAGCAACAAAAGTTAAAGAATAAAGAAGAATACTACGACCAAACATACAGTTGTGGGCATTAATTTTGAACGTTGATTTTGGATGCATTGAAGTTTCTGACCAGGATTGGAGGAATGAACACTGTTCATTTTTGACCAGCTACTTATGGTCATAACAATACTGTTATAACTCTGTTATTTGTTATAGCTTTGCGATTTGCGATTCTACTGATTTTTGAACCTATACTATGTCTACCTCAACTCAGATACTTGGAGCGCAGGTGAGATCCCCCATCTTATAGCTCTTATCTCCACACCAGGTGTGGTGTGGTTTCTTAAGGGTAGTCTGGTAACCACCCTCTTTCTCACCTAGCAGCACCACTGACTTGTATACTTAGTACTATTCCCTGGTGATATATTGAGCGCCCTTACCAGCAAGGTTACCAGCAGTATATTGTCTAGGGTCATTAGACACACCACAGGAGGTGGAGCCAGCATTGTGGAAGGCAGGCAGAGCCCTATTCAGACCCAGGGGCTACTCCAAACACCACTCCTCATGCTGATAGGTCTATTCAGCCTTGTGCTGACTCACCCTGTCTCCTGGAGCCACCCCAGCCCCTGTCACTCACAAACCAGACATGGAATACACAACCTAGCAGAGGCAAGCTGGATGGTTAGGCAAGAAAATACCTACTTTCTAAAAGTGGTATTTTCAAACACAGAATGTTAAAACCATCTTCATTAAAAGATGTATTTTATCATTCTGATTTCAGGCATGCTAAATTCGTTTTTCTGCCATGTTCCCTCGATCAGATAGGATTATTAGATGTTATAATCAAACTGCCCATTCTGGCCTATAGGAACAGGTAGCCTTGCAATAGTGAAAAACTAAATTGGCTGTAATTCACTACCAGGACATGCTACACACATCAGGACATGTCCTACCTTTCACATACAATGCACCCTGCCCTTGGGCCTACCTTAGGGGTGACTAACTTGTGGAAAAGGGAAGATTTAGGGACTGGCAAGTGTGTGCACTTGCCAAGTCGACATGGCAGCCCCAGGCTGCACACAGGCTCTGCACTGGCAGGCCCGAGCCATAGGTTACAAGCTGCTCCGGTGGGTGGCACAATCAGTGCTGAAAGCCCACCAGCAGCATTTGTTTTACAGGCCCTGGGCACACATGGTGCACTGTACTAGGGACTGACAAGTAAATCAAATAAGCCAATCATTGAGACACTAATCCATCACAATACTTTACAATAGAGAGCACTTGACACCTTGGCACTGAATAACAGTGGCAAAGTGCCCAAAGCATCTAGACCAGCAAAAAACATAGCAAAAACACAGGAGGCAACAGCAGAAAATGGAAGGGAGACCCATGCCAATGGTGCCAGGTCTAACAGGAGGGTTAGAGGAGGCATGGAACTATGCTATCAGAAGTAGGTAGGGAGAAACACAGCGACTTACATTGTGTAAAACGGATGCGTCCGGGTGGAGAACCGGAGAAGGCACATGAACTTCAATATTAATGGATGGAAGTAGCCAGCGAAAATCAGGCGGTATTAGATCTAATCAGGACAGTGTTATAGTAGGGAGCGTCAAGGCGCGTCCATCTATATCGGGAAAGGGGAAAGGGAAACCTTAACATGGGGACTGGAGTTGACCGATCATGAGAGTGCGGTTGCGAGCGGAGCACCGCAGCGGTTTACATTCTTCGGTCGCAAGGTTACAACTCCAAAGTTGGTCACTTGCAGCCTGCGTGTGGAGTAGATCATCAGATGGGGAATCGGGTAATGCTGACGTGAGTCCGACAGGTCCAAAACAGTGGGTAAGAGGCAGAAGTTAAATACCGGCCGTCACGAGTCACGTGATACGGGGAGACGCAAACACGTGAAAAATGGAGCTAGACGGGTAACCAAGTCACGCAGGAAGTGAGTAAAGGAGGGGAGAGTAGAGAGGAAAGATACACAATGGTGATTGCTGTTGGTCGTGACCATATACTGTGATACAATTACAGGCAGAAAATACATTTAAAACCAGATAATTTATATTTTGCTATTAGTAAGCCAGAATGTCCCCTTAATCAAGGCAGAATGAGTTGCAAAGATACATTTTGAAAGTGACAAGTGATACTTTAAGTATGTTTCCATATTAGACTTGGGAGAAAAGAAAGAACGGAAAACATTCTTATTAATCAAAACACCAAAGGTACATGATTATACAGCACTCAATCCTGGTGACAATTGGAGGCAACTTGCAATGTGGGTGTCATGGTTGAAAATTAATTTTAACAAGACAGAACCAGGCCATAAAGAGACTGAATTCACTTGGCAAGTCATAGATCAGCCTACCCTACCTCTTGGGGATGGTAATCTGCAGCAACTTCTCAACAGGTGTGAGTGCCGCGGGATAGCTCGATGAAACAGTGTTGATCGTGGCTTAAACACCCAGGAGGAGTGGAACAACACCTTGACCTGTTAACCCTCTCAGCATACATTATCTCCACCCAAACTGTGCATCACAGTATATGATACAAGTGTTTGCCCATGTTCCTTCATAAACTGCAATAATTGTTTCCCCCTTATCCATTTCAATCATAATGGCCTTGGAACTCACCTACACAGTGGCAATACAACTGGTTCATTATTGTTAAAATTCACTTTCAACCATGACACCCACATTACAAGTTGCCTCTAGTTCAGCTCGAGGTCCAATTAGAACTAACTTTGATGTTGGTCACACTAGCCATGCTCACACTGATAGATAGCAATGTAGAGCCATTGGAAATGATATGTGGATGTTAATGTTTAAGATGGAGAACCCAAGAACGCTGTTGGTTGGTCCTTTCGCTCAAGGCCCATTGTGGGTTTTACCCACATTCTAATAATGCACTGGGGAGTAATGTGTGTCTTCAGTGAATTCTCTGGAGGTATTGTGCACATACAAGCACCGAGAGGGTGAGGATTTGTGACAAAATGTTCGGTTATATTTGGAGTATTGTGTGCGGGGCCCAAGTAGAACAGAAAAATAAAGAAGATGGGGCCTGATGACTCTTACTCCATAAAACAAATGATAAGAATGTTCAACATTCATTTGGGACAATCAGTAGCTGGAGAAAGGAAATGCAAGAGTATCTATGAAAAAAAGAATAGCATGATGAATTCCAGTAAAAAAAAGATTATAATAGTTAAGCCTACTTCAACTAAGATGTTAGGGCCGACACCTTCATCTTACTGCCTGGAAAATTGACACCATTGGCCACACACTCAGAGATAATGGAGCAAGGGAAGGTGGCAATGCTATAAGAGGAGAAATAAGCAAGAGTGATAGAGGAAGCCTGAGCTGTTCACTGTAGAATTATCTGGAGGCATTTGATTGAAAGAAGACCTATAAATATAAAAACACGATTAATGGTTCATTTGGATAAAAGAAAAAGGATCCAAGGCTGGAGGATTAGAGATAATATAATTGTCCTCTCCGCAATTAAATAAACATGATATTTTGTTCTCTAACCCCTGAAACCAGGTATCAATCAACACAGTTGTGTTTCATGTCCAGCAGTGCCGGCGTAACATACGTCCCTGAAGCCCCCACGTTGTGGGGGGCAAGGTCCAGGTGGGGCCCTCAGCACAGTACCCTGGTATGAGAGCTCCTGATTGAGTCTGGAGGGGGCCTCTCCATGTACTTTACAGGGGGCCCCCTCAAGTTTTGTTACGCTGTGGTCTGGTTGCATAACTGACCCCGGAAAGTACGCCTGGCCTCTTTTATTGACAGGGTCACCTGACTGGTGGCCTGTGAGGGATGGATGTATGTGGGGGTGGAGGCGACTTCACTTGTGCTGCCTGCAGTGAACCGAGCCTTGGGGCTACTCCAACATCATGCCGAGGAGGTGAGGGGACTAGGTACTAGGGTGACCAACCGTCCGTAAATTTCACGGACCGTCCGTAATTGGGACCTCACGTCCGTTGTCCGTGAGGATCCCTTTTACGGACGCCTTTTGTCCGTAATTTTAGCATTGGGGAACATCACTGTTCCCCTGCCTGAAGCCTCAGCTCCCTGACGGCCCCGCCACGCACTCGGCCTCTGAACCAAAGACAGGCCCCATCCGCCCATTGTCATTCTGTATGGAGCTGATTGCCGCATTCAGAATGACAATGGGACAGTCTGTACTTTTAATATATGTGGTGGGCCTCCTGCAGCCTCGGTCTAGGGCAGGGCATTCAGTCAGGTGGTGAAATACACAAAAACGCCAATGCTGCCACAGGAGAATTCAGTTCACGAAAAAAGGTGACGAAACAAGTTTAAAAAAAAGGTTATGGGTCTTTCACTGTCTCATCATAAAACGGCCGCATTTTTATTGCCATATTCAACAAAGCCATGGTTGCTGCTTTTATTTTATTTTATGCAACTGACAACCATTGACAAAGCCAATAGTTCTGGCTTGTAGGTGTAACACTACTTGTTGTGTTATATATTTGGATGCAATGAAAGAAACAGCAAGTTACTGGTCGGGTGGCACAATATGCTGAACACAGACTTTTAGCTTAGGTATGCCCTTAATTACATCGAACACCCCCTTTGGAGAACCCCCGTCCCCAGGTTTTTCATTCCACTTAAAACCCTGGAAACAACACCATGTCAGTGGCACAGTGCTTCATGCAGGATTCATGACTTCCACTTTTTCAAATTTCCTATGTACAGGGGCATAGTGAGCCCTCCCCTGTCCCACCCCTTGCTTTAGGATATACAGCAGGGATGAAATCCTTGATGGGCCTCTTCTGTCTGCAACTCTGCAGACAAAGGCTCAGCTCATAATTAATGTGAAAAATTGAGTAAGTGAAGGGATGGCTGGATGGCTGGATGGATTAGTGAAAGGGTGAATGGATGAATGAAAGGGTAACTGGATGAATAATGAGAGAAAAGATGGATGGATGAGTGAGTGGACGGATGGATGAGAGAAGGTAAATACATGGATGTATGGGTGGAAGGGTAGATGGACGGGTAAATGGACGGATGAGTGGATGGATTAGTGAAAGGGGGGGTTATAGGTGAGTGAATGTGGGGATGGATGAGTGAACTGATGGGAGGAGTGATGAAATGATAAGTGAAAGGATGAATGTATGGATGGATGAGTGAGTGAAAGGCAGGGTAAATGGACAAAAGGGTGGATAGATGAGTGAAGAAGTAAAAGGGTAGATGGATGAGAGAAAGGATAGACGGATGAGTGATAGGGTCAATGGATGGATTCATGAGTGGATGAGTAGATGGATGGGTGGATGGAAGGATGGATGACTAAGTGTAAGGGGGATAGAGAGCGAAAGGGAGAATGGTTGACTGAAAGGGTGGAAGGATGAGTGACTGGGTGGATGAATGAGTAAGTGAAAGGATGGCTGGGTCGGTGAAAGTTGAAATGGCTGGATGGATAAGTGAATGGATGGATGAGTGGAAGAGTGGATGAATGAGTGGATGAATGGGTAGGTTGAAAGTATGAATGGAGGGATGGATGAGTGAAAGGGTGGATGGAGGGATAGATGAGTGGAATGATGGATGGATGAATGCAAGGATAGATGATGGATAGGTTTGCAAATGGTTGAATATTGTTATGGATGGCACACAGATAAAAGGACAGAATGAATGATGAAAGATTGAATGATGGATGAAAGAATGATTACACATTGTATCCCCCATTATCTTAAGTAACATTTCCTATACATTGACTTTCACATGTATATGGGTCATTGTCTCTATATAAGATGAGTGTGATGTAACGCATTCCGACACCCTGTCCTACTTGGGATGAGTAGCACTATAAAAGAAATTAAAAACACATGAGAGAGGGTCTTTGTGAAGATGAGGGGCACCATTGGAGGGTGGTTGCAAGGTCGAAATGGCCGGACTGGATATCTGCATTTTCCTGGGAGGCTGGAAAGGTGGGGTGGGGGCGGTTTTGTTACCAAAAAAAGACCTGCACATTTGCTTAAAGCTGCGCATACTGAAAAACCATGAAGTGCGCAATTTGCTCAAACTAATATAAACTTATGTTCACTTGTACTTAAGTGGTTGTCTATTTACTTAATTATATACTATTGCGCGACCTCCTCTGATGTGTCTTTAAAACGTACCTTTTGTCCTGAATTTCGACCTCCTGTCCTGAATTTCTGTCCTGAATATTGACCCTTTGTCCTGAATTTTTACACTCACAGTCCTGAATTTCTACCCATGCCAGTTGGTCACCCTACTAGGTACGCCTCACCAAACTTGAACCTCGGAGGGAGCATGATCACGGAAAGCCGCTGGGTGGCTGGCGGGCTGTAGCTGCAGCGCGTGCACTGCGGCTTTGAGGGCGCCCCACGTTGCTGACTCCGAGCGTCATTGCCTGCCGCCACGTCCGACTGCCTCATCCTTTCGTCCGTAATCACCAACATGGCCCTGGCTGTCTGCGAGCGGCTGTGGCAGCTTAATGTCCGTCGTCAATATTTTCCAGCTGTCACTGCTCCTGCTCCCTTTGCCGTTGCTCGCCAGAGCAAGGTGGGACTTTTAATTAAAAATTGGTCAAAAGGCCGGGGGATCTCTGAAAGCTGCCTACAATTTAGCACTCCAGTAGTCTAACCTTAAAATAACTGAATTTCATGTAGTAAATTTATGTATCTCATGCAGTGTAGCAAGTTCTAGGTGCTAAGCTTTTCAGCTGTGATTGTCATTATTTTTAGCTTCCTGTAATTTTGCCATTTAATATGAGGTTACAGGAGGGAGCACTAGGGTTAGCACCCTTCCATTTCTGGTGCACTGCAGCAGTTTCAAGAACTTCTTGGAGTTTCTTGTTGCTCAAACGGCTGTAATTTCTGCTATTTAGAAGTTTCCCTCGTCTTCATTGCATGATTTTTGCTCGCGAGAAATGTCACTCATAGTCGCTGAAATGTCACTCATAATTTCGCTGAAATTATGAAAATTTCACACATGGCAATCTGAAACCTTGGCAGCTATGTTCATGTAGAGGGCCTACGTCATGCTCCCCTCACCTTGATTGTCATGTTACACCTCTCGTGTGTCTATGCTCAGATTCTGTATGTATATTTCTTACATAATGTGTTAAGTGCGATAAAACTTGTTTATTTACACTCTTCTTCCAAAAGGTCGTGGTTAAAAAGAGCTTCAATAAAATCTTGAAACTAAACTACAGCTTGGTTGTAATTAGGTCTTTGCTGCCCTCTGCTGACATGATACCATACCTGCATGAGTAGCTGCTCCAATGGCTGAAATACATATCTAGCTATGCAGGGGCGTAACACGGCCCCCCGCAGCCCCCGCAGTGCGGGGGCCCCAAGCTCCAGGGGGCCCCCTCGGCACTGCACTCTGGCCGGAGAGCTCCTGATTGAGCTCGGAGGGAGCCCCTCTACGTACCGTGCAGGGAGGCCCCCTCAGTTTTCGTTACGCCAGTGCTAGCTAGTATCTTTTATCCACAATGATATTCATCAGTTCCAAACCCAGGCATGTTCACACTCCTAATGGTGCGTCCTTATGAATACCAGCCACCACCAGGCCTCAACTACAACATTGCAACGCCTAGCCGCGATTTTTAGAAGAGTTCATTTGTTTTTAGAAGTGTATTTGTAAAGCGCACCCGAGGTATCTTGGCGCTGAATAACAGATGTTTATTGTTACCCAACTGTACTCATTTTATCAACCTCAGATGGATGAAAGGCCCGCTGGGATTTGAGCCTGTGACCATGAGGTCAAACACAGGCCCCTGCAACGGATGCATTAGTCCACTGAGCCACCAGACCTTGTAATGAAGCAGGAGAGGTTTACCATTGAAAGGCGTTTAAGGCTTTATACAATAAATATCCCATTCCAAACTCTTTTGTAACTTACTCAAAGGGTTATCTGGAAAGGTTGTCTCAGGCTGTTAGCATGCTAAGTGATAAAATATATTTTGAGCGGACAATGCTGGCTATGTAGAAAATTAAATGCTTATAATGAACAAAAATGTTACATCCTTTATTGCAAAACGAAGAGTTGCCACTGAAATTCAGTATATATCCACTTTGGAAAGTACTGGTTAGCTTGAATAGAATAACATGAAGATTTGTTGTACAAGGTATGTTGTTTGTACCTGGTTATTAACCTCTTCATGACCAACAGTGGCAGGGGCTGGTGCTTCCTGGGCCACTGATGCTGCTCCAGGTCAAACTCTACACGAGGCAGCTTCACCAATTGCAAGGGTGCCAGACTGTAGGATGACCACTGGGGCTCATAACTCATTCCAGTAGAGCCCGGGTGCAGGATTCAATGTCTCTGGGGCTTATGTCCCTGTAGCTCACCCAGAAGGCCAGCCAGCTAGCCCTTGGAGTCACTCTTGTAGTCCTGGGTTCAAAGAGTAAGATAGGCCTCAAGCAGCTGGGCAGTCATCTGAGATACAAGACAGGCCGTAAGCAGTAAGGCATTCCTTTTGATGTCCCCCATAGGTCCAGGAGTGTACTGAAAAGTTGCTCTGATGGTGCAGTATTTATTCCTGGTGCCAGCCTTTGAAATAGGAGAACCATCTAGGCTACTCCCACATCTGGTTCTGGAAAGTTAATTCCTTTCCCTGAAAAGGCTCCAAGAAGTCTAGGGTGACAAAAGACTAGTGTTAGGTTTCTTTGTGTGTGCTGGAGGTATCCCCTAAGTGCAAATGGGGCAGGAAACAGCTCTGCCCCTAGCCTTCTTATCACGATGACCCATCCTGCCCGGATGTATGATGTTACAACGCATACTTTTACAACGCATGCCTTTACAACACATTTTTTACAACGCAAAATCCTTTACAACGCATTCAATTACAACGCATGCCATTACAACGAACTGTCTAACAACTACCTTTACAACGCATTCCATGACAACGCATACTACCTTTACAACGCATACCCTTACACCGCATACCATTACATTGCATGTATGGTAAGTATTAGATAGTGGAGGAGTAAAAATTACTATTCTAACTCCAGAGGTGCAACAGGAGGGTAAGTGTTGGATAGTGTAGGGGTAAAAATTACTATTCTAACTCCAGGGGGTGCAACAGTAGGGTAAGTTTTGGATAGTGTAACAGTACTATGCGTTGTAATGGTATGCGTTGTAATGACTGTGTTGTAATGACATGCGTCGTAGTGGTAAGCGTTGTAGTGTCATGCGTTGTAATGGTTGCGTTGTAATGGCATACGATGTAATGGATCTTGCTTTGTAAAAGTTTTGTTGTAATGGCAGTGCGTTGTAAAAGTTGCGTTGTAAAGGTTGTTTCCCTCCTGTCCACACTTAAGCCCTATTATCTCACTGTCTGGAAGAATACAGAAGGCCTAACAGTAGGGTTATGTGACCCAGGTCACTGGCAGCAGGCACCAAATGGGTAGAACAAGAAAATGCCAACTTTCTAAAAATGGCATGTTCCGCACTGTTACTTAAAATCTGACTTTACCATTAAAGAGGATTTTAAATTACATTTCATTTACGACCAAACATGACATTTGTAACTCTCCCAATCAAACATTAGCACTTATTAAATGTAATAAAGTAACCAGATGTTATCCTAAGGGAGAGGTAGACCGTACAATAGTGAAAAATTAATGTAGAAGTTTTTCACAAACAGTATATGAGACCTTAAATACAAAAGTCCTATTTTTAAATACAATGCAACCAAATCAACCAATAATGCTGTTCAGGGTCTACCTTAGGGTCATTTAAATGTTGAAAAGGAAGGTTTAGGCCTGGAAAAAGGCTTATTTTGGCAGGTGTAATTGGCAGTTTAAAACTGCACTACAGACTTCAATGGCTGGGCGGCCCGAGACATGTTTTTAGTTGTACATTAGTGTGTGGCACAATGAGTGCTGCAGGCCCAGTAGTACCATATCATTTACAGGCCTGGGGTACATATAGTACCATAGACTAAGGACTTATAAGTAAATTAAATGTGCCAATTGGGGGGTAGGACAATTTTACCATGTTTAAAGGAGAGAGCACAGTCACTTTAGCACTGGTTAATAGTGGTAAAGTGCACAGAGACCCAGTGCCAACAAAAACAAATTTCAGAAAACAGGAGGGGTGAAGGCAAACGGTTTAGGAAAAGACCACACCAAAGATGTCAGGTCTAACACCTGTTGTAGGTCCAATACATTTTTCATTTCTAGTCTAGCCTAGTCTCGGTCTCACACTTATAAATTAGTTTGGACTTGGGTTAAAGCTGCAGTGATCACATACAAACCTTTTTACACCTTGGGTGCTAAGGGGTTTTCCCGTCCGGTGCTGCAGTATGACAATTCCCAATGTTCCTGACAAGGTCAACTCGTCATAAGCACAGCCCAGGTAAAACCCATGATGAGTTGACCTTGTCATGAGCACTGAAGAGGTTAATGGGTCCTCCTTGCAAGCTGGTGTTTATCTGTGGGGAAGTGGTGCTTGGTACCCATGAATCCGAAAAGGAGGCAGGGTTATCTTGTGAGTTGGTAGTTTATATCCATCCTTTTTAGCTTAATATACATTTCCATAGCAAAGAGGGCTTTGGCACCTTTGTGAACTGCATCAGTGTGATCAGACACTTGTTTTCTGCTGCCAAGTGATCAGTCAGTACATCACAGGTTGAATACTGCAAGAAACCCACTTACTCACCTCTTCCTGTGTAGTTGAGGTCTCCTTTCTGGGTGACTCCACTAGGGCAATAATTCCATATATCTTCTGGTAAACAGTGTTTCTGGATTCTCCCTTCTCTATTATTGGAGGTTGTCATTTCTTGGGCATCCACAGGCGGGTCATCCACTAACTGTTCCTTATGCTTCCTTTCTGGAGTACAAGCACCCCCAGCAGGCTTCTTTCAGCCACTGCAGTTTCTGGCTCAAATGAACACTGTAGATCTCTACGTTAACTGAAGATAGGAGACACAGGAGTCAGGGATTCTCTTAAGCCTCTGATGCTGATCCAATTGTGTCAATATCTGTTTCTGGCTTTTTGAACAAAGTTGCCAAAAAAGGGCTTTCAATGGCTGTCCTCTCTTGCTGCCCAGAGTACAGCTTTACTCTTTCTTTTCTTGCCTGGAATAATCCACTGAAGTATCAGAGACCCAATAACTCATTGTCTGGGAGGTTCAGTCTGACTCCTGGTGGGAGGCCTTATAGTGAAAGCACACTCATTCAGGGCATAAGTGAAATGAAAGATGTTTAGGTTTAGGTGGTTAAGTTTTAAGTTAGGTTTCCAGTTTGGAAAATATACAGTGAATCAAAAGCAGTACCAGTGCAATCAATTCACAGATCCATAATTTGCATCACTATACATACCACAAGGAAAGTGCCCCACACCCTTGTCGGTTGATACTTCCTGCATCTGTCCTTGACTTGGCTGGGCTCACTTCAGAAACTGGAGGGACTACAGGGTGTTTGTCACCCACTGAGCCTGTCCAGGCACAAGAGGACCTTTGGACACCGCTGCAGATCACTGCCTCAAGACCTTGAGATGGACAGGTAGAGGCAGTCAACAGACACACAGCTGGATGAAATTAGTCATAATAGTCACTTATATCCAATGCTGTCTCAATGATTATTCAGTACAACTGTAAAGAACACAGGGGCATATTATCAAGGGGGTTTATCTCCGCTTTTTTGGCTTTAAAAGCCAAGAAAGCTGAGATAAAATTATCTCCCTATTACCTAGCTGTCGCTAACACCAGTTAGCGACAGCTAGTAGGAGATAGCGACCATCTTGGGCCCCACTTTGCACGTCAGTGATATTTATCACTAATGAGATGCAAAGTGGGCGTGCCAAGATGTTAGCGACTGGAAACAGTCGCTAACATCGCTATCTCCTATTACCAACTTTTGGAGATATTTGCGCTAACCTCGAATATCTCCAAAAGCTAACACCTGCCCTGAGCAGTTCTTAGCCATGTTATCCAATGGGAGGTGGATAACATGGCTAAGAGCATGAGCTCGGTAATGCCTGAATATCGCGGACTTTTCAGCGATATTCATGCATTGCGGCCGATTTTTATCGCATTTGCGATAAACCTTGGTAATACCAAGGTTTATCTGCGATAAAAATCGCCGCAGCTCGGCGATAATTTTTGCACACTAACCAAGCAATAGCGATAATTATCGCTATTGCTTGGTAATATGCCCCACAAACCCTTTGAACCTTGGTACACTTTAACCGCGCACCCCAATGCCACCCAGCACAATATTCCATCAATATTTCTCTCAACGATATTTTTGATCCATGCGTGGACTTCGCTATCGTGAAATTCACTTTTCCCCCAACCGTCTGCCATCGAGAGTGCAGACGCTATGTCAGTTGCGAAGGAGGCCAACGACAGATCAGCGTGATTCTCTACCATTTCCATACATCGTGATATGTCAAACTCGCACTTTATTATCTACCCACTTTTCTTTTCATGGTACTTTTCCAACTTTCCTTTCAGCTCACTCAAGTTTTAGTTTCTTTCCTCAGCCCTCTCTATTCTTCATGCATTTCATACACATCCTTTTGCATCTTTGGCCACCCTGTCACCCTCTCATCCACCATGCACCAAATAGCTCTATTCCTCTCCCTCCATTTGCATCCTGCTCTCACTTGACCTCCATGTTATGGTGTATCTCTCATGCTCTTTCCCCCATTCTTCACCTTTTCTGTTACTGCCTCTATCCTTTCACCCTAAGAAGATGGTTTATCTTGCCGTCTTCTTTGTTTAGTCTCTTTATTATTTTCCTATCTACAGACGCTTCTACCTTTCTTACAACCATCTCCACATTCTGCATTTGTTTCTTCTTTTTTTCGCCTTCCTTTCTGTCATTTGCTTTTGCTGTTTCATATCTTACTTCATTGTATATATTGCTTTCTTTTGGTTTTCCTTTCATTGCACTTCTTCTCATCTCTGGTATCTTCTGTCAAAGTTTTCTTCCATTTCCTTCCCTACTTTTTTCCTTCTCTTTTTTCTATTGTTTCCTCCATTTTGCCTTTTTTTCCCACTGTGCTTCTATTAATACTATTACAAAATTTGCTGCATTATGCCACAAAATTTGGCTTTTCTTGTCCCATAATTTACTTTAACCCTGCCGCTTGATTTGGCCCTTTCCTGCCACATAATTCTAGTGGCCCTGTCCATAGTGCATGTGAATATCTGCTGAAGAATGAATGAAAGCGTTTTTGTAACGCGCAAACTTAGCCCCGAAGGGCGTCAAGGCGCGGAGACAAACAAACAGAATGTCCAGGCTACCAACTGCATAACCATAGAGCACTGTTGTATTCACAGATCTAAGTGCAAGACTGGCCGAGGAGAACATTCGCTTAGCAAATGCCTCCATTCTCTTGAATGTCCTGTGAGGGAGACTGGTAGGGGATACATTGGGGTTTAAGGAACTCGTAGATGCTGGGACAGTAGGGAAGTGCCCCTTTTTGACATGTTTACCCCTACCTTTTGCCTGGTATCTGATGCAATTTTGACAGAAGTGCACTGGGTTCCTGCCATCCAGGTCCCCAGTTCCAGATCTGTTTCCCCAAAAATGAAACATTTTTCCCTCAATTAGCAATACCTTTAGCACCCCTTGTAAGTCCCTAGTAAATGGTACCCCTGGTACCTGGGCAGGGAAGCTAAAGAGGGTCCCTAACAGCTGTAGCATGTATTGTGCCATCCTAAGGCACTTATCAACACCCACATGCAAACTGCCATTGCAGGCTGCGTGCCACGGTGCAGAGAAAAGTGAAGACACGACATGGCACACCTCCTGTGTGCATTGCCTGCAGACACTGCATGCAGGTAAGTCACCCCGACAGGAGGCCTTACAGTCCTAGGCAAGTTGCACCCTAAGGAAGGGTGCGCAATACTACATGTGTTGACATATCTGCATGAGCATATATGCCCCTGTGATGTCTAAGTCGATTCTTAGATAGTACACGTGGACAGGGATGCCATTTTGAGTACATGTGCTGAGTAGTGGTGTTAACGAGTTCCCCAGCTACATGTTGGCTTCACTGAAACCAGAAATGTTTGGTATCAAACATCTTGTATTAATAAACCCACACTGATTCCAGTGATAGATTGATTAATACATGCACCAAGAGGGCACCTTAAATGTGCCCCCTGAAAACCTATTGATTTCTAGTGCTGTGGCTGACTGGTGTAGACCAGCCTGGCCCCCTGCAGGTGAGAGCCTGTGCTCTCTGAGGGCAGAAACAATGCCTGCTCCGGCCGGAGGTGTTGTCACCTCCTCCAAGCAGGATGGCTAAGTGATGATCAGCATATCAAGGCAGGAGGCTTCAAAGGCCTCTGCCGCCTTTGATATGTGACCCAAGGCTTCCCCAGACAGGGGAAATGTCACCCAAGCCCTGGGCCCATTTGGCACCAGGACAGGCAGGAAAATTAGCAAGTTGGGGGGCGTTTCCCCCTATCAGGCTAGTACCACCCCTAAGGTGTGCCACCTGATGTGGACACAACTTTTAGAAATTCCACCATCTTAGTTTTGGCATTATTAGGCCTTCTAGGACAGGGTTATGC
Organism: Lissotriton vulgaris; assembly: GCF_964263255.1. Classification (NCBI taxonomy): domain Eukaryota; kingdom Metazoa; phylum Chordata; class Amphibia; order Caudata; family Salamandridae; genus Lissotriton; species Lissotriton vulgaris. Next base: position 282,482 of record NW_028247528.1, on the reverse strand, counting down.
CCACAGGAGGTGGTCATATAGAGGGTGTAGACACCCAAAAGGTAAGTAACCCATTGGCTACTGCCTGTCACTCCCCGTAACATCCCTAAATTGAGTATTTAGGTGGCACCCCAACACCAACAACTTAAATTCAATGGATTAAGAAGAACAGGACACAGAGAGGCATGAGAAAAAGCGAGAACTGAAGACAGCTGTGGTCTTCCCTGCAGTTTGCAGCCACCAAAAAGCAAAGTTCGGTTCACCTACTTGCCACTCATGGGCCAGCCCGATGCCGCAGCTCCCCAGGTAGAAGTTCCTGTGCTTCTGAAGGTCAGATCTGTCCCCTCACTATGTGAGAGGACACTAGGACCAACCGGAGCCACACAGGTCCAATACCAGGGGTACCTGATCCCTTCAAGCAAACTAAGACCATGAGTGTCCAGTCGAGACTCCAACAACTCCAAGACACAAAGCCATCGAGGGATGTCAGCACCGCAGTAACTCATTTCCAGAGTGGCCCAGTTGTCGTGATTTTGAACGCTCGACCAGTGAGACCAACTAACACAAAGCCCTAGGATGCACAGAGCCCAGCCGACCTTTCCACTCTGCACCTGAGTGCCCCAGCCTGGGTACCGACAAATCAACTGTGCTTTCTTGTTCACAAGACCCTTGTGACCCGAGTCCCACATTGGGAGCTCCTGGACTTGTCCTCAAGTCCCCCTCTGCAGCCTGATTGTACGTGGGCCCCCCTTCCTTCTAACAGTGTAGCGCGCAAAGCTGCCAGCCGGACCAGCACCTCTGCATCCGGGCCCCCCAGGGCAGGTAACGAGTAACTGCTGGTGGTACTTTGGACCTTGGCCCCCTAAGTCCCAATGTAGAGACCCACAGAAACCGATTGCAAACACCTGTATGCAACATATGCCTTTTTCTCCCATAGTGAAGTATTGCTGTATAAAGACTCATGGATTTGAACTATTTACTTACCTGTAAAAATTAATATATAATATCTAAACAAGTACTTACTTGATGACAAAGTTCTTGGTACCATAATTGATAATTCAATTCAAAATGCAATTTATTTTTAGGGCTCGCCTGCTGTGTGCATGCGCATAGCTGGCGAAGCTCTAAAGTGGCTTAAACAGAGTTTAAACACTGGCGATTCCACTGGCGATTTCTTCAAGTGCATGTGCGCTTTTTAGGTCATTGCGCAAGCGCAAGCCCTAAAAAGCGCGTGCACAATGCCACCAGCCGCCTGCCTCGCATTACCACATCAAAGACAAGCTTATCAGCGTGCACTCAGCATTTCTCCTCCCAGCGCATTCCTCATCCCCTAATTATTCACGGCTAACATTAAATCATAGTAGCTCGCCTGTCTTCCGCAACTTAGTGATTTTCTCCTGGCTGATATTTTTACCTCTGTGTTGCTTTCATTTGTATGTTGCCATTGCATACTGCCATGTAACATCCCACACGTTTTTCAAACAATGATGCAACACACGAAGAAGGGATGGTGAAGTTATTCTGGTCAGGAGGCTTATTTGTACTTAAAGCCAACACTTTGGTATGACGAAATTTAAATACACAGCTCAAATAGAAGTGTCAAATAATCACGTTGTTTACGCAATTTAACAAAATTTGGTGCACACACGCGAAAAATACTATTGCATTTTCATAGTATGTGAAAAATGCAGCATATATTTCTCTCGTGGATTTCTTAATATATGTATTGTTTCCAAATATTTTAGTTTTGCTCAAATATTCCTTTTTCATAGTTTATGCCCATGTTAGACTTTAAATTAAAAGAAAGTTTCTACACTTAAAGATGGTCGGCATGTTTGTGTAGTGATTTCAGATGCTTGCCTCTTGTGCAGACTTATTTGTCCCTTTTGTGTTTTTACTACCGCACAGCAAGGCTGGAGCTTTGGGTCATAGAGGTGTACGCATAAGCACATGATCTGTGCATTAAGATTGCCCGATTGTATTGCAGGGCTGCTTTGTGAAATGGTAAGGGGGACAGCCTACCTTACCTCGACGGGCCTGCCCAGTATAAGTTGCTGCAAAGACAGCACAATGGTGACCGCAGAGGTGACCATAGCAGACACTGCCAGGATCATGTCCCTTTCGGAGTCTCCCTTTTCTTCCACCCACTGCACAATCCTGCTCTCCCTGATTCGCGTGGATGTTGGGGTGGCCTTACACAACAGTTGGAAGCGGCGGGTAGAACTTGCACCCTGCTTGTCCAGTTGTCCCCCTTAAACTGTGCATCCTAGCTTCCTTCTCTGTTGAAAAATCATCCTGCACTTTACAATTGCAGAGGAAAGTTGTTTCGATGTGCAACACAAGTGCGGCATTGTCAGCGGAAGGAGCAAACCTTTCTAACTCTGGGTTGAAGTTGTAAAGTTTGCTTCCTCCCCACAAAACAGATGCAGCACCGGCAACAGCAGATCAAAAATGTGTGTTGGGAATGCATACCCTTCGCTGCTACCCACACACTGCCTCTTTTGTTTATTAATCACGTTGCTTAACTTCTCACCAGTTAAAACGATTGGCATTGTCTGTTCTTGTTTGTCTGTGTCTCCGGGGCAGGGTTTGTTGGATTGACTCAGTGTCTCACACAGATGTGACTCTTTACCCTGCAAGCCTACACAGTCATGGCTCAACACACACACCTGTTTAAATATTCTTTGCATCCCAATCACCCGCAGACAAACTAGTCCGCTTAGGTTAAAAAAAAAAAAGCATTTGCAATGGAATAGGCGTCGCATATCCGAATCTTTGACCTATTGGTATTGTAAATAATGCCTTTTATTTATGTGCACTGCACAGCAGAACTCCATACAGCTCCACCGAGGCACCCACCACACAACTCCACCGAGGCACCCACCACACAGCTCCACCGATGCACCCACCACACAGCTCCACCGATGCACCCACCACACAGCTCCACCGACACAGCTCAACTGATGCATCCACCACCCAGCTCCACAATACACCCACCACACAGCTCCACCGATGCAGCCACCACACAGCTCCACCGATGCACCCACCACACAGCTCCACCGAGGCACCCACCACACAGCTCCACCGAGGCACCCACCACACAGCTCCACAGATGCACCCACCACACAGCTCCACCGATGCAGCCACCACACAGCTCCACAGATGCAGCCACCACACAGCTCGACCCACACAGCTCCACCGATGCACCCACCACACAGCTCCACCGACACAGCTCCACCAAAGCACCCACCACACAGCTCCACTGAAGCACCCGCCACACAGCTCCACAGATGCACCCACCACCCAGCTCCACCGAGGCACCCACCACAAAGCTCAGCCGAGGCACCCACCACACAGCTGCACCGATACACCCACCACACAGCTCCACCGATGCTCCAACTAAGCTCCACCAATGCACCCACCAAACAGCTCCATCAATGCACCCACTAAGCTCCATCGATGCACCCACCACACAGCTCCACCTACACAACTCCACCGATGCACCCACCACACAGCTCCACCGATGCACCCACCACACAGCTCCACCGATGCACTCACCACACAGCTCCACCGATGCACCCACCACACAGCTCCACCGACACAGTTCCAACGATGCACCCACCACCGAGCTCCACCGATGCACCCACCACACAGCTCCACCGACACAGCTCCACCTATGCACCCACCACACAGCTCCACCGATGCACCCACCACAGAGCTCCACCTACACGGCTCCACCGATGCACCCACCACACAGCTCCACCGATGCACCCACCACACAGCTCCACCGATGCACCCACCACACAGCTCCACTGATGCACCCACCACACAGCTCCACTGATGCACCCACCACACAGCTCCACTGATGCACCCACTACACAGATCCACTGATGCACCCACCACACAGCTCCACCGAGGCACCCACCACACAGCTCCACCGAGGCACCCACCACACAGCTCCGCCGAGGCACCCACCACACAGCTCCACCGATGCAGCCACCACACAGCTCCACCAACACAGCTACAACGATGCACCCACCACCCAGTTCCACCGATGCACCCACCACACAGCTCCACCGACACAGCTCCACCAATGCACCCACCACACAGCTCCACCGATGCACCCACCACACAGCTCCACCGATGCACCCACCACACAGCTCCACCGAGGCACCCACCATACAGCTTCACCAAGGCACCCACCACACAGCTCCACCGAGGCGCCAACCACACAGCTCCACAGATGCACCTACCACACAGCTCCACAGATGCACCCACAACACAGCTCCACAGATGTACCCACCACACAGCTCCACAGATGCACCCAACACACAGCTCCACCGAAGCACCCACCACACAGCTCCACCGATGCACCCACCACACAGCTCCACCGATGCACCCACCACACAGCTCCACCGATGCACCCACCACACAGCTCTACCCACCACACAGCTCCACAGATGCACCTACCACACAGCTCCACAGATGCACCCACCACCCAGCTCCACTGATGCTCCAACTAAGCTCCACCAATGTACCCACCACACAGCTCCATCAATGCACCCACTAACCTCCACCGATGCATACACCACTCAGCGCAACCACAGCATCACTCTGCACAACCACAGCATCACTCTGCTCAACCACAGCATCACTCAGCACAACCACAGCATCACTGGTTCAAATATGTTCTTTCAATGTTTCAAGCTGTTTTCAAGCTTTCATGCTTTATTACAAATCACAAAAAGATATTAATATTTCACTTCTGTTCTTGGATTTTCGTCACAATAAAAAACACTGAACATAATATTCACAAAATTTATTTACAAAGTTTAAGCTATTGGCATTGCCATTGTTATTTGTAATATCAATACATCTAAGTCACGTAAATACACAACATGTTGCATTACAAATGCTATACGTGTTTGCGAAAGTTATAACTATTGGCATTCTAATTGACAAAGCTATTACTTTATCTATTTTAAAAAATAACACATAAATAAAAAAAATTCATTTACAAGACCAATAGCTCAAACTTTCCCAATGCGAGCCCTATTGCATTTCCAATGCTTGTTCTAAATTGGTATTACCTCTGTGAGTACAACACATGTTTAGCACTGCCCTCTGATACACCTAACTGCTGCCCAAAGTACCACAAAAGAGAGCATTTGGGTTATCATCATTTCAGCCTCTGTAAACCAACTGGGGTTTGTTGTGACTCTTTAGACAGTGTACCTCTTTTTGGTCCACTGTATAAAGAGCCAGATACCTACAGGGACCACTGGTCTCTCTTGAGTGCGGTGTTGCAGCAGGAATTCCAGCACTCCTGGGGCAGGCCTGTATCCAGTGCTTTAATTTATAAAATAATAAGTGTCTGGCCCTCGTCTAGCGGCCATTTCAGCTTGCACTACTCATTGCCCCATACGTACCGCCAGTGGCAGAATCAACATAACTACTAATCAACGCACCCTACAAGTATGACATTTCAGACTATTCCAGACCCCAAAACTACAAAAATGGCTTGGGCAGCAAATATTAGTCATTTTCTATGTTTATTGAAATAATAAACAACTGTTGTTGTGTTAATCTCTAATATAGATAAGCAGTGCAGACTGTGCCGGTGTTGACAATTAAGTTCTGGTGCCGGGCGCCCGATACCACCGGCCTAAATTAAGCGCTGGCTGTGCTGTTGTCCACCTGCAGATTAACTGGAGGGCAAGATCCTGGCTTTGCCCAGGTGCCTACCAGTAAATCCATTAGGGCTTCACTAACCCAGAGGAGAGGCTCCTGGTGGTTCTGTGCTGTTTGAGGACTTCAGCAAGTACATTAATCTTGACCTCTTGGGTGGGAAAAGTAAAGGTCAAGAGCCTCCACTGCTCATCGAATGACTATCGGAAAGGAGGCAGACTTCTCAGTGGCCATAGCTGGATTTGGTGAGAAGAGACTAATGTCTGGGGAAGTGTCCAGACCACTGGCTTCCTGGAGGTTATCAAGAAGACTGTCATCATAATATTGGTCACTATCATCTTCTCCAACATCATACTGTGGGGCGGGTCAGGTTCTGAGTGGGCATATGCCAAGTTATGAGAAGCAGAACTTTTGTATCTCCAAGTCTGACAATACTATCTGGTCCATTTCCAGTGCCGGTGATGTCAGCATCAGCATCAACACCTGAACCGAAGGTGTCAATCATGGCACCAGAGGTGGCGTAGATCGTGGCACCAAGGTAGGTATGATGCGTGGCACCTGGGCCAAACCCAGTGGGGCCAAAGTTAGAAATGACATCAGCCTCTCTTTGAGTCCAAAGGGGAACAGTTAGCATCGAGGAAGAATCCACCCATAGTGGACCAACTGGGGGCCCACTCGGATTCATCAGCCATGAAGGACCTCTAGAAGAACGCGGTGAGGCACCAAACATCTGCTCCATGGGCAGCTTCAGCAGCTACAGATGTTGAATTGTCACTGACTGTCTGGGCAGAGCTGAAGTGGAACCAGCATTGGAATTTGGCCCGCCGGAGAGTAGGGAATAGACTTTGTGAACCAGAAGAGGTTGACACTTTGGGGTCGATTCCGATTCGAGAAAAAACGCTCCGAATAGCCGTTCGGAGCGTTTTTCCCGTACGAATCGTACCCTGCAACGACCCCCGTACGTACGACGAAGTACGATTTGTACCAGGAGCCGTACTCCGTACGAGTCGTACAAGACACCGTACGACTCTAATCTCCGTACGATTCTCCCTCGGAACCTGCTGTACGCGACATCTGTACGGTTCGCAGCTGGTTTTTACGACCCAGCAAGTACGATACGTGTCGGGTACGCACCGTACGAGCCTTTTTCTACGGGAGCTGAAAACAGCCGTAAAAGCAGAGTTCGTGCCGAAACAGGTACGGAACGGCCCCCCCGGGTACGGTGCTTACCCCCCATGATCGCAGGGGTATGCACCATACCCCTGCGATCATGGGGTGTGTAGGAAGGTACATCCTGACTATGGTTGCCCCCAACTTTTTGCCCTGTGTTTTAGCTGGTTTTTGACATAGTCAACCTGGGACCCTGCCAATCAGGACCCCAGGCCTACTGCTCTCTCTGTAAAATGGATTCCATGTACCTTAGGTACATTTCCAATTGGTACTGGGCCACCTTACCAGACCCTGTAACTCAGGGCATAGGTGTACCCAGGGCTGCCAGGGGTTGCAGCATGTATTATGCCACCCCTGGCTAGCCATCTAAATCTGACACAACTGGCTGCATGACAGCTGGGGCAAGGTCGTGTAATCACCCTTTGCTTTAGATATAGTATACCTATATCTAACCCTAAAATGGACACACAGATTCCTATCAGTCACTCCTATGGCAGGCCTTGACAATCCTGAAGGCAGAGTGCATGGAATCGTGTGAAATGGTGCTCTGGCATGAGCTGAGCCCGTTTGCAGCTTGCGGAACCAAGTCCTAATAGCTGTTCCATGATAACGCATACCATATACTCTTAAGTGCATTATAATCCTCGCGGTTAAATGCTATCTCTGGTATTGCTTTATCAAAACATGTCGAGTAAGGTGTCATACGAATTGGAATACTAACCCCTCGCCAAATCTGGCGACGGGGTTAGCATTCCACCCTTCTAGAGGGACACGACATGTATGTAACTGTGAACCCCGGTTAAAGTTAACTGAAGCCTCAGCTCCACAAAATGGATGCTGCCACCACAGACACGAGTCTGACCTCCTGCTGCTGGGAGTCCTTCCAGCGAGGGGAGCTTGGACAAAGGGTTTCCTGTCAGGGGCGGTGCTAGCACCATCCCAGACAGGGTTTTGTGTATCCTGGGTAGGCAGGGCTTTACAGGAAGGTGACTGCTGAGTGGCACCCCGGTGCTCACTACGCATAGGCCGGCCAGAACCAGTTCCAGGGGCACACCAGCCCCTGGCCTGGGGAAAGTCCGGCATGGGAGAGGGGTGTAACCACCCCCCTCCTAGTCCCACCCATAGGCAGGACCTAGTCACCGGGTCAGCCCCTTTTCCTAGTATAAAGTTAGGAGCGGGCCCCCTTCCAAATTAGATCATCTTTGGAATCAAGACACGACTTTCTACGAAAGGACTTCAAGATTTCTTCTTCAAGATTCTCCCTTGTGACTAAGGAGTAGTCACCCTGCATCCGCAGGCACCATCTTAAGAACACTGCGGTCTGCTGCAAGTCCTTCCTCCGGAATCCGACTGCCCAGCTCGACGAGAACTGGCTTCCCTGGCACCTCTGACCTCTACTCACCTCTACAGCTAAGCTGAGAACCGTGGGTGCGACGAGACCTCGAGGGACCGGCCATCTTCAAGACTGCACGACTTCTTTCCAGCACGACCGCCGAGGGATCCTCTGGTGAGTGCTTTGAGGTCCGAGAAGCCCCGACCCTGAGCAGCTCCAGCACCGAAGTCCAGCCTCCCAGCATCTCCACGATCTGCGTGGGGCCCTTCTGCTTTTTGCTGCTCACCGCGTTGTTTGGCTACTAGCCCGCTGGCTTGTGGCCTTCTTAACGACGCCCGACGACATCACTGCTGCTGGTCTGGTTGCTCCAGACTGGCCCTTGCTCCCTTCCAAAAGAGGAGCACCCCGGACCCTCCTGGTCCACTCAAGACGCCATTTTAGGTCCACCGCGTGGGCTTGAATTAGCCAAGGCTTTGTTGCCCAATCCTGGGTCCAGCGACGTCGACAGCTTCATCCATCGTGGGACAGCTCGCTCCTCCATCCTGGTCGCCGACAACGCCTCCTGGTCCGTGAGATCTGCAGAGCACAGCGTCGCCCACTCACCTAGTCGAGGTGACTACCATCCGGTGCCCTCCTGGTGCCACCTGACTACGGGCTAGTAGTCACGAACTTGGTCCCCTCTGCTTTCAGGTATCATCCATCTTCGAGATCCAGGCTTGGATCACCTCGAACTCTCTTCACTGGTCGCCTGCCAGCATCTTCCTTCCAGGCTCCTGGTCCGTCTACGAGGATTCCCGACGTCTTTTGAGACCTATGCAGCTGCAGCCCCTGGGCTAGGTAACTTCGGCATTTCGGTGCCCCAGCATAGCCTCACTATCCAAGGGTCAGAATCCACTTTCGTTTTCCTCCTACCAGGTCGGGTTCGCCCGAGAACACTAACTTTGCTTTTACTAGCTACCATAGACTTTGTCCCGCATCACGCGTGAGAGTGCACACTCTGCACCCGAGTCCCCTGGGCCTCCTAGAAGTAATCTAAAGATTCTATAGCAAAGTCCTAGCGATTCCAAAGCCTATTAGTACTGTACTTACCTGCTAGTAATTTCGCATTCCACTTTCAGAGTATATGGTTTTCCGTGCCCCTCGGGCATTTGTATATACTGTGCTAACTTAAGTATTTTCGTAAGAGTTTTGTTTTGTGCTTAGTACCCTGTCCTCATAAATAGTACAGGGCTGTTGTGATTCTAATAAATACACTGTTTATTTTCATAACACTTGTGTGGTGTCCTTTCACTTGGTGTTCAAGGGGTATATGTGATGGTATAACAGCTGGCTTAACACGCCCTCTCGAGTCTTTAGCCTTAGACTGCTCGTATCCACGCTACTAGGATAGCTGGTCTATAAGGTTGACTTACAACCAATCATCAATAAGGGTTGTCTGGACTGATACATAATGTTCACTAGAATAGTGAGCACTGCATATCAAGCCAACTTCTCACATTGGTGAGCAGCGGTTGGGATTTGAGCTTGCTGTTGTTTTACCACACGTATCCTAAGAATATCTTGTGAAAGATCACATAAGTACTTCAGGTACATATAACTTAGCTTAGAATACTTTGAGTTCTACTGAACCTGCTGTTGTAGCTCCTCAAGGCTTAGCACACCTTGGCTACAACTCTTAGCAAGGGATCAGTAGGCAAACATATAGTGTAGGTAGGTGCATCACTTACACCACACTAGAATCAGCATGTCAGACAAAGGAGGAAACTCTGAGTCTCCCCTTGTGTCAGTGGACCTTCCACAGGTCACTTCCAGATATGCTGCTCTTAGCTTCCAGGAGATGAGACAAGTGTGTACCTCCAGGAAGCTAAAACAGGGGTCTAACCCCACAATTCCTTTTCTGATTGGTCTCTTAGAGACTTATGATGCTAGGAGGGCTGGTAACACAGATCCTTCTCATCCAGATGGGAACATGCCTCCCCTAGAGGGAACCGCAGGTGACCCTGACCTTATCCATCTCTCTGCAGAAGGTGAAGAGGAGGATGAGGATCTAGAGTTATCTGGGGATGAGGCAGATAAGGGACAGGTAGAAGTCAGTAGACTAACCAGGTCCAACTTAAGCAAGCATGAGGATGGTACTAGGAGACCCCTGGGGCCCCTCTCAGAGCAGCTTAACATTGGGAGTGGACGAGTTAGGTCTCTATCCAGAGGCTCTAACAGATCCATTCGAACCAATGGCTCTCGAACCTTTTCTCACAGAGGGATGACATCCCCTCAGAGGAGAGTGTATGAAGCTAAAGAAAGGGAGGTCAATCTGAGGATTGAAAGGGAAGAACTTGCCCTGGCCAAAGAGAGACTTGCCTTTGCTAGAGAGCAAAAATTGAGTGGGACAAACCCCACTGGTGGCAGCATTATACCTAGCAATAGGGACAGGAGTTTTGATACAAGACACCTGAGTAAGATAGTGCCCCCCTTTAAACAAGGGGATGACATCCACAAATGGATAACTGCTTTGGAGAGGGCCTGCACTGTGCAGGGTGTTCCCCAAAGTCAGTGGGCAGCTATCTTGTGGCTCTCCTTTGAAGGTAAAGGTAGAGATAAGCTCCTCACTACTAGAGTTGAGGATGCTAACAATTACCAAGTCCTGAAGAATGTACTGGTTGATGGGTTTGGTTTAACCACTGAACAGTACAGGATGATGTTCAGAGACACCCAGAAAACTCAGTCTCAGGATTGGACTGACTTTGTTGATTGTGCCACTAAGGCTTTTGAAGGCTGGCTACTGGGTAGTAAGGTTACTGATTTTAAAGGATTGTACAATCTAATTATGAGGGAGCAAATCTTAAGTAATTGTCAGAACCAGTTATTACACCAGCACCTGGTAGACTCTGATCTGACCTCTCCACAGGAATTGGGTAAGAGGGCAGACAAATGGGTCAGAACCAGGGTCAGGCCTAAGAACCAGGGTGGTGACCAAAAGAAGGAATCAACCAAGCCTCAAGAGAAGGGTGGGGATAAATCCACCGAGAAGACTTCCCAAGGGCCCCAAAACTCCAACAAGGGTGGTGGGTCCCAGAACACTCCTTCAGAACAGAAGAAACCTTATTGCCATACCTGTAAACAGGTGGGCCATTACAAAAGTGATGTCAGTTGCCCTAAAAATAGCAATAAGGAAAACATACCCCCAGGTAATACTCCCAGACCTCCTGTTACCACTAGTGGTAATCCCCCAGGTGGTGGGAGTGCCCCCAAGAATGTGGTGGGCATTACTTTGGGCAATCAGGTGGATTATGGCCTAGCCAGATCCCCTGACACAACTCTTGTCTGTGAGACTGGCATGGGGTTTGCCAACTTCACTACTGGTCCCCACATTTTGGGAAAGTATAGACAAGAGCTCCTAGTCAATGGTCATAAAGTTGAGGCATTCAGAGACACAGGGGCCAGCATCACCATGGTGATTGCCCATCTGGTCCCCTCTGCTCAACTGACCCCTGGTTTTACTTATCAGGTGACAGACATTCATGGAGTGAAAAGAAGGCATCCCATGGCAGTAGTCAAGCTCAGCTGGGGTAATGTCACAGGGCCCATGAGAGTGGCAGTGACAGATAACCTACCTGTAGATTGCTTACTGGGGAATGACCTGGAACTCTCAGCATGGGCTGAGGTGGAGCAAGAAACCCACTCCAGGATGATAGGCCTATCCAGAAGGGTTAGTGGGGCAGTAATAGCTGCAGCCCCAGTCCAAGCACCAGTCCTCCCTGAAAAGGTTGGAAGGGCAGTGGTAGCCACTGCCCAGGCTCAGACAGACTTCCCAGAACAGGATAGGAGGGCTGTGACAGTCACAGCCCAAACACAAACTGAGTGCCCTCCTGAAAAGGTTGGCAAGGCTGTAATGGTCTCAGCCTCCACTCAAACAAATAGTGTTGTGAAGCCTGAAACAATGGATCACTCCACTCAGACAGAGAGCATTGAGGAGGAAGAGAAATCTCCCTCCCACCAGACTCTAGGAAAGGGTCAGCCTCCTCAGGGAACTGATCTGACCCCTTGTGAAGGAACTGCCCCAGAGGTAGTCAGGCCTAGCCTGGCAGAGCCCCTGATGTCAGTGGACCCTTCCAAGGTAGGACCCAGTCTGGAGCAGGTAACCTTCCCCTCTCTACCCTGCCTCAGTCAGCCCAGGGCTGAAGAGGTCAGGGAGGCCAGTGGTGGACCCCAAGGGACCCCCTGTCCAACAGAACTCCTTAATCAACAGACTAGGATCACTGAAGCTGGTAAACCTAGTCAAGTGAAAATAAATCAGACTCCTGAGGGATCCCCCTTAAAAGTAGTTAGGGACCTTCCACAGCTGGACACTATTGGGCACAGCCAAACATGGGGCCTAAAAACCCCAAACCTGACTTGTCCCTCCAGTAAGTCAAACAGAGGGACTCAGCCTCCAGCTTTAGGTAGCCAGAGGCTGACCCTGAGAGCACAGTGCATCTCAGCTAAGGAAAGAAAGGCACACATGATGGATGGTGATTCGAGGAAGTTGAGCCCAAAGGTAGAGGAGCCTCACTTCAGCACTCCATCCCAGCATCAGCCTTTTTCTTTCCCAAGACACACCAAATACAGAGATTCCCTATGGTGGAGACCCTCAGATACCCTTAGGGTGAGGGGTTGCTTAGTGGACCATGACACAGGGGGAAACCAAGCCAGAGCTGGTCCTTCCTCATATGGCCACTTAGGTAATAGAGGCTTACCTGGACAAGGATAGCCTTATCTCCTTTCGTTTGGGGGGGGGGGGGGTGTAGGAAGGTACATCCTGACTATGGTTGCCCCCAACTCTTTGCCCTGTGTTTTAGCTGGTTTTTGACATAGTCGACCTGGGACCCTGCCAATCAGGACCCCAGGCCTACTGCTCTCTCTGTAAAATGGATTCCATGTACCTTAGGTACATTTCCAATTGGTACTGGGCCACCTTACCAGACCCTGTAACTCAGGGCATAGATGTACCCAGGGCTGCCAGGGGCTGCAGCATGTATTATGCCACCCCTGGATTGCCATCTAAATCTGACACAACTGGCTGCATGACAGCTGGGGCAAAGTCGTGTAATCACCCTTTGCTTTAGATATAGTATACCTATATCTAACCCTAAAATGGACACACAGATTCCTATCAGTCACTCTTATGGCAGGCCTTGACAATCCTGAAGGCAGAGTGCTTGGAATCGTGTGAAATGGTGCTCTGGCATGAGCTGAGCCCGTTTGCAGCTTGCGGAACCAAGTCCTAATAGCTGTTCCATGATAACGCATACCATATACTCTTAAGTGCATTATAATCCTCGCAGTTAAATGCTATCTCTGGTATTGCTTTATCAAAACATGTCGAGTAAGGTGTCATACGAATTGGAATACTAACCCCTCGCCAAATCTGGCGACGGGGTTAGCATTCCACCCTTCTAGAGGGACACGACATGTATGTAACTGTGAACCCCGGTTAAAGTTAACTGAAGCCTCAGCTCCACAAAATGGATGCTGCCACCACAGACACGAGTCTGACCTCCTGCTGCTGGGAGTCCTTCCAGCGAGGGGAGCTTGGACAAAGGGTTTCCTGTCAGGGGCGGTGCTAGCACCATCCCAGACAGGGTTTTGTGTATCCTGGGTAGGCAGGGCTTTACAGGAAGGTGACTGCTGAGTGGCACCCGGTGCTCACTACGCATAGGCCGGCCAGAACCAGTTCCAGGGGCACACCAGCCCCTGGCCTGGGGAAAGTCCGGCATGGGAGAGGGATGTAACCACCCCCCTCCTAGTCCCACCCATAGGCAGGACCTAGTCACCGGGTCAGCCCCTTTTCCTAGTATAAAGTTAGGAGCGGGCCCCCTTCCAAATTAGATCATCTTTGGAATCAAGACACGACTTTCTAAGAAAGGACTTCAAGATTTCTTCTTCAAGATTCTCCCTTGTGACTAAGGAGTAGTCACCCTGCATCCGCAGGCACCATCTTAAGAACACTGCGGTCTGCTGCAAGTCCTTCCTCCGGAATCCGACTGCCCAGCTCGACGAGAACTGGCTTCCCTGGCACCTCTGACCTCTACTCACCTCTACAGCTAAGCTGAGAACCGTGGGTGCGACGAGACCTCGAGGGACCGGCCATCTTCAAGACTGCACGACTTCTTTCCAGCACGACCGCCGAGGGATCCTCTGGTGAGTGCTTTGAGGTCCGAGAAGCCCCGACCCTGAGCAGCTCCAGCACCGAAGTCCAGCCTCCCAGCATCTCCACGATCTGCGTGGGGCCCTTCTGCTTTTTGCTGCTCACCGCGTTGTTTGGCTACTAGCCCGCTGGCTTGTGGCCTTCTTAACGACGCCCGACGACATCACTGCTGCTGGTCTGGTTGCTCCAGACTGGCCCTTGCTCCCTTCCAAAAGAGGAGCACCCCGGACCCTCCTGGTCCACTCAAGACGCCATTTTAGGTCCACCGCGTGGGCTTGAATTAGCCAAGGCTTTGTTGCCCAATCCTGGGTCCAGCGACGTCGACAGCTTCATCCATCGTGGGACAGCTCGCTCCTCCATCCTGGTCGCCGACAACGCCTCCTGGTCCGTGAGATCTGCAGAGCACAGCGTCGCCCACTCACCTAGTCGAGGTGACTACCATCCGGTGCCCTCCTGGTGCCACCTGACTACGGGCTAGTAGTCACGAACTTGGTCCCCTCTGCTTTCAGGTATCATCCATCTTCGAGATCCAGGCTTGGATCACCTCGAACTCTCTTCACTGGTTGCCTGCCAGCATCTTCCTTCCAGGCTCCTGGTCCGTCTACGAGGATTCCCGACGTCTTTTGAGACCTATGCAGCTGCAGCCCCTGGGCTAGGTAACTTCGGCATTTCGGTGCCCCAGCATAGCCTCACTATCCAAGGGTCAGAATCCACTTTCGTTTTCCTCCTTCCAGGTCGGGTTCGCCAGAGAACACTAACTTTGCTTTTACTAGCTACCATAGACTTTGTCCCGCATCACGCGTGAGAGTGCACACTCTGCACCCGAGTCCCCTGGGCCTCCTAGAAGTAATCTAAAGATTCTATAGCAAAGTCCTAGCGATTCCAAAGCCTATTAGTACTGTACTTACCTGCTAGTAATTTCGCATTCCACTTTCAGAGTATATGGTTTTCCGTGCCCCTCGGGCATTTGTATATACTGTGCTAACTTAAGTATTTTCGTAAGAGTTTTGTTTTGTGCTTAGTACCCTGTCCTCATAAAGAGTACAGGGCTGTTGTGATTCTAATAAATACACTGTTTATTTTCATAACACTTGTGTGGTGTCCTTTCACTTGGTGTTCAAGGGGTATATGTGATGGTATAACAGCTGGCTTAACACGCCCTCTCGAGTCTTTAGCCTTAGACTGCTCGTATCCACGCTACTAGGATAGCTGGTCTATAAGGTTGACTTACAACCAATCATCAATAAGGGTTGTCTGGACTGATACATAGTGTTCACTAGAAAAGTGAGCACTGCATATCAGGCCAACTTCTCACAGGGTGTACGAGCCGTACCCCATGTATGATCGGTGTACGAGCCGTACCCCCATTGTAGGATCGGTGTACGAGCCGTACCCCATGTACGATGGGGGTACGGCTTGTACACCGATCGTACACCGATCGTACATGGGGTACGGCTTGTACACCGATCGTACACCGATCATACAATGGGGGTACGGCTCGTACACCCCATGATCGCAGGGGTACGTGCCGTACCCCTGCAATCATGGGGGGGTACGCGCTGTACGGGGTGTATGTAATCGTGCGCTTTTCCGTACGAATCGCCCTTACCTGACGTGGACCGTACGAATCGCGTCCTGATTCCCGGGTCCGGATTGTACTCGTCGGGTCGTACGGCGTGTGTACGGGTCGTACGGTTCACAGTCTCAGCCTTGCAATACGTACGGATCGCGACGATTCGGACGGATTCACGGAATGCGGATCGTACTACGCGACTCGGACGGATGGGTACGATTCGTACGGAAAGAGCTACGAATACGAATCGTACGGTGGATTTTTTTACCGGATCGGAATCGAGCCCTTTGTGTGACACCGAGTGGCATGGCGAAGGAGACTCATGCTTAGACTTTTTATGCTTTTTGTGAGACATTTGGACTTATCTGAGATCTGATGTTTGATCGTGGGAGCGAGAAAGGGTGGAGCTGACCCACACCTTGGATTTTGACTGCGATCGTTTCAGCGATTTACAAAGTTTGGCGGCAACACGTTTTGCCTCTCAGTAACAGATGGCCTTTCTGTTTATCTTGGTGCAGGTAGGACACAAAGCCAAATTGTGTTTGGAGCCAAGACAGCATAGACGGATGTCATGGGTGTTAGTTACCGACTTTTGTTGGTTGCAGTCACAATAAAAATGTAAACCCTTTAGTCTTATGCGGTGACATATCTGCATACTGTAGAATTTGAGAGAAAAAATATGTCTGATGTGACTGAATTCAAAAGTTCTGGATCTGCGTCGGCAGACATGCAAAGAAAGGAACTTACGTCAGTACGCGCTGTGGTGCAGATAGAGTGGCCTTGATGTCACATCCCGACTGGGACAGACCCAACACAGAGCTGCACGACACTACCTACTGATGTGCAAGGGAATTGCTACAAACATTTCTAGATCCAGTCTGGCATCTGGGGATATTCCCAGGGTGAGGACTCTTTGATTAGAAGTCTCTATAAGAAAGTAGGTATTGACCGGTTGACCCTGGGTTCTCAGGGTTAGCAGCTCTTTGCTCGGGGATGATCAACCTTGACTGGAAGGGTCAGACGGTAATTTGATCCAGCGTAACGATGCAAGCACACAGGACTTACTATTAACCATACGGTATTCAGACAAAATATCAAACAAAGTTCATCGACCTCTATAAATATCAAGTTGCATCTATCATGATACAGAAATATCATCAGCAAGAATATCTTTGACAAGAAAATTGATTTTATGTTAAGGAATATCGATGTTAAAAATATAGTGTTAATTTGGATTACAAAAATATCTATGTTGGTGATAATGATGTTAAACATATCTTTGTTAATAATATTGATTTTTTATTATTTTTGTGTATTTTCATATATACGTTAATTGTATATGTTATAAATTGTTTGTCTAAATATTGTTAATGTTTTTTAATATAGTTTGTAAATTTTTTGTAGTTTTTAAATAGTTGTTTGTCTTTTCTAGTACTGTAGTGGGTTGTGGAGTTTAATGGGGTGCATCGTGGGAAGTAAATTCATTATAATTTATTAATAATTAATGTTCAATTAATATTAATTTAGTTGGTTATTATTTATATTAATTGTATAATTAATATTTTTTTAAGTTACCTTCTAGGCACAGGGTGCAGGTTTTGTAGGGGTAAAGAGTGGAACGTTAATTAATTATAATTCTTTATGAATTAATTTGTAATTATTATTATTTACTTGATAATTATTTATGTAAACTATATAATTAATTTTGTTTTATGTTAGTTTAAGGTGTGGGTTGTGCATTGCGTATGGGTATAGGGTGGGAAGTAAATTAATAATTATTAATTAATAGTTTATTAATTAATAATTATTTACTTGTGAATACTTTATTAAGTTTTATGTGCATGTTGTGGGGTTTGTAAAGGTATTGGACGGGAAGTAAATGAATGATAAATAATTAAAAAAATATTTCTTATAATTAATTATGTAAATTGTGAAATGCGTTCTTTTTTGTAGGTTTGGGTGTGTCAGGGTTTTTGTATGGGTAACTGGTGTGTAGGAAATTATTCATAATAATTAATGTTAACTTATAATAATTAGTTAATTGATAATTCATTATGCAAGTAGTCCAAGTTATATATTAGGTGTGACTTGTATTTGCAGGCGTTAAATGTGGCCAGTGCAGCCTCGAACGGCCAAGGCCATCACAAGAATGATCTTCTACTTCATCTGGAGTTCCAAGATTGACAAAGTGAAGAGGGAGGTGATGTTCAAAACCCACAGTAAGGCAGGCAAGGGAGTGACCGACATCGCCACCATCCTGAGGGGAATCTCCATGTGCTACTGTATGAGGAGCACCCTGAGGAGCAAAGATAAAAGCCATGCCAACTTTCTCCTGCAACTGGAACACCATGTGATTCTACAAGGAAGTGGAAAAGTTTGTCAAAGAGTTTGGTCTGGAGGATGCCGCCCCGGCTGAGAGAACTCTGAATATCGTCCAACACTAGATAGGTACGATGGACGCCAGCGAACTGATCAGTGCCCTCCCCTCTGCCACAGCAGACCAAGCGTGGAAGAACATCTCCTCCAAGCACCTGACCAACCACCACAAGGATATCACCTGGATGGCCATCCAAGGAGGTCTGCCAGTGCGAACCTTCAAGCACGCAATAGGGCTCAACCGATACAAGTCCTGCGAAAGAGGGTGCAGCGCAGACGAGATGACCCACCATCTCTTCTGGGACTGCGCAGACACACATGACCTACTGAAGACCCAATGCACGGAGCTTAGAACCTGCATACCATCATCATGCATCACCACAGACTCAGTGATGTACGGTCTGTTCCTGGTGACACACGCACTCAAACCTCCAGGACTGCTGGAGGCTCCTGTGCTGCTTCAAATATGTTCTTCTGTTTTCCAGAAACCACCTGGTTGTAGGGAAGAAAGAGACATAGCCCTGGCCTTCCGAAAGATGATCCACAGCCTCCTGCGTGACTATACTGCACTGGACTGATCAGAAGAGGACAGTGAGGACCCAAAGGGGTCCCTTGTACCCTCACACAGGGGAGGCCCTGGAAGACTCAGGCAACAATGAAGTCAATGACACCTGAGGACCCGAAGGGGTCCCTTACCCGTTCCTGGGGGGTGTGGGCTAGGAGGGGCCACTAACCTCTTTGTTCTGTTTTCTCTTTAACCCAGGAACCGGAGGGCAGCAGGGGAGAGGAGGATGTGAAGGAAGGCAGGAGTAGTAAATGTAAAGTGATTTATTGTAATGTATTTGACTAACGTGACCTTTTTCCTCAACAGGTAAAAGGTGAATGGGATAGCTTGTGCACTTGTTATCAAATTTGTTACAACTTACGAATATAGGGGCATATTACCAAGCAACTAGCGATAATTATCGCTATGTTGGTTTAGCGGCGATATTTTTATCGCCGAGCTGCGGCGATTTTTATCGCTTAGGAACCTTGCTATTATCAAGGTTTATCTCCTAAGCGATAAAAATCGTTCGAAATGCATGAATATCGCTGAAAAGTCAGCGATATTCAGGCATTACCGAGCTAATGCTCTTAGCCATGTTATCCACCTCCCATTGGATAACATGGCTAAGAACTGCTCAGGGCAGGTGTTAGCTTATGGAGATATTCGCGCTTAGCGCGAATATCTCCAAAAGTTGGTAATAGGAGATAGCGATGTTAGCGACTGTTTCCAGTCGCTAACATCTTGGCACGCCCACTTTGCATGTCATTAGTGATAAATATCACTGACATGCAAAGCGGGGCCCAAGATGGTCGCTATCTCCTACTAGCTGTCGCTAACTGGTGTTAGCGACAGCTAGGTAATAGGGAGATAATTTTATCTCTGCTTTCTTGGCTTTTAAAGCCAAAAAAGCGGAGATAAACCCCCTTGATAATATGCCCCATAGGGTTTTATGGAAAGTGATGATTAATGTATCTGAACCAAGCACAAAGTCATGGCAAATAAAAAAAACTGAGGTGGACCCTTTGCTGCAGTGAGTGTCCAGTGTGGCCACAGTCAATTAGTAGAGGGAGGCGGATGACATCATTCTGGGACCCCAGCGGGGGGGGGGGGTGTCCGCAATCTCCCTACTCGCCGTGTTTCTTTCGCGCTGACTGCAACTCATGCAGAGCTCCAGCACAGCAACAGGACAGATTTTAGCGGTGTGGAACTAGCTCAGGTGGCTGGGCGGCAGGAGCTCCACACATTCCCTCAGAGCAACCATGCTGGGGCAGGCACAGGTAGGCAGCTGAGCAAGAGCGAGGCTGAGCCGGTGACTGTGGTATGCCAATAAGGCCACGCCCCCACTACTCAACGAACTGCTGTGAGAGCATGTTTTACAATCCCGAAGTACATCATTGTCGCTGAGCGCCCTCCTGACCTCCACCAGGAGCGTGTCATGCCATGGGGCAGTGGAGTCTCCGCCATGGAGCACATTGGAACAACTGGCACCAGTAAGAGTTGTGGGGCGGTGGGGCGAAGTGGCGTAGTCGACAGTCGGCGCGATAGGTGCTTATCTTGCACCTGCCGCATCGCCGACTCGGCAATGCAGAGGGCGAAAAGTACGTGGCTTTATGAAAACAGGTATTTAATTTTACCTATCCTGTCGTCTGTCGACTTCCCTTCCCACTCCCACCCTGCCCCGCCACTCTTACCTGTGCCGGCCACACCTGTCTAAAACAGTAAACATAGACAATGTACTTTACACTTCTCACCTGCAGCAATTCATACAAGTATACTTTTTCCAGTTCAAAATAATTATAGTGTATGCAAAACATTTAACCCTTAGCTGCATCTAATTAATTAGTTAGAGCAACTCAGTTCAAGTAACATAACATAGAGAAACCTCAAATGTGTGACTATCCCATGACGTTTGGCAGGTGCCACTGAGCACTCTTTGTATCGTCAGTAAAACTTCACATCCCATAATGCTGCACAATACTTTCAATAACATTTTCAATGCAGAAAACACGAACTGGAATTGCACACAACACCTCAGCTGCAGTGGAAGTCATTATCAGAAAACTTAAACAGCAGCTGTTTCTAAATACACTAGAATCACCCCTCTGATGGTCCCTGCATGAAATTTAGATACATTTCTAAAGCACTTAAGTATATTATTATCCACTGGCATACATTGTGTCACTTTTTTATGTATATAAATCAATCAATACTGCAGGAAACCTTTCTCTTTAAAATATAGTTTTAATGGACATTTTGTAATTATGTAAAAACATAAACAACAGCCAATTTAAAAGAAAATGCGCTAAAAAAAAGTAGCATGTTCATGTGCCAGTTTACCCAGCAGTTGTAATACCATAACATCTCAAGGCATTCCTCAAGGCACCAGTGGTGTCATTGAGATCCTGGTGGGTGGCCCGCTGGACCACTAAGTCCTCTTAGGCCAAGGACTTGACTTCCATGATGGAGGACCGTCTCCCAGATATAGGGGTCCGGGCCTGGCAAGCAGGCATGGATGAGTGCCTTGAGCAGACCGCCCTATGTGACTGCTCTACTCAAGTCACTGCAATTTACCAAGAGGGTGCCAAGTCTCTTACACCCGCTCAGCAACCTTGTTCGTTCAAGAAATAAACTTTTGAAGCAGATTTTGGGACGTATTTACAAGCCCCTATTGCCACCGGAGTGTCACTTTTTGACACACCGGTGGCATAGCACCATTTGCCATATTTACAAGTTGATGCTAGGCCACTTAATGTGGCTTAACGGCACCTAAAAAATATTTTCCTCCATCGCAGACCTCTGCGGCAAAGTAGGGTACAATAGATGTTGCTGTGGGCGTTCCACCACAACACTCATTCCTTTATGGCCCTGCCCAGATTTACATGGCTAACGTCATGGGTTACCAGGCGTTAGAATTGCGATACGAGGATAAATGATTAATTTATTCTGGTGTTTTGCTCTTTCTACGTGTGCTGCAGCACAAATGGAAAGAGCAAATCAGGGAACATCGTTTACGATGCGTTTTTTACACCGCAGTGCCTTTACCACGCAGCTATTACAACGCAAGCCGTTACTACGACTTGCGCTGGATGGCGCTGTGGGATAAGGAATCTTGCAATTTTATATTCCAACACCTTCCCTACTGTTACGGGGACTAGTGTTGGAATATAAAATTATAAGATTCCTAAATCCACGCCCTACAATGCAAGTCGTTGTAACGACTTGCATTGTAAGACTTGCGTGGTAAAGGCATGCGTTGTTACAACATGCGTTGTAACAACGTACATCCATCAAATCGCCATTATTGATTGTTTATGTGCAGGAAGATGTCCTTCCTGCACATAAACAATCACCCCTGCAGGAACTCTTGCTACATGGCGGCAGGGCGCTTGAGCTGATGCTAGGCAGCTTTTTTTGTGCCAGCACAGGGGAAATTCAGGGGTGCGTCATATTCTTGTGACTACAGTGCATCCCTGCATTTTAAAAATGTCGGAGCGCTGTGCTGCCAAATTTGGCACAGATCTAAGCTCCAACTTTTTTTGTAAATATCCCCCCTTGTTTCTCCCACATTGGGTTCTTGATTGGATATATCTGCATGGAACTGCCATATCTGTTAAGGGGAAAGTCACTCCACCCTAAATAGGTCAGGATGACCGTCACTATGACAATCTCACCTGATGGCCAGTGGTGGATCGGCGTTCATGTCAAAGGTTTCCAAGGGTGACACGAGCTGAGGCTCAGCATTCAGAAAAACTTGATTCCCCGCAAACTCTTAAGTGGTGGAGGAACAGCAAGTTTGTCAGGGTGGGAGACCTGTAGTGGCGCTCCGGAACCAACAACATCTAAATCACCCCCGATCGTTGCTATATCCACAGGTCTATCCACCCCAGTGTTTTTGCAATTCTCAGCAGAAATGGTGCTACAACCCTAAAAGTAGTCCAGCATAGATTACTTGGTACTATTCACATTATGTAGGATCCTCAAAATAATTTCTAATTCTGTCTTGTCTTCCCTTCCCCCCAATCAAATGTCACTTTGCTCCCTGAACACGTCCCCTTTCTAATAATTTTTTTTTAAAGAGTTTTATATAGCGCAAACTAGACCTGAAGATATTGGGTATCAGCGCGCTTTACATAGCACCAGTTTCGTTACATGAGGACACATTCATTTTTGTTAGGCACGGGGAGATTAAGTGATTTGTCCAGAATCACAGTATGTTGAGCGTCCCTGCCGAGACTCGAACCCAGTTCCCCAGCTTCGACGTCGACCCTTCTACCATATGGCTACATTCCTCTCACTTTGGTCCCATCTCATGCTACTTTGGCCCTTCACTCACTTCAATTTAAAAACCAATCACCTTGGGAATGGCAATTTCCTATCAAAAATAAGGGATGGCCTTTTAACATGTAGAAGTTTCATCGTCAGTCATCATCATCATCATTTTTTAAGTGAAAGCTTACTCCCAACAAAGGAAGTAGCAACCTAATTTTAAAAAAATGTTAAGAGAAGGAACAAGTGGTAAAGCATTATAGAGCAGTTATGGGCTCATCGTCAATTGGGCGAGCGTCTTGCCAGCCCACCAGGTCGAAGGCCATCTCCCATACTCTACTCATTGATCCTCAGGTACATGGGAGATCCATGTGCCGTCAGCATCTGCTGCTTTGGAAGATGTGCTAAATGCACACTTGAATGCCGCACTGGAGCCATGAAACGAACACAATGGATCCGACACCTCAGGACTTTTCTCGCTGTGGGTGATGGCCAGCAAGAGTTTCCCTGCCTGGGTCCACCATGCCTTGCAAGGCAAACTTGGACAGGGAAAATGTGCGGCCTTAGCCATAACCTAAGTAGGACGGGGGGTCCATGACTGTGAACTGGTGAACCTACTGTGGACGATGTCCAACTGGGGAGCCTGCTAAGGCGCCAAGGTCAGAAATTCAGTGGTTCCCTCACCTCTAAATAAAGTGGGGAACCGGAGATTTGAAGGGGCAAGACCACCCCCAAGCTATGTCTTTGCTCACTTTCTGTCAATCTGTAAATGAGGCACTTAGTCGATCATCTCCACGGGGTTTCTAAGAACCATGTCATGGCTTCAGGGGCCAGGGCATGCAGTCTAAACTCCAGTGGGTTGCACATTGTAGAAGAGATACTTTCAGCCAGGCTAGTGGATGATCATCCGTGAACTGCAAACGCTTATCGACCCAGCACTGTAGAGTCAGGTGGAGCTGCAAAAAAGGCCAAGACGCTGCAGAGCTCTGTACATTAGGGGCGTCCTAACACAATTGTTGTACAGCATAAGGTTTTCCATATTAGAATACACTTGAATACATTGAAACTAAATGACCATCATTTACCTAGTCAAGCATAATTCACAAAAGAAGGTGTGAATGAGGCCTTCAAAGAATGTGGTTGGACATCCTTGTTGCAAGCTGGCACAGACAGCATGATACATATTCAGAACATTACTGATAGCCAGGGCAGGTCACCTCCTATGTCAACACTGTTAATAATAAGGAACATTGCAGAAGACAGTTTATAGGCGTACGCCACTAATTGTACAGGCCTTTTTCAATTTCATAATCAAAACAGAATGACTTTAATCTGAATTCGAAGACTGAAAGGAAGCCTTCAATGTTTGTGGTGTGCTCCCAGTCTGGCGTGGAATGGCGCGGATCCCATAGGGTCGCGGCTTCAATATCGGCCTGTAAACGCAATCTAAGTTTGCATGATTGACTCCCTCGGGCAGCTGGAAGGTGAAGGACCGAAGAAGGTTGGTGAAAAAGATGAAGAGCTCCATTCTGGCCAGTTGTTCTCCGAAGCATACACGGTGTCCTGGAGAAAGAAGAAAGAGTGTGAGATCTCACAGAGGAACCTCCTTGTCTGGCACCAAGATGTGGATCTGACAGTGCTTTAAGAACTACTTCTGAGATCTTGTTTCAAACATTGGTGTTTCAGACACATTTGTTTCAGCCAAGGGAGAAGCATTCAAGCGCTTTCTCAGAGTAAATTCAGAACTCTAAAGAAAGCCTGAAAGGTGGACCAAGTAATTACCTTTGGCTAAAAGAGTCAAGCATTTCACCCATCACTTTTTTGTTTTTCTAAATGAGACTCGCTAGATGCAATGGTATGTGTAGGCCTTGGTCCCTTGCTCGCTCTCCCATTGGGGTCAATCTACAACTCACTGATGAAGCCCAAGCGCACCGACAGAGGTGAAGGTTGTTTGTGTTCCTGTCAGGAGGAGACTTTACCTGGCAGCTCAGACTGGACCGATCCTTTTGGGAAATGACCAAGCCTGATTGTCAAATGGCTGGTCCTTGTCTAGAATGGCACAGCGGGCAGAACATTGAATTACTTGAATGCAGTCCATGTAATTACCAGTGGATCAAATGAGGTCAAGTACATCTCAGATTAGCATTTGGGATTTCTAAATATTAACAAACTACTTTATGCAAAGTGCATATTATTTTTATTGGTTGCATTCACATATTAAGAGGTAACTGGTTCTTGACAAAAAAAGGTAGGACATTTAAGTTTACATGTGCAAGGGTAAAAGCCCAGGCCAAAGATACAAAGTCTGACAAAAACAGGAAAAGGGACACACCATAAGGAGAAAGGGACTCAGAAAAATATATTATGTGATAAAGTAGAAAATGTAATTGCATTAATAAAAATTGATATAAACATATTCTTTGATACACATGATTAAAACAAGAAGGATAAAAAATGCATTTTTATGAAATAAAACATTACTGTAAAGAATGTACATTAATCACGGAATTATTGTCAACATATTGATAATGCCCAAAAATCGTTGAGAATGCTGATTCCTGTTGATGCGTTTCGACACACCCTTTGTGTCTTCCTCAGGACAATTTCAGCAAAATTATAAAGTTTAAGCAAAAAAAGAGTCACAACATCTCCTTATGTCAGTCACAATAAATGCCTTTGTTTGTGTTCCTGTTAGGAGGAGACTTTACCTGGCAGCTCAGACTGGACCGATCCTTTTGGGAAATGACCAAGCCTGATGGTCAAATGGCTGGTCCTTGTCTAGAATGGCACAGCGGGCAGAACATTGAATGACTTGAATGCAGCCCATGTAATTACCAGTGGATCAAATGAGGTCAAGTACATCTCAGATTAGCATTTGGGATTTCTAAATATTAACAAACTGCTTTATGCAAAGTGCATATTATTTTTATTGGTTGCAATCACATATT
Organism: Lissotriton vulgaris; assembly: GCF_964263255.1. Classification (NCBI taxonomy): domain Eukaryota; kingdom Metazoa; phylum Chordata; class Amphibia; order Caudata; family Salamandridae; genus Lissotriton; species Lissotriton vulgaris. Next base: position 256,418 of record NW_028247528.1, on the reverse strand, counting down.
AAGAGGTAACTGGTTCTTGACAAAAAAAGGTAGGACATTTAAGTTTAAAAGAAAAAATTAGCATCCTTTGGTAATGCTCTTTATGGTGGATACTATATCTAACCACCAATTCCTTATCTTTAAAATAACCCCAGGTGACAGAATGGATCCAGAAGACTTTTGCAACACAACCCGTGCTCTGGTAGGTGGCTTTATGTGGCTCCGTGTTGACCTCCTTCCACACCGGAAGTGGCGGTCAAAGCCACATATAAGCACCAGCCTACAGCATTGACATCAGTTTCTTTCATGATAATGTCCGTTCCCTCAAACAAGAAGCCCAAACATTTATTATCTGTGCAAATCTCTAATTGGGGACCTTCTTAAATTGAAAAGAGGCCATTCTACAGAAGAGGAAGGAGGCAAGGCGGTGAGGAATCTGCGGTTAGATAGAGTACCCACAAGAAACAGCGTTATTGTAGATATGTAACTTGTTCTTCTGATGAGTACTTCTAAACACAGATGCCTCGACTTTAGGACAGATGCCAAAGCATTACCTCCCAAGGTGGTGGGTCTGTGGAAGGGTTCAGATCAAAGACCCTGGAGAATGTCCTTCCCAAATGACATAGCTGTCTTAGGCAGTAGTGATCTGTGAACATGTAAACTGATGCCCACATTGCAGGCTGCCAGATGTTAAGTATTGGCAGTCCACATGGCAATGAAGTGGTCACCATCAGATAATGAAAAGCATTTTAATAAACAAATGGTGTTGCCTAATGATCAAGGAACATATCTGGTCTGATTCACAAAGTTATTTGTGTGTGCATGGAGACTTACACAAATAGGGGCCAATTCACAGAACTAACTTAAGACAAAATCCTAAACGTACTACTTTTGGTATTCACAGAAGTTAGGATTTAGTCTTAAGTTTGTCTTAAGACAGACTTAAGTTAGGATTTTGTCTTAAGTTTGTCTTAAGTTTGTCTTAAGACAAACTTAAGACCAAATCCTAACTTCTGTGAATACCAAAAGTAGTAAATTTAGGATTTTGTCTTAAGTTAGTTCTGTGAATCGGCCCATAGACTTTTTAGGAGTGAAAAAACACATTTCTAATTCACAAAAGTGGGTCTTGTACTCATAAATGGGTTTAATGAGTGCAAGATTTTCATGTGAGTAAATCAAGGGGCAAAAGTGAAGAGTGAGCGTTACAGGGTGTGACTGCCCTGCCAGTTTCTGAATGTCCACAAACTTACTGGTTTGTGGACTCATTCCCAACTAGAAAGTGGGATGAGGAAGGGAACAACCCCGAAATCAAAACATAGGAATCTGAGACATTGTACTACAGTGTTACTTAAAATCTATTCTGTACATAATAGTCTCTCACGTATTGAATATTTCTTCATCTCCGCAGACAGTCTCCCCTATTTGACTGACACAGAGATACGGCCAAGGGGTATCTCGGATCACTCGCCGGTTAGTTTAACTTATACCTCTCACGTCAAAGTGCGTAAACACATTTTTCCCATTTCCCCTGGCTACTTACAGATCCCGGCGATTAGAAAGGATATTGTCACAGTCACAAAGCAATACTTTTGGGATAATTCGGGGTCAGTGCAGTCCCCTAGCGTCCTATGGGAGGCCTTCAAGATGGTGCTGCGGGGCCAAGCAATTTCTTCCATTACGGGGCACAGGCGAGCGGTGAGGGGCGACCTAGAGGCTCTTGAGGCGGAACTCGTGGAGCTTCAGAAGCTGCATGAGACGAACCCTACTGTGGAGACAGCCCAGAATCTACGTCTCAAACAAGGCGAACTGACTGAACTCCAAAAGACACAAGTCAAGCTACGACTTCAAACTACTAGGCACACAATTTACGAACAGGGTGATAAGACAGGCATACTTTTGGCATGGCTAGATAAGAAAGAAAGGGCACAGAGGACAATTGCGCGACTCCGTACCCCGACGGACGAAATGGTCACGTCTCCGTCAGATATTACAGACACTTTAGCTGACTATTACGAACAGGTCTATACGTCTACCTCGCATATAACAACTGAGGAGGCACAGACCTACATTAAAGATATAAAAATGCCCGCCTTATCGGACGAGGAAGCCCTCCTCCTGGAATCTGGCTTTACGAAGGACGAGGTTCTGGCGGCAATCTATTCACTACAATCGGGTAAGGCCATGGGACCCAACGGGATCCTTATTGAACTTTATAAACGTGTCTCTGATTTAGCTGTTCCATATCTTCAAGCAATGTTCCAGGATAGTCTGAGTAAGGGAGAGCTGCCTCTTGATCAAAGAATAGCTACTATAATCACAATACCTAAGCCGGGTAAACCCCCGGACAATTGCACATCATATCGCCCGAAATCCTTACTTAACGCAGAGGCCAAGATCCTGGCCAAAATGATTGCAAATCGACTGACTCCTTATCTTGAGACACTGATACACCCGGATCAACCTGGGTTTATGCCTAACAGAAGTACTGCTCTTAATCTACGTCGGATACACGCAGTGTTGGCGCAGATACCATGGGCCTCATTTATGAAAAGTGACGCATCACTGCGTGAAAACAGCGATGCGTCACTTTTCTCTGCGCACTCCTTACGACATTCCTGATGCGTCATATTTAATGTATGACGCATCATGTCGCAAGGAGTTACAGATACGTCAGTATTTCTGACGTATCTGTAAGCGCAAAAGTGACGCATTGCTGGAGTGTGTCACAAAAGTGACGCAACTCCAGCAATGCGTCCTTTCACATGGGTAAAGCCCCATGTGAAAGGGCTTGCGTCCGTTTTACGCCTGCTGTGAGGCAGGCGCAAGATTTTGACGCAACAGCGTCCTAAAAGTGACGCAGTGAAATCTCATAGATTTCACTGCGTCACTATTACGAGGCTTTTTGCGGGGGAACAATAATGCATACATTATACCTGACGCAGGTATAATGTGGCGCAGGGGTTTAAAAAGTGATGCATCTACCTAGATGCGTCACTTTTTAAATATGGCGCAACGAGGCGCATTTTTTACACCGCTGGTGCGTCACAAAAAGTGACGCACCGGCGGCGCAAAACTGACGCAAGGCCTTCATAAATAAGGCCCCAAGTCTCTCAGAACCCGCGGTTATCTTGTCCCTGGATGCTCGGATGGCGTTTGATATGGTGGAATGGCCATATTTATTTGCGGCCCTCCGGCACCTCGGCTTTGGACCCAGGTTTTGTGCATGGGTGAAGCTACTCTACGCTAAGCCCCTGGCGCACGTGGTGGCCAACGGTCATATTTCCAGGAATTTTTCACTTAGCCGCGGTACACACCAGGGATGCCCGTTGTGGCCTTTGTTCTTTGCGTTGGTTTTGGAGTTGTTGGCTGCTTGGATCCGATGGGACCCCATGGTTAGGGGCCTCAACTGGACAGCAACGTGGGAAGACCGCATATCATTATATGCGGATGATATCCTTTTGTATCTAACCTTCCCGAGGCGCTCCATTATCGTGATCCTTAACATTTTTGAACTTTTCGGACGGGTTTCGGGATATAATATCAGTTGGTCTAAGTCGGTGCTGTTTATCCTCGGGGGCCCTCCACCTCAGCTTCCGATGGACTGTCCCTTGAAAATCACTGATGAACCCTTTAAGTATTTAGGGATCTGGGTAACGCCTGATCCTTCTGGATAAAGCGGCTTTATACAAAATGATGACATTTCCTCGTTTGTTGTATGTCCTCAAGAATACCCCCTATCTTGTCGCCCCGAAATACTTTAAGTCCATAGAGGTATTGATCTCAGGTCTCCTCTGGGGCAAGAAACCAGCACGTATATCTCGTCAAAAACTGGTCCGGAGCTGGTATGATGGAGGGATTGCACTCCTGGATATCCAGTTATACTTTTGGGCGGCCCAACTAAAAATTATAAATCATTGGCTGCACGCCCCTCAGGGAGAACCGGCATTTCAGGAGGATAGATTCGATTTAGGGGAGGCGAGTGTGCTAGGCGCACTCTATGATAAGAGAGGCGCCTTCGCCCTGACCGTACCCAACGGCACACACAGTCAAACTATGGTACGTGGCTCAGGCCCGTCTTAAATGTACAGACATGATCACTCAAATGATGCCGCTTTGGTCGTCTCGCGGCTGGGTAACCTGCGCAATACTAAAGGCTTTGGAGCATGGGACATGATTGGGATTTCAACAGTTTGGGATCTATGGAAACAAGGCAACATTCTAACATTTGAGCAACTTCAAGCCCAGTATGACTTAGCTCCTACGGAGCGATTTCGATACCTGCAAATACGCCACGCCCTGGGTTCACATATCCGGCCTGGTGATGATGTGCCCGAGTCCACTCCACTAGAGGATAGGCTTCTCACGGAACACATGCCCAAAAAAGCAACCTCCTTTGTGTATCGCATGATAATTAATAATCTACCCGACCCTACCCTGAAACTAAAAGACTCTTGGGTCAGGGAGGTGGGAGAGTTAGATGAGGCAGATTGGCAGACTGCGCTTTCCTCCCCCCGGGAAGTGGCTATACTCTCTATACTTAGGCTGGTACAACTGAAGGTATTGCATCGTGTCTACTATACTAGGAATACTTTACACGCGATTGGGAGAGCCTCACATAAATATTGTTTAAGGGGATGTGGGGAGGAGGGGTCTTTTTATCACACCATCTGGGATTGCCCCCTAGTGGCCCCTTACTGGGCCAAGGTTATGAGGACTATGTCACAGGTGGTAAAGGTATCGGTGACTCCAGATCCTAGGTGCTGTTTATTGAACATCTGGGAACCGAATGATTTAACGCACTCCGCACAGGATTGGATGACACTGGGCATAATGGAAAAAGAAACCTTGCCAAATTCTTGGGATCCCCAGCGGTGCCCGCGATTAAAGATTGGTGCAGTGATTTAGACTTTGCAATGGTGGCGGAGAGGGCTGTGTATCTGGGCCAGAAGTGTCAACGGAAGTGGGTCCGACTGTGGGGCGTGTGGAACGAGTACAGGGGTTATTTGTGCGAGCCTCTGGTGTTGGACAGTGCGGAGGATTCAGAGTGAGGGGGGGGGGGAATGAAGCCTTGACGCTATTCTGGGTGCCTTGTTGTCACGATTGTATGTATATTTGCTAGCTATGTTCTCAATCTACATGTCTCAAGTGCTGATCACTGCCTGTAATATGTAGGATCATTGTATGCCCTATGTTTTGTTGATAAAATAATAAAAATGGTTTTAAAAAATCTGTTCTGACCAAGATGGAACAACCATCATTGGTTAATATATACATGTTGGCAATGGTGTGTTTGCTACATTCCACGGAGATCAGTACCATATGTACACTGATGACACCCAGCTAACTTATCAAATTTAACTCCATTAAGCCTTCTCAGTCATCAGCTCAAGGTCATCTTAATGATTTTGTTGACCCTGCACAAAACCTATTTTGGGGGCCCCTTTTCAGAACAAATTTGAATTTTATTACCTATTTTGGTATAACTCAAGCCCACACGGTGCCAAAAAGTGCTGAGTTATATGTTTAACTTTGAGAAACTTTCAAAAGTTGAACTTTGTGTGTGTGAGACCCAAAAGTCCTTCAGATGACATTGGGGCAAGAGATTCAGAGGTGATGATAGGCAGAAACAGGGATAGACAGAGGTCAAATCATGAGAAAGATCATGTTCTCAGGGGGCCGTGGACAATTGCCCACTTTTCCCAGTGTGTTAAAGGGTCTCTGCATCAGCTCTGGCACATCTAGTGATTCTTACAAATACCATCTAACTTCCTGAAGTTTACTCCATTGAAGACTGAGTCCATCGTTACCATGAATAACCACAATATATAGAAGCCAACGAACGCCCTTCTGTTCCCAACTGGCTGAAAAGCTCGACATACTGCAAAACCGCCAGCGAGATATATGCCACACTACAACCCTTCATGTCCCGGCCTAAAGACATCTGGCGACCCCTCTGTGAATATCTTTTATCACAGGAACGCAGGGATTCAGATGGACTGGGAATGTACTGCACATGTTACCTCTACTACTTTTTCTCCCTTATTGATCCCCTTAATGATTAGTCACAGTTGTAATACCCTGGCTATTCTGAGCTCAACTGTTGCACCTTTTACTGGTGGATGCACCACGTACCCTGCAGTCATGGGTATGACAATTGGTCTACCTTTCTGAATCAATCAATCAGGTTTCTTGTAATTTGTAAAATAAAAAGGTATAAATAAAATACCGGTACAAACAAAAAGAAATGTGTTTGGCCATAAAGCGAAATTATCAATGCTTAAAAAGAAAGTACGGTACAGGCCTCTTCCCCTTTTTTGAACGTATTCAGGATATGGGCATAAAGCTCCGCTCACTTTCCGCCCATCTTTTTCGAGACATGCTGTATTCAGGATTTGGGCATAAAGCTCCGCTCACTTTCCGCATATCTTTTGAATTAGCTCCTGTCCCTGTCCTTTGTAAATGGTGTCTTTTCATTGGTCAATAGGAACAGTAGTCCCTCCTTAGTACCGCCTTGTCTCTTCTTATAACGTCCGATGAGGACACCCCTTGTTACATGTGTTGTTACTCCCTAGGTTTTAATTACAGCCACTATTTTCTTAAAAGGCTTCAGCTAGGACACATGCTTGGTCCTAAGGAAGACTGACAGTGGTTACTTTACTCACTAGCACATCTCACATTTATATGAGACCTTCTATAAATTTCCCTTCATCAGTTTTACACAGAATTAATGTAATACTTTGTTTGTCACATTTCAAAGCTAATAATTGTATATATGGGCATAGCTATTTGAATGTACTCGTGGTACTGTCTTGCATGCAAAGCATAATGGGTAGGGTGGATTTACCATATCTTCTGAATGTGCAGTCTTTTGGCCACATATGGTACTGCAACATGGCTAAGTAAAAAACATTGGCATTTATAATACCAATAGCTCCAACTTTACAGGGTGCAGTACCATATGTGACCAGAAGAGATTCCATGGGCCTCTTCTGCCCACATATGGTACTGCACCCTGCAACATGGCTAGGTAATAAAACATTGGCATTTATAACGCCAATAACTCCAACAAATGTGTGACCGATTACATTTCCAATGCAATGGGTCTCGCATTTGTTAAAGTCAGAGCTGTTGGCATTGAAAATGAAAAGGTTTTATACTTTTGCTTATTCATACCATTGGCAATAGTGCTATGTAAATATAATAAATCCCCTGCAAATAAAAAAACTAAAGTAAAAAAACATTGTTATTTTGAAAGCCATCTGGTCTAACTTTAACAAATGCGAGACCTATTGCTTTGCAAATGCTTGTTTAGTTTTTCCATTCTATATGCTTACCTGCCCAAAACTACAGTAAATTTAGTGCTTGACCAACAAAAAGTAACATAGCACAACATTAACTGTTATAACATCACCCTATTTGGAACATGTGCATGAAGATGCATACACAAGCCATGGCACTGATTGTTCACGGCTGATGGAATTGCAGTTCTAACCTCAGGGACCTCTGCACCTCAGGGGCCTTTCCTCTGGTGATGCACATGAGCTTCATTCATAAAGATAGCCACAGGCGCTTTACGCTTCAGTTGGGAAGTGCCTTGACCTACAAACCAACCAGCCTGTCATCCCTCCCTTTTCAAACTCACCACAGCTTCACTGGCCACACCCTATGACAAACTTGAAAAGGGTGCAATGAAAAAGCAGGAAACTGCTCTGCAGCTAGGTAAAAACTGAAGTCTGTGTAATGAATCAGCATGGACCCAACATCACATGGCTGCATGCTGCATGCACTGCACCGGCTCTGGCTTCACCGGCTTCAATGTTTGACGCAGGAACTACGACTGGCAGGGGGCTTTGAGCCTGCGCTGGCTGGGCAAGGAGCGCAGGCAGCTGAGTGTAGGCAAAGCAATGCTCCACAAAGTTGTATGTGTGCCTACAGGTAAGAGTGTGTGTATGTTTTTGTGTGTGTGTGGATGTTAGTGAGAATGAGAGAGTTAGTGAGTGCAAGGGAGTGTGACAGTGAGATAATGAGATGTGTAAATGAGAATACATGAGGGTGGAGTGTGGGAGTGTGTTACAGTGTGAGGGCGAAGGAGTTGAGAATGAGTTTGAGTGAAAATGAGTGAGTGAGATTTAGAGTGTGTGACAGTGAGTGAGTGAATATGAGCAAGTGCAAACACTATGCTTTAAAATGAACTATTTTATTCACTTTTTTTCTCAGGGAAGCCCCACAATATCCCCTTAGAGGAATACAAGCTCACTCACTGGAAATTTCAGCTAATATCGTGCTTCAGTTCACCAACTTTAAATAAAATGACCAGCTCCCACTGCCCTGTGGATGCAACTACCAAAAGAACTTCACAAGTGGTGGACAGCATGGACACCTTCATCACAAAATCTCAGGTGAGATTGCAGAGCACTTTGGGAGTCAGCATGGAATCGTGGTGGCTGGCTACTCTAGTGTGTGGGGCCGGTGCAAGTTTCAGTTACAGTAGGCTAAACTGATATCACTCAAAGGACGTAAAACGTTTGCGCCACTGCTCCTGAAGCATTCCGTCCCCAGAGTGGTTCCTCTTTGGAGTCTGCTTCTTTCGAACGTATACAAGTCAACAAGGAGGGAGACAACTACCTGCCAAAAATGGTAAGAACGCTTCGTTGTTCACAAACTGCCCTTGATCATTGAGGAAGTTGTCTGGGTTGAACCGCTGAGGAGTCTTCCAGTGTTCGGGGTCACGCAAAACAGAGGAGATATTTGGCAAGAAGATAGTTCCCTGCAAAGAAGACGCGGAAGAGGTAAGTTTAGTATCTGGACCGGTGGAGGTTGGTTCAATTAATGCAATGCTTAAAGTTATGAATTTATGAGACATTGAATATCTACAGAACTTGATTTAAGAAATCCAATAATTGCCTATGACAAAGGTGTGACCAGGTCACATCTCAAAATGATAACTTTCAGCCAGTCTTGATCTTCCAGACAAGACCTGAGGCCTGGTTTCTTCTTCCCCATTGCAATCATTGATGCTTGCGTCCTTGAGTGAGAAGTCAGGCCGTTGACAGTCTCACTCTGGCCGGCTCGTTTTACACAGGAGGCTGTTTACAAGAGATTGTGTTGCGTGTATCAGAGAACTATCAACATGACCACTTTATACCTTAGCGATGGGAATGCCGTGTAGTGTTATCCCCTGTATGCATTGTCGCAAAGGTCCAACGGGTATGATATTCCCATAGCGCTGGATCTCGTGGATCACGGCATTGGTGTACGGCAGTCTTTTCCGGTCCTCATACTCAATCAGCCGCTTGCATCCAAGGACAGCATCTAACTCAAGCTGGACCTTCTCTGTGGGGAGACACCAACATACATTCAAAAATGGCATTTTGGTCCATGCACCAAGGCTCATAAATCTCTGTTGCTGTGATTTTCATTTCATGTGGTTTAAACCATTTTATGTCAAATCCCAGAGATAGGTGCAGACAGTGGGGGAACGGTGGAGGAAGGTAAGGGACCTTATGGAGACGTGAAAGGATGTTTTCATGTCATCGCACACATAAACTATAAGGCTGCTCCTGAAGTTCTGGGTCCACTTCAAGAAGCTCCAGCTCCAAAGTAAATACATAAGATCACAGACAGTCCAGAGCAGGGCAGCCAAAATAGTGTTAGAAATGTACAAGGAATTTCAAGAAGAGGCAAGCACAAGTTGATACCTGGACAGTCTTGAGGAGGGGAGGGAGGGCTCAATTAATAGGAATTTAAAGACCCTAACTGATGAATACATTAGCGGTCACGTGAAAATTAAGGCACCGGATAACCACGGAAAGAGAATTCAACAAGGAGGGATCCAACACTGAAAAGGCACGTGCTCTGATAGATTCTTCGTTAAACTGACAGTGTCAACAAATAATGTTATGTTATATGCTGCATGTGATGTTCTTGAGGGTTTTCTTAGTTGGTAAAAAAGACACAGGAGATAATAAACTGGTCTTACAGCATAGGAAACATGCCAGATGCAAATCAAATAATGAACTACTGGTTGATAATTAAAAGATAAAAAGTACACACAGGATGATTTCTATGGTCCATAAAGGAAGAAGTTGAACTTATCAACAAGGGTGAAGACATGGCATGACCATTTCTTTAAGGGAAATACAGTGGATCTTTGGAACTAGTTCATTTTGCTGGGGTCCTGGATAAACTTGTTGAGGTGCCTGATTCACTAAAAGGTTTTTCTATGCACCTACATTACCGTTCAGTATGTCCTTTAGTATTCAAATGTCTTATTTGTGTTTTGTGTTTAGAAAATGAAAATTTACCCTTGAAAGTGATTTACTCATACATACTAATGCATCAGTATAATATTACGTGTGAGCAAATGTGTCTTCTTACTACCAGGCTCTCCCCTGCAATGTATGTGCAGTGGAGTGTAGCTCAGAAACCGTGCTCAGGGCAGAAGGCATTTTATCAAGGACACAGGCAGAGTTGTCACAAAATGGGGGTTTGCCTTCATGCTGTCTAATGTCCTCTAATGATCTGGCGACCTGTAAGCTGCTACTTCTAGCTTCGGACCATAAACCCTATAAAAGTATAGCCGGCTGAGGCGCTATACATCTGCTTCCCTTCCATCCAGCTTCCATCTGCAATAATATCTGTGAACCACTTCCTCCCTTTACGTCGTGCTCCATAATGCTTAGAAAATAGGAAACCATAGTGGAAAGGGACTATTTTCAGCTTAAAAGACAATATGCACACTTTGAGTTGTAAATGAGACGCCTTTCTTTGCCTTTCCAGAGTCCTTGGAAAATGCACTTTGTCCTTATTGGAAGACTGCTCCCATCATTCTCCATTTTAATTGGGAATTCAGAGCGCCCGATTCACAGAACTAACTTAAGGCAAAATCCTAAACTTACTACTTTTGGTAGTCACAGAAGTTAGGATTTTGTCTTAAGTTTGTCTTAAAAGAGACTTAAGACAGACTTAAGACAGGATTTTGTCTTAAGTCTGTCTTAAGTCTGACTTAAGTCTGTTTTAAGACAAAATCCTAACTTCTGTGAATACCAAAAGTAGTAAGTTTAGGATTTTGTCTTAAGTTAGCTCTGTGAATCGACCCCATAGAGTCTAGGCAATCCTTGTGGCCAGTATTGTCTACTGTTTTCACTGGGCACCAGGGGCTGTATTATGAATGCGGTGTACTTTCCCTGGGGCTGATTCACAGAACTAACTTAAGACAATATCCTAAACTTACAACGTTTGGTATTCACAGAATGCACTTAAGACAGATTTAAGACAGACTTAAGACAGCCCTAAGACAGACTTAAGACAGACTTAAGACAAACTTAACACAAAATCCTAACTTAAGTCTGTCTTAAGTCTGTCTTAAGTTTGTCTTAAGTTTGTCTTAAGTTCATTCTGTGAATACCAAAAATCGTAAGTGCATTCTGTGAATACCAAAAGTTGTAAGTTTAGGTTTTTGTCGTAAGTTTGTTCTGTGAATCGGACCCCCTGTTTGCACCATTTAATTTAATTGTGGGTTTCTAACGCGCTAGAATCGACTCCCGAAGGAGTATCTCTGCACAATAGACCGCTGGGGAACCCGTCCTGGCTTTCCCTGTGAGATGGTCCCTACTGGGTATCTCCAAGGTGAAACCAGGCATCCCCGGCGTATGTGGGGGGCTTTTGTGGAGATGAGGCAAGCTAATGCCCAGAGTTGCCGAGTGTCATCCCTGGTTAGAGTAGGTACCGAGGCAAGAATTATCGAGTCCGCTGACCCTGGTCCCCGACCCTGCCGCGTCGGGAATTGAACCCTGGTCCTAGGCCGTCCTCTGCTCCCGGGTCTGCCGCCTCTAACCAGTGAGCCACACCACTCCACCATTGAGCACCTTTCAAAAGGTGTGCCGGGTGTGCGCCGGGTGCAAACAGGTATGCTGCTGCTGTTGTATTTGTAAAAAAGGGGGTGGTGATGGACAGAGTTTCTGAATTAAGCAGAATACTCCTACCCAGTCAACAGATCAGGGCTTGATTCATCACCGTTTTTTAGCTCACTGCACCATCCCAGCTCAGAACCTGGCTACATGCAAATTAGTCTGTCCCTGTCCCGGTGCATCATGGGAACAGGGCAAACCAAACTACCAAGCAATTCTTTCACTGGGAAGGAAACAAGCTTCCGGGGACCGATTTCTGGCATTACAGCCGTCATCGGCCCGGCTTGCTTGAGCAAGCAAGCCGGGCCGATGACGGCTGTAATGCCAGAAATCGGTCCCCGGTGATGAATCAAGCCCTGATCTGTTGACTGGGTAGGAGTATTCTGCTTAATTCAGAAACTCTGTCCATCACCACCCCCTTTTCTGAATCGTTTTGTCCACCATAAGCGTGGAAGGGTATGCTCAGATGTGAGTCCCTTGCTCATTGCACCATCAGGATTCAGCAAGCCGGGCCGATGACGGCTGTAATGCCAGAAACCGGTCCCCGGAAGCTTGTTTCCTTCCCAGTGAAAGAATTGGCTTGGTAGTTTGGTTTGCCCTGTTCCCATGATGCACCGGGACAGGGACAGACTAATTTGCATGTAGCCAGGTTCTGAGCTGGGATGGTGCAGTGAGCTAAAAAACGGTGATGGATCAAGCCCTGATCTGTTGACTGGGTAGGAGTGGTCTGCTCAATTCAGACACTCTGTTCATCACCACCCCCTTTTCTGAATCGCTGTTGTATTTGTGACATTCCTTCTTCAGAATCACATTCCTAATTCAGATGCCATATTTTGAAGACCTCTGCATAGAAATATTATGTAACATTGCACCTGTGGTAATGATTTTGCAATAGATCTCCTGACGGTACTGGAGGGCTCCACCACTTTTGTGCAGACACCTGAAGCATCCTTTCAGAGTTCCAAATGACCTCTCTATTACAAAGCATGTTGTTTTGTGAGCATGGTTGTATCTCCGCTGACTCCATGCACATGTGTTTAAATATGGTGTTACGATCCAAGGGCGTTATGCATGGACACTGTCTTCTAAAAAGTTAAACAAACTTACAATGCTATGGGTTATTAGTTTGGATGGTAAACTGGCTGTAAACAAAATGTATATTAACTCACCAAGTAGCAAACTGTTGCCAAATTTCCCTCGAGCAGCCTATTATACATATCAAGGTAGCGGAACATATAAGAATCATGTGTGCTGCCTGGGAATCGGGCTACAAGGTCTGCTATGATACAGGGGGTTCATTCAGGAATCACGGTGGTCATCAAAAATGAAAACTCGTTGAATCTCATAAAAATCGTTGTTCTTTATTATCTCGAAATCAGAAACATCAGTAGCCAACACGTGTTTTGTAAGGCCCAGCCGTGACAGTTTCTGTCCAAGGGCATCGGGGCTCTGCCCTCTTTACATTCAGGCAAAACAATTGTGGTCTATCCTGTGTGCATGCTCTTGAAAGTGCCCCCTGTCCAGGAGCACCCTACTATTTTAACCTAGGGCAATCGTACAAAAAAACTAAATCAGGGCTGCACCACTTCACAGAGAACAGATTAATTCAAATAGTTATAATCAAATGAGCCTCTTAATTAAATTTTGATGGATCTTTGATGGGATTCCTAATATGGATGTACGCTCATAAATATAGATGAGATTGCTGTTAATATTGTGTGGAGATTTTTTCACAAGGCTACTACCAATGACCAATTCTTGCTAATTGGGAAATACGAATGCTGTGAAGAAGTCGTGTGTTCAGAGGCTTTCCAGCAGCCTGGTGACAATATACTATTGCACTGGAAATCCATCTGGTAATCCCACATTTTGATAAAGGGAAGCCTTTCCTGGGTGCACTGAAGGCGACAAAAAGCTGTGAAGACTTGCGGAAGGGTTTAGTCTTTTGCAAATAGAATTTGAGACAACGCTGGACGTCCAGCGAATGTAGAGCTCTTTCCGCTGCTGTGGTTGGTTGAGGAAAGAAACGTTCAGAACTAATGGCTCATTCAAATAACAGTCAGTTAGCACTTTTGGGATAAACTTCTGATTAGTTCTGAGAATCATTCTGTCCTCCTTAAATTGCAAGAAGGGGTCTTGAATTGTGAGAGCCTGCAATTCCCTCACTCTTCTTGCCGAAGTGAGAGCGATGAGAAGTGCCACTTTCCACAAAAGGAATTTGAGATCTGCCCTGTGTATAGGCTCGAAGGGCTGCTTCATTAATTGTGAAAGGTCTATGTTCAAATGCCAAAGAGGTGGTGAAGGCTTTATTGGAGGAAAAACTCTGAACAATTGCTTCATGAATTGTTTAACAATTCTTGCCGACCATAAGGACGGCCCGGAGGAAGTATTTCTGCAGCGTCATATATAGCAGCTAAATGTACTTTTATAGAAGCATGAGTCAAACCGGACTTAGCCATAAGCAAGAAGTATGGAATAATCTCATGAGGTGCCGAGTTCATAGGATGAATGTTACTTCTTTGGGACCATAGACAGAATCTCTTCCACTTCATTCTGTAGGTTTTGTTCGTACTATCCGCTCTGGCCTTTGAAAGGATGTCTTTACATTCCCCAGAGATGTTCAGATGTTGAAACTCACAGTGCTCAGGAGCCAGGCCGCTATGGGCAAGGATTTCTGGTCCGGATGGATCACTTGTCCCTGGGACATCGTCAGAAGCGATGGTATTGGCTGGAGGCGAATCGGATGGACCTCCGACAGCAGCAGAAGCTCAGTGAATGAGTGTTGTCTGGGCCACCATGGGGCTATCAGGATCATCCTGCATGGTTCTTTCTTGATCTTCACAAGCACTCGCGGCAGCAGGGGAATTGGAGGAAAGGCGTAGGCAAAGACGCCTGACCATGCCATCGAAAACACATTCCCCCAATATCCCCGATGGGGAAGCCAGCTTCGAAGAACCGGCATTTCCTGTTCTCCACTGTTCGAAGAGGTCTACTGTTGGTTCCCTCCATCTTTGAAAAATGATGTCCAAGACCTCTTGGTCTATCTCCCACTCGTGGCAGGTGGATTTGAGCCTGCTGAGAGTATCTGCTTTGACGTTTTGGTACCCTGGGAGATGTTCTGCTGCTATGAATATCCTGCGTCGAAGCACCTATTCCCATATCCTCTGGGCTTCCTGAGACATGGAGAGTGATCTTGTTCCTCCCTGCTTGTTTAAGTAGTGCATTGCAGTTGTGTTGTCCGTTGTTATCAACACAGATGACCCTCTTATCCTTGGCAGGAAAGCTAGCAAAGCCAAGCGGACTGCTCTGAGTTCTAGTAAGATGATGTGCAGTTGTTGCTCGTGCAATTTCCAGCGGCCGCTGACTTGGAGGTCTTGAAGGAACGCTCCCCATCCTTCTAGGGATGCATCTGTAGTCACTATCAATGGGGCTGGCTCTGTAAGTAATGAAAGACCCTGCCAGACGTTCCGTTTTCGGGTCCACCATGCTGCCCCTTGTACCATGACTGGCGTTACTTGGACTATATCCTCGAAGGATCCGTCCATTTGACGCCATTGTAGATCTAGTTGCTCTTGCAACGGACGCAATCTTAACCTGCAGTAAGGTACGAGGGGAATGCAAGATGACATTGTTCCCAGCAATGACTTGTACTTGCGTACTGAAAGACACTTTATTTTTGCGAAGTCTTGGAAGAGAAATATCATTTTCAGCTGTTTTTCTTTGGAGGGGAACGCCTTGTTTCTCTCTGTATCCAGTATTGCCCCCAAGAAAGTGATGTTCTTTGTTGGTTGAAGGGATGATCTTTCCTCGTTTAAAGTCAGACCTAACCTGGCAAACAACTCCACGCAAGCCACTGTTGACGATCGGACTAATGCTGCTGATGGTGCCTTGACCAACCAGTCATCCAGGTAAGGAAATACTTGGTGTTTTTGTTTCCTTAGAATAGCAGCTACTGGAGCCAGGCATTTCGTAAAGATTCTTGGGGATGATGTCAGGCTGAATGGCAGTACCTTGATTTGGTATTGTTCTCCGGCTACCATGGCCCGAAGGAACTGCTTTTGAGCAGGATGGATGGGGATGTGAAAGTACGCATCCTGTATGTCTAATGTGGTCATATGATCTTCTGGGTCTAGTAATAGAAGGCTGGCTTGAAAAGAAACCATTCTGAAACATTGCTTCTTGAGATAGGTGTTTAGGGATCTGAGGTCTAGAATAGGACGCCATTGAAGAATGTTTTTCTTGACTAGAAAAAACAGAGAGTAAAACCCCCTTCCCCTTCTGGGAGTTCAGCACCAGTTCTATTGATCCCTTTCGGAGCATTGTCCGAATCTCCTTTCGCATTGGATGTAAATGTTTGACCTCCTGATGCATCAGCGGTGTACAAGGGGGCGTTCGTAGAAGTTCTAGAGTGTGGCCGAATTGAATGATGTTGAGGACCCATTGGTCCGTAGTTATCTGTTGCCAATTTCGAAAATAATAAGCAATCTTTCCACCCAGGGGAAAATGTGATATCAGAGGAGTCGGTGTAGCCGGATATTGAAGGTTGTCATTGTCGTCAGGTGTTGTCTTTCCCCTGACGGCCTCCTTTACCTCTTTGAGTAGATTTTGTTTAGCCTCCTGAGTATACTGCTGGCGGTAAGGTTGAGATTAGGTGGAGTAAGATGAATATCGTCCTTGCTGGTATCCTCCTCTGTAAGACGACTGGCCTCTACCCCTAGAGCCTCGAAAAGGAACTTTCCTGTATTGTAGTGTTGTAAATGACTTAGTTGTATCCGTATCTTTTTTGATACTCTGTAGTGCCTCGCCTATATGTTTGCCAAATAAATCCTCTCTGTTGAAAGGAAGGTCCAAGATATTATTTTGGACCTCCAGTCTAAATGCTGTTGCCCTTAACCATCCTTGTCTGCGTAGTACCGCTGCTCCTCCCAGAGATCTGAATGCCGTGGTCGATATGTCCATAGCGCAATATAGGACTTCGGCTGAAGTCCTCACCCCTCTTGTAGAATCTTTCTGGCTTCCTGCCTCTCCGTTTCCGGTATGTGGTCTATGTAAGGCGAAAGGGTGCACCACATTTGTCTATCGTACCTCCCCAGAATGGCCAGGGCATTCGCAGCTCTCACTAACAGGGCAGACATAGAGGAAAATGTTTTTCCCAAGTTATCCAATCTTCTACCCTCTCTGTCCGGACGTGCCGTAATAGGAGCTGGCGGATTTCTTGATTTCTGCTGAGCCGCCTGGGTAATAACACAATCCAGCTTGGGTTGACCTAAAAGACAAGCTGGAGCATCTGAAGGAGCTTTATATTTTTTGTCCAGTCTGGCAACCACTGGAGTCACTGTAGCTGGCATTTCCATGACTTTCAGGCCTTTCTCCCATAGATGACTGACAATCGGTAAGGATCGAACAGTCTTACGATAGGGTTCCTTGAAGTCATTCAAGAAGCATTCAGCTTTATTCTCTGCCACGGTAAGTGCAAATCTTTTTGTGGCTCTCTCCATCAGGTTATGAAAACCACTGATGTCTTCTGGTGGTTCTAGAGGGTGAGGAGCTCTGATTGGTTCAGGGAAATGTTTGGTCTCTTTTACACAACAAGGGTTATGGGTTGCAAAAGGGAAATGGGCCTAGGCCTCTTTTCAGTTTGCTATACTACTAAGCATTGCTTTTTTATGTACAGTAGACTCCTGTCTCGACGACGGGGAATGATTCAGGTATATGAATCTATGAAAGCTCCAATCCTGGAGTAAAAATGTATTTGTAAATGAACAACAATGTGAAAAAGCATTGTAAAGCCAAGAGCCTGGCCTTTTAGAGCCAAGACCAATCGGCATTGACAATGCTTGTTTAAACAGGGATAGATCCTTCTCTAGGATATACAATCTGTTACATATGATTCATAATTTTTCAGGAATACATCTTGCCATGAAGACTATAAACCAGCATCAAGTAATAGCAGATTCTGCCTCAGGTGAGAACTGTGACTGGTGTCAGATAGAACAGCAGAATTAATGTATCATATTTCCCTTCAATTTAGAGCAAAAGGCAAAAAAGGTGATGCTTTGGAATTTTTAGGGCAAGTTGTCAATGCAGGAGAAATTGTCAGGTTGGAAAGTATTTTTTCTTGTTGTTTTGGAAGATGTAGGTATTTGTTCCTCAAAAATAATTACCACAGAAGTGCATTGAAATGCATGGATGTACCTAAAAAGAGTCTACGCAACCATGAATGGCATCACTGTAGGATCTCATCTGGGAAGCTCAAGAAAGCGTCTCACCTTGGATGTGCGGATGAACCACCATGTAGAGTAAGGCCCAAAGCAGAGTAGTGGTGGTAGCCTCTGTTCCTGCCATAAACAGGTCCGCTACAACCTGAATCAGGTTCTCCTCGTTGTAAGTGGAAGTGGGATCATCTGCAAACTTCAGGAGTAAAAATATAGTTTAGAAAAATATTAGAAAAAGGCTCTTGGAACATAGTTCAATAGTTAAAACATTGGTTGGAAAATAGAGGTTGAAGGGCATGATATAACAGGCTTCCCTTTTCCCTAGGGATGTAAGTTATGTGAAAGTGAAACACCTTTGCCTCCAAAATGATTTCATTATATGAAGGAAAGCTTCCACCTGTATGTTCAGTTGACATCTAGCTATTAATTGGCAACTATTTCTGTTTTAGATGACTTGTTGTACTGTGATACTTCATATATATATCAGTCTAGCTTTCTACACACACACATATAAGTGTGTGTGTGTGTGTGTGTGTGTATGTGTATATATGTATATATATATATATATATATATATATATATATATATATATATATATATATATATATATATATATATACACACGCACATCAAGAAAAGCGGCTCCACAAACAATGTAGAATGGATCCCACACCACTCCTTAAAATAAATGTTTTGAACCTGCTACTCACTCGAATTGGAATCATTGCTGAGCTTCACTTGCCTGTCTGCTGTGGCGCTGCGAGGTCTGCACCCTGCTGCTGCCTGTCATCCATTGACAGGCGGGGATTTCTTCATATATATATATATATATATATATATATATATATATATATATATATATATATATATATATATATATATATATATATATACACATACATATATATATATATATATATACACACGCACATCAAGAAAAGCGGCTCCACAAACAATGTAGAATGGATCCCACACCACTCCGGTGTCATTTTTCGTTGCTTCTTTATTGAAGGCAGAGGCACAAACACCTACGCGTTTTGATGCATCCAAAGGACCTTGGTCACAACGCTGACCATGTTTTCCCAAACTTTGTTTTATACATTTTGTGCTTCAATTCAAACAATAAAGATAGTAAACATAAATAGTTGACTCATGTCAGCACATTTTCGGAGCAGCCATATCGGAGTGTTGTTCAAGCAAAATTAATCAAAATTAAACACATTCTAAATACATTCTGGCAATACGAATTTTCAGGGCAAACATTCTCACATAACTAAATTCATTATCAGACCTGCACAAAATTCTCCATTAATCTCATATCTGATTACATTATTTTTGACAATTTCGGAGGTCTGTTATATGTATATTGTTTAACAAAAGTAAAGAAATGTCAGCTGCCAATGCTTTGTTTTGTTCTGTCCAAGTGGGCCTATTATATTCTCAGGTAGCCCATGTGTGCCTACTTGATCTAATGTTAAACTAAAAATATAAGAAAACTAATATAAAACGTGTAATCACTGGTACTCCAGTTTGCTTGCTGTTTCTCAGTCTTGTGACTCAATCTTGCTGCTCTCAACTAGAGTAGAAAACTCCTAACACAGAGCCCCTTATTGTATCTCTACTGTAGATCCTCCTGTGGACAAACATACAACATACAGTGTTATTAAAAACTTTCTACAAATTCAAAATAAAACAAAACTTAAATATTCTATACAGATTATATTTAAAACATTACATCATCATGGAGCTTGTAGCAAGACAGTTTAGAGATACACAAACAGCTCATCATCAATATTCAGCCCTGTCGGCACATTACTGTCTACTTCAAGGATGTATCTTGATTCTAATGTCCTGAGATCTTTCTCTCTGTCTCCATCCCTCTTCCCTTTTGGCACACTGTCAATAGCACTATATTTTAGTAGTTAATGGTCTCCACTATGGGTTTTATGGAAATGTTGTGCTACGGGGTAGCTTGGATCATTATTTTTAATTGCTCTCAAATGCCTTAGAATCTGATTCTGGACTGGCAGTATTGTGCTGCCCACATAGTATTTTGAGCATGGGCACTTCAGGGTATACACTGCAAGATCTGTTTTACATGTCAGATGTTGTTTAATCTTCAAGGTTTTACCCAGGGGGTGGTTAATTCCACTAGGTTTTGACCATTCAAACAGGCTTTGCACTTGTTGCTTTTACTAAAACCTTTATGTGCTTTAAGCCATGTTTGCCCTGTTGTAACCACTCTGCTTTTCACTAACATGTATTGCATTGATTTGGCTTCCTGAACGTGGCCTGTGGTTTCTTAGGGAAATCCTTCCCTATAATGGGGTCCTTTTGAATTAGGTGCCAGTGTTTTGCTAATGCTTTTCTGAGTAAGATCTGTTTGTAATTGTAAGTTGTTATGAATCTGGTTTCTTCTTTCTCTTTTTCACTAGATGTAGTAGGAACCCCGTCTGAAAAGAGAATGCCCTCCCTCCTTATTTGTGACACCTTTTGTCTTGCCTCCTCTAGTATTGGTGTTGTATATCCCCTCTGTCGGAGTCTGTATTTCATATTTCTCTGTGTCTGGTTGTAACTGTCCTCTGTGCTACAAATTCTTCTTGCTATTAGTAATTCACCAAAAGGAATACTTGGTTATAACGTGTGAGGATGGAAGCTTTTGGCGTGCAGTATACTGTTGCCTGCTGTGGGTTTCCTAGATACATTAGTAATCAATTTTGAATTCTGTACTGTGATATGCACATCTAAGAAATGCATCACTTTATTGTTTATTTTGTAGTGAATTTCAAATTCAAGCTGTTGGAATGTATTTTCTCTACAAACGCCTTTGCAGACATTTCACTCCCCTTCCACAGTACAAACACATCATCGATTTTACGAACCCACAGCACCAGGGGTTCTATCCAGTCTTGTAAGTCTGCTCCATGTAGCACCTGCTCCTCCCATCAGCCCATATGAAGATTAGCAAAGTTGGGAGCGAAGCAGGTGCCCATGGAAGTCCCCTGTAGTTGTTTACACAGTTCATCATTAAACCAGAAGATATTGTATTGCAAGCACCATTCCATCATTTCTAGGATCATAACATTATGCCTATAGTATTTCATGGCCCTTGCTTGCAAAAAATGCTGTGTGGCTTTCAGGCCATCTCTGTGTTGAATGCTCATGTATAACGAGGTTACATCAAGTGTCTTCATATACAGGTCATCTTCCCATGTTACATCATACATCACTTTAAGGAATTCCGTAATATCCTTGATGTAAGACGGGAGATTGTTGACAAGTGACTGTAAAAAAACTATCTACATATGTAGAAGTATTTTCTGGCAGGCTGTCAATAGCTGCTACTATCGGTCTCCCTGTTGGTCTACTTTTGTTTTTATGGATTTTGGGGATGAGATAAAATACTGGTATTTTGGAGTTCTCTTTCCTCAGAAATTTCCATTCATCCCAACTTAACAAACTGTCATCTCTCCACTCTAGCAATTGTTTGTGGAATTTGTCAATTACCTTCTAATCTTCTGGCCTCGCAATTTTTGCATAATAATCACGATCATTCAGTTGCGCTTAGGCTTCCTGCATGTACAAAACTTTATCCCAAAGGACAGCATTTCCCCCTTTATCAGATAACCTCTCTACGCAGTTGTCATTATTGTTCCACTTGCTGATCACCTGTCTAAATTGTATAGATATACATATAAAACCTACAAGCGGTCGCTAGTAGGTAGTTATAGTTAGGACCTAGTTTCCATAGGAAAAGCATTTTTTCACTTCCCTATAACTTTGGCGTTGTTTGACCAATCTTCATGAAATGTTCCCCAAAAAGTGTCAGAGTAGATTCTGTGTGTCCTGGAAAATTTTGATCCATGCAGTGGAAACCACGATATAGCCCTGTGAATAATGGCGCGTTTGAAATGCTAATTCCCATGGGAACACATTGTAGAACCTACAGCCTGAACCGCTGGACGGAATTACACCAAATTTGGCAGAAAGGTATATTTTGTCATACAGATTGTGCCTTTTGTTATTTGGTGCAAATGCGTCCAGTAGTTTTTGAGAAATCTAAGCAGAAAATTATAGACATATCTCTGGCCCCGGATATTTCACCGTGGTTTCACAATTCAACATGGATGCGCGCGCCATCAGGATTGCTGTGATTGGCTGGACACAACCTGAACAGAAAGTTACGGCTGCTATTTTATTGCTCGGGGGATGTTTCTTGGACTGAAAATGAGTGTGAAAACTAACGTAAGGGGTCAGGGTAGAAATACTTTGACCCCATGTTTGAGAACTGAGTGTGTTAGTGACACAAGTTATGGGGCCAAAATATATTTATTTTTTTGTATGTGATATTCTTGACGACAAGGCGCCCGCCACCATGGCCCCCCATGTACCATTGTGGGGACACTGTGAATATTGCAAGGTCATCGCAAACATTAGTGAAAAATATATATATATATGTATTTATACACACTCACCGGTCACTGTCGCACACTCATGTATGCACTCACAAACTCACTCAGACACTTATACACTCATTCATATACCCACTCACACACTTATACATCCAGTCAAATCCAGTCACATACCCACTGAGATACTCATGTGCTCACTCACATACCCATTCAGGTACTTATACACCTATTTACAGACTCACTCGGAGAGTCACACATACTCAGAGACTCATGCACCTACTCAGAGACCAACTCATAGACTCATGCGTACAGTCTCATACCGACTTAGAGACTCTTACACCTACTTACAGACCCACCTGGACACTCATGCACCCACTCACAGACCCACCCAGATACGCAGGTACTCACTTACAGACTCACTCGGAGAGTCACGCTCCCACGTACAGACCCACTCAGGGACTCTTGTACCCACTTATAGACCCTCTCACACACTCATGTATGTTCTCACAAACCTACAGAGACACTCATATACCCACTTACAGATCCACTCATACACCCACTCGCTCACCCATACAGGCACTCCCACACTCAGTCACAGACCCTCTCAGTGACTTATGGACTCTGTCAGTAACTCAGAAACTCACACACCCACTCACAAAATCAGTCATATATACACACCCCCACTCAGTCAAAGCTCATGCATCCACTCACAGACCCACCCAGACACTCAACCTCCCAGACAAAGACCCACTCAGACACTAATGCATGCACCCATTCACTCACCCACTCAGAGATTTATGCTTTCACTCGAAGACCCATTGAGGCACCCACTCAGAGATCCACTCAAACACTCATACATCCACTCATGGACCCATTCAGACCCTCACACACCCATATAGTCACTCATAGACCCACTCAGAGTCTCATGCATTCAATTATATACTCAGAGACTCATACACCAACTCACAGTCATACTCAGAGAACCATGCACTCACTGACAGAACCACTTAGACGCTCACACTGCCAGTCATAGACCCACTTAGACACTCATGTATCCACTCACAGATCCAAACAGTCATATACTTACTTACAAATGCACAAAGATACTCATGCACCTACTCCCAGATTGAGTGAGAGACTTACGCAACCAATCACAGAACCATTGTGACACTGATGCACCTACTCATAGATGTATTGAGGCAGTCACACTTTTCGTTACAGAAGTATTGATGCACTGATGTCATCAGTGATGTCACTGACCATGTCATGAGTGATATAATATGTGAGGTCCCTGTAACCTTTGTTTTTTCAGTGAATTTAAATGTTTTTTAAAATGTTATTTACTAACTATAACAGCCCAGAAACCTTTGTTCTTTTCAGTATATGTATGTATATATATATATATATATATATATATATATATATATATATATATATATATATATATATATATATATATATATATATATATATATATATCTCTATACTACTATTATAAAGGAAGAACTTTGAACCTTTGAGGCGGGTAAACTCGGGAACAACAGCGCCAATCCACACACCCAATACATCGTTGTAATCGTCAGGGTGTGCAGATGGACATAGGCTATATAAACGTAATAAATATACGTTATTTAAAAAATTTACCGAAAAAAAGTAGTCCCTTGAAAGAAGCGCCGGCCGCGACGTGCGTGCTCGACGTGAGGAGCGAGGGGAGGAGTGGCGTCCAGGAGCGCGAGGAGGCCCACAGACATGGCGCGGGGAGGAGCGGTGAGGAGCGGCGGACAGGCGGTGAGGAGCGGCGGACAGGCGGTGAGGAGCGGCGGAGAGGAGGAGCGGACAGGCGGGGAGGAGCGGTGAGCGGCGGATGAGGTAGGTTATTTATTTATTTATTTAGGAGCGGTGAGCGGCGGAAAAATGAAGCAAAAATGAAAATTGTGAGCAAGAGGAAGCAAACAGAGCATTACAAAAGTGAGCCAAACGATGCATTACAGGAGGAAAAAGTTACGTGTGCAGGTTACAAAAGCGTACATCGTGAGCAAGAGGAAGCAAACGGAGCATTACAAAAGTGAGCCAAACGGTGTATTACAGGAGGAAAAAGTTACGTGTGCAGGTTACAAAAGCGTAGAAAGTAAATATAGAGGTATAGGAGGAAAAAGTGACGTGTGCAGGTAGCAAGAGGAAGCAAACGGAGCATTAAAAACATGAGCCAAACGGTGCATTACAGGAGGAAAAAGTTACGTGTGCAGGTTACAAAAGCGTAGAAAGTAAACATAGAGGTATAGGAGAAAAAAGTGACGTGTGCAGGTAGCAAGAGGAAGCAAATGGAGCATTAAAAAAGTGAGCCAAACGGTGCCCCACAGGAGGAAAAAGTTATGTGTACAGGTTACAAAAGCGTACAAAGTAAACATAGAGGTATAATACTGCAAGATATAGAGGAAGGCTCCGGGGGACCCACAGACAACGTCGGGGCGGGCGGGGGCCCTGAAGCCTAATTGCTCCCGGACAACGTCGGGACAGGCTGCTAGTATATATATATATATATATATATATATATATATATATATATATATATATATATATATATATATATATATATATATATATATATATATTTCTTGGATTTTCCTTGCTTCGACCCTCCCAGCAGAAGTCACTGCACAGCAAGCAGGTAGGATTTTTCAAACGTTTCTTTATTCACACACCATGTGCAAAATAATATATATATATATATTATATATATATATATATATATATATATATATATATATATATAGATAGATAGATAGATAGATAGATATATTTTATATATATATATATATATATATATATATATATATATATATATATATATATATATATATATATATATATATATAGATACGACATGTGTGCCATGTTTTCTGGGTAATGCATTCATGTAACATGCAAACCAAGCATAAGGGGTATGTCACAATTGTGGCACCATTGACAGAACTCACTCCTAAGGGATAGCCTAAAATGTTATTTGGACTGAGGAGTGTCAAAACGCCTTTGAAACCCTGAACGAGGCGTTGTGCTCCTGCACCTGACTTTAGCAAGGGGTTCATTGTTCAGACAGATGTTTCTGAACATGGGATTGGGGCAGTGTTGGCAGAGGTAAATGAGGAGGGCCAGGATCAACCAGTTATTTTCATTAGTGGGAGACTCCTCCTCAGAGAGCCTTGTTGGAGTGCCATTGAGAGGGAAGCCTTTGCTGTGGCTTGGTCCCAAAATCCCTAAAATAAAGTGATTTTATCCCATTGGCCGCCAGGAAAAGGTCATGGTCACCTTCACCTCTAGACTTGACTATTGCAATAGTCTTTATGCAAGTTCATCCAAGCAGCTACTCCATAAGCTCCAGACGGTACAGCATGCCACTGTTAGACTGGTATAAAACTTCCCAGATGGTGCTCAGCCTCAGGAAACTACACTGGCTACCAATCCATAAGAGGATACTATTTAAGATCCTCCGATTGGTTTTCAGAGCTTTTCATTTCATCGGCCCCAAATACATCACTTCCTGTTTAAGCCACTACAAGATTCAGAGGATGCTGAGATCATCAAATGCTAATCTTTTAAAACTCCCACCCTTTAAACTTAAAACCAGAGATGGAAACTCCTACAAGGTACTAGGCACCAAAGCCTGGAACCACCTCTCAATCTCTCTCTGCTTCATGGACACTGAAGCCACATTCAAAAAGAATCTGAAAACCTGACTCTTTCTGGCCCCAGACCCTCTCTGCCACTCTTCAATCTAGCCCGTCTATGACCTCCTGCTCTCTCTCACAGTACCCGCACTCTGTATTTATCTGGGAACTTAGCTCAGCGCCAGGATGCTCCTGTGTGAGTGACAGTGCGCTCTATAAGTACCTCATTCATTCCTTTACAACCTTTTGCAACTGTGCTTGACAAGCTGGTTTTAGGCTGAAGATCAAGCACTATGCACATTCACTAGCTATACATGTCACCTTCTGCCCAGTACACATTTTTAAGTCCTGTCTTTGATATATCTGTGGAGTGCAGGTGCTACTGGAGTAAATATGCATTTTGTCTTTGTGGTGCTTGTGAAATCACCTTATCTCTTCATACCATGACATTAGTAGACTGTAGCAAAGGTGACTATCAAACGCAGTTAAAATTCATGAAAACTCACCATTTTGACCTGATTTCAAAAGGTTCTTTGGAGTGGCAAGCATCACAGGTTTAGGTGGATCGTATGCTGCACTCACTTGCATAGTGAGCTGTTGTATCATTCTGGCGCACGGAGCCTTAACTACAGTCCATAGAGAGCCTTCATTACCACACTCACAGGAAAAGAATTAGAAGGGGACATTGCTTATAAAGGCAAACAAATGAGAACAACAGAGATGGACAATGGCAACAATATGCAGCAAGAGAAAATGAATTCACTGTTGTGAGGCATGCAAATGTTCACTATCAAAAGTATTGTACATTCACTTGGTTACTATGGCCTGAAGTTGTTGCAGTGAATAACCACATTAACCTTCCTGACACAGTCACTTACTACAGATATCTGATGCAGGTAATAGTCAATCAGGTCTTGAGGCTCGTTGGTCATGTTCCTCTGGTGTCTCCTGATCTCCTGTAGGATGAATGCACGCAGGACCTTGGCGTCTTGAAATATCCGCTGGTGAGGCCCAGGGAGGAAGTGCATCAGCCAGGGGAAGAGATCGTAGACCTGCAAAGGTGCAAAGAAAAAGAAATTGAGCAAGTGAATGTAAGGAGATACCAATTTGGCTGCTTAATGTATGTATTGCGCTTGTACACAAAGTGTATGAACAAAGAGAATCATTCAATCTGGTATTACTAATGCACAAGTTACTACTTGTGTAACGATATATCTGTAAGAGACATTGGTTAGTGATAGATTCCTTACCTTAGAATATCCCCAGGCGTCAGACTGGATCCGGAAAGTTTTGCGTAGCAGTACCCTTGCGCGTCGGTAGGCGTCGTCTGCGGCTCCGCGTCCGTCGTCGGAGTCGTGGGCGCCGTGATGACGTCGTCGGAGTACTTAGACGCCGCCTCCGTGTGCTGACGTCAGTTCTTAGCCACAGCTTTTCCGCGCCAGAAGCGCAGAGCCATGACAAAAACCGACACTGGTGCCAAGAAACTAGGACCCTGAAAGGGGATGACCTTAACCCTAGATATCGGTTCGCAGAACGGGGAGGATGGGTGGGTCGGTAAGGAATCTATCACTAACTAATGTCTCTTACAGATATATCGTTACACAAGTAGTAACTTGTGCATCTGAAAGAGACACGTTAGTGATAGATTCCTTACCTTAGAATAGATACCCCAGCAATACCATCCCCGTGGTGGTGGGTCTGCGAACCAATATTTACACCAGAAAGTCCTGGAGAACGGAACAGCCAAAGTAGCCGTCCCTCCGGACTTGACTGTCCAGGCAGTAGTGCCTAGCAAACGTGTGCAACGAGGCCCACGTAGCTGCCTGGCAAATGTCCTGCAAGGGCACACCTCGGCCCAAGGCAGTTGTAGTGGCCGTGGCTCGAGTGGAATGAGCCCTCAGCCCAACAGGGGGTTCCTTCTTAGCCAAGGAGTAACACGCCTGGATGCACATGATAATCCATCGAGAGATGGTCCTCTTGTGCACCGCTTTCCCTTTCTTAGCGCCCGCGTACCCAACAAAGAGTTGATCATCCACCCGGAACTGGTGTGTGCGATCCAGATAGAACGAGAGCGCACGTTTTGGGTCCAGACAGTGGAGCCTCTCCTCCTCTCTCGAGGGGTGCGGAGGCGGAAAGAAGGTGGGCAATGTGATGGACTGCCCAATGTGGAAGGCCGTGACCACCTTAGGCAAGAAGGAGGGCCTAGTCCTCAAAACAATCTTGTCCGGATGGACTGGAAGGAAAGGAGGCTTACAAGAGAGAGCCTGGAGCTCACTCACTCTCCTGGCAGAGGTGATGGCTACCAGGAAGGCAGTCTTCAAAGAAAGAAGGCGAAGTGGACAGTTATGAAGTCGCTCAAAGGGAGCGCACATCAGAAATGTTAGAACCAGGTTCAAGTCCCACTGAGGCATCACGAAGGGAACAGGAGGAAAGGTATGAGTGATGCCTTTCAGGAATCTGTTTACGATAGGGGACTTGAACAAAGAAGGCTGGTCAGGCAGCCTCAGAAAGGCTAAAAGAGCCGAAAAATAGCCCTTGATAGTGCCCAGAGCAGAGCCCTGCTGGGCAAGAGAAAGAAGGAAGAGAAGAACCTCAGAGGGTGGGGCATTGAGGGGATCCACAGCCTTTGCTGTGCACCATGCCACAAATCTGTTCCACCTGCAGGCGTATACCGTTTTTGTGGAGGGACGCCTGGCTGCCAGAATGATGTTGCAAACCTCAGGAGGCAAGTCAAATGGCCTCAACTGTCGCCGCTCAATCTCCAAGCATGGAGGTGGAGACTGGACAGGTTCGGGTGGAGGACCGTCCCCTGCTGCTGCGACAGAAGGTCCTCCTGAAGAGGCAGATGAACCGGGGGATCGACTGACATACTGAGTAGCTCGGGATACCAGTACCTTCGTGCCCAGTCAGGAGCTACAAGGATGACTTGTGCCCGGTCGCGCTTGATCTTCTTCAGCACTCTGGGCAGAAGAGGTATAGGCGGAAAGGCGTACAACAGACCGCAGCTCCACTCGCGACGAAAAGCGTCTCCGAGCGAGTGCCGCCTTGGAAATTCCAACGCGCAGAACTGATGACATTGCGCGTTCTCTTCGGTGGCGAATAGATCTAACCAAGGCTCTCCCCATCGCAGAAAGAGGCCTTGCGCCACGTCCGAGTTCAGACGCCATTCGTGATCCATCGAGCACCGACGGCAGAGTTCGTCCGCCCTGGCGTTCAGAGAACCTGCCAGGTGTTGAACCACCAGAGTCACGCCCTGATGTTCCAGCCATTGCCAGAGACGCAGAGCCTCCTGGCAAAGGGTCCACGACCCCACTCCGCCCTGTTTGTTGCAGTACCACATGGCGGTGGTGTTGTCCGTGAACACCTGCACTGCACTTCCTCGGACAGACGGGAAGAATGCTTTCAGTGCCAGACTAATCGCCCGCAGCTCCAACAGATTGATATGGAGCTGGGACTCGCCAGAGACCAGAGTCCTCTGATCTCCGCCTCTCCCAAGTGGCCTCCCCAGCCCTGGAGGGACGCGTCCGTCACAACTACGTGCTCCGGTTGGGGAAGGGAGAGGGATCTGCCGTTGACCCAATCGCGATCCGTGAGCCACCACTGCAGCTGTCTCGCAGTGCCCTCCGAGATCAGGACATGGTCGGACAGGTTGCCCCGGTGCTGGGCCCACTGAAACTTCAGGTCCCACTGCAGAGCCCGCATCCGCCACTGTGCGTGATGCACCAGAAGGATGCAGGAGGCCATCAGCCCCAGAAGCCGCAGCGTCAACCTGACCGAAACCCGGGATAACGGCCGGAAGATCAGAATCAGAGCCTGTATATCCCGGACCCGCTGTTCGGGCGGGTAAACCCGAAACTGCGCCGAGTCGAGAACCGCTCCGATGAAAAGGAGCTTCTGAGAGGGGCACAGGTGTGACTTCGGCACATTGATGGAAAATCCCAGCAGGTGCAGGAGATCCGCCGTAGTCTGGAGGTGGCTACCGACTGCCTGGGGCGAGCCCGCCTTCAACAACCAGTCGTCTAGGTAGGGGAAGACTGATACCCCTAACCTGCGCAGGTGAGCTGCGGCCATCACCTTCCTGAACACCTATGGGGCGCTGGTAAGGCCGAAGGGGAGCACGGTAAACTGAAAGTGCTCGAGGCCTACCGTGAACCACAGGTAACGCCGGTGGGCCGGCAGGACAGGGATGTGGAAATACGCGTCCTGCAAGTCCAACGCTACCATCCAGTCTCCTGGGTCTAGGGCAGCCAAGACCTGAGCCAGTGTCAGCATTTTGAACTTCTCCTTCCGGAGGAAGCCGTTGACGTTCCACAGATCCAAGATAGGGCGTAGGCCCCCTTCGCCCTTCTTGGGTACCAGGAAGTAGTGGGAGTAGCAACCATGACCTACTTCTGGCCCAGGAACGCGCTCGATGGCCCCCTTGGCCAAGAGGGCCGAAACTTCCTCCTGCAGGAGCCGCAAGTGATCCCCCGATACGCGGTGGTGTTGCGGTGGCATGGCTTGAGGGGTCGTCTCGAAGGGGAGGGAGTAGCCCCTTCGGACGATCTGCAGCACCCACCTGTCCGAAGTGACTGTGCGCCGGTGAGAGTGGTGATGGCGAACCCTGCCTCCCACTGGCGTCACATGGGCCGAAAAGCACGGACTAGGAGGGTTTAGAGGCGGATGCTGCGGGGCCAGGTGTGGACTGGCTCCGCTTGTTTCCCCGACCGCCTCCACGGCGGTTTCCACAGCCGCCGCCGCGCTGGACGACAGTTTGCGGCGAGTGGCTGGCGGCATGTGTGGGGGCGCCCCTTCCTTGGCCACGAAAGGAGCGAAAGGCACCCATTTGCTGGCGCGGGGCCGAGAGGCCCAAGGACTTGGCCGTAGCCCTGGAGTCCTTAAAGCGCTCAAGCGCGTGGTCTGCCTTGTCGCCAAAGAGGCGACGGCCATCGAACGGCATGTCCATGAGTGTATTTTGGACGTCTGCCGAGAAGTTGGCGGATCGCAGCCAGGCGTGGCGTCGTATCGCCACCGTCGTGGCCATCGCTCTGCCCAGTGAGTCAGTAGTATCCAGTCCGCACCTGATTGAATACTTTGCTGCGTCCCGGCCCTCCACTAGGGCTTGGCCGAGTTTGGCCCGAACCTCCAACGGACACTCTGGCAGCACTTCCGCCACTGTTTCCCACAGAGAGTGGGTATAACGGCCCAAGAGGCATGCGGTGTTGGAAGACCGCAGTCCCAAGCTAAGGGACGAGAATACCTTCTTGCCATAGGCCTCGTACCTCTTGGATTGCCGATCGGGGGGAGCCGTCGGGAATGCGGTCTGGGAGTTAGAGGCCTGGATAACCAGACTCTCGGGGGTGGGGTGGGTGGACAGGAAACATGGGTCGCCCGGGGCCGGGCGGTGGCGTCTGGCCACGTTCCTATCTACAGGCGAACCTGTAGCGGGCCTGGACCAAGTGCCCAAAAGAACGTCCATCAAGGCCTCATTAAACGGCAGCAGAGGCTCCATGGAGCATGACTGCGGCTTAAGGACCTCAGTGAGGAGGTTAGTCCTCACGGCCGCGACGGGGAGCTCAAGGCCCAAGGCCTTAGCAGCCCTCGTCAACACCACACCATAAGTAGCACCCTCCTCCGAAGCGACAGTAGGAGGAGAGACGAATCCAGTGTCTGGAGAGGTGTCCAGGCCACTGGCCTCCCCAAGATCTCTTGTCCAGTCCATGTTAGACTGACACTCCCTGGTCAGAGGGTCCTCAGACCCCTCCCAATTCTCCTCGTCCCCCATCTCCTGAGATTCAGGGTCATAAGTGAATGGGGTCGGTTCATAGAAATGAAAATCTCCGAACGGCGTCGAGAGCGGCGCCGATAGGCGTCGACCCGACGTCGGAACCCATTGAGAGGAGGCATCGGGGACGGCGCCGCCCGAGGACGACGCCGGAGGGGACACCACCCGGACCGACGCCGGGGGGGTTGTAAGGTCCACCGGTGACGATCCATCGCCCGAGGAGGGTCCAGCGGCGCCCTGCGGCGCCGGGCCCGAAGGCACCGACGACGCCGGGGCCGCTGTACCCTGCGGCACCGAGCCCGAGGGCACCGGCGGTGTCGGGATCGTGGAGCCCTGCGGCGCCGGGCCCGAAGGCGCCGGCGGCGTCGAGGCCGAAGCATCCGACGGCATCGGGGTCGTAGCCCCCGACCCACTAGGGCCCCCAGACTGGTTCACTCCCAAAGGCGCCGCGGAACCCGTCGGAGGAGAAAGGGACCTCATGGCCATAAGGAAATGCTCGATCTCCTCCGGCGTCGCGTTCAGCCCAGGGACCGGGCGGTATGGGGCCGAACGCGGCGCCCGCGACTCTCGAGGAGCCGCGTGGGCGGTGTCACCCGAACCCCCGGTCGCATCGCGCGAGCGTCGGGGGGAGTCAGAAGAGCGATGATGTCTCTTCGACTTCTTATGTTTCTTACCTGACGACTTGGACCCGGAGGAGTGGCGCCGACTCCCGGAGCTGTGACGGCTCCGTCCCCGCGACCTGTCCCTCGACCTCCCGTGGGACTGGGACCGGGACCTCACACGGCGCGGGGCCGACTGGCGGATCTCGAGTCGCCTGCGGGACCGCTCCCGCCTGGCCTTCCTCGAAAGGGCCCGACAGTCGGAGCAGGCCTCGTCGTCATGGTCGACGCCCAAACACATCAGGCACAAGCGGTGGGGATCCGTGACCGACATGGTACGGTCGCACTCGTCGCAATGCTTGAAGCCGGGCATCCCTAACGGCACCGTCGGAGTCGTAAAGACTTCGAAATGGATCAAAAGATCACAAAAGTTTAGTCAAAAAGTGACTGGGGAACTGCTCTTTCCAGATCTGCGCTGACTGGCGCGGAAAAAAGAAGAACTGACGTCAGCACGCGGAGGCGACGTCTAAGTACTCCGACGACGTCATCACGGCGCCCCGACGCCGACGACGGTCGCGGAGCCGCAGACGACGCCTACCGACGCTCAAAGGTACTGCTACGCAAAACTTTCCGGATCCAGTCTGACGCCTGGGGTTATTCTAAGGTAAGGAATCTATCACTAACGTGTCTCTTTCAGATATCTTGTTCAGATTAGTATTGTCACGCGATCCTGTTGCAGAACTCATTAGTTGACAGATGCGATTGCCATGAGCATACTAATCTTTGTTGTATCACAACAAAAGGGGTGTCTGCCTTTTTTGAGGAGCAAGTCTGTTGCGAGAAATCCTTGTGAGAAGGTGCAAGAAGCAAAGAGAAAGATTAAATACAATGGAAAGAGAAGGAGCAATAGGACTCCTAATGACAAGGCTGCTAACTATATTTAATTATAGCTGTAATTGTTGTCATGGGTTGAAAGGAAGCCCCAGTACCCCATCTTGCATTGATATCGCACCCATTTGCATCAATCCATTCCCAGATCTGTGGGTGCTCACAAGTTTTGAAATGCTATTGAATGTTGACTTGTTTTGAATGAACAAATCCAGTGATGAGCAACAAAATTCTGAGGGGATTAACATAGCTCCAGGTTCGTCAGTAGTTCTTCATTTGATTGTAGGGTATAAGTGCTACATCAGTTTTCTGGTAGCAGAGGATGGTTACATCTGGATTGGGTCAACTGAATTTGGAAGGAACTTTATGGTTTGGATCCCAAAACTAAATTATCCCCAATCGATTCTGCACTCCAGAATTCCAATGGTTCCTTGTGGGTTAATGGCAGCATTCCTGTGCTCCTGAGGCTGTTCTGTGTAATGAGGAGAAATGTGTATAAGTATTGCGATTTGTCGTGGTAGATTGGGCCATTGAAAACAGTGTATTACATGTTTTTCGCAGTGCATTGTGGGATTTGTATGGAGGTTTGGTGTCATGAAATATGTATGAAAGTTGTGAGCACTTCGGCTATGGAGCTTTGATTTGGGGACAGTAGGGACTTTGGTCATTGTGATATTGATTCTTTTGTCTTTTTCACGAGATGCACTTTAGTGGTGTTCAAATTGTGTGTAAAAGGGCTTTGTGCGACCACTAAAATGTACAAATAAAGGATGGATGAATGTTTGAATTAATTTATGCCACTGGTAATTACTCGGGCCGCATCCCAGTCCATTTTTATTTTGCACACCATCCCACCTCAGTTTGGACCCATCTATATGCAAATCAGTCTTCACCCTCCTCCAGGATGCAGCAAGGATGAGTGTGATGGGAGGCCAGTGTTGCTGGATTCTATATTGACCTGCTGTGATGAGACACTTCCATGATCCTACCGACATGGTGTGGGATGGAATGGCTCATATCTTTCAGAAGTACTGGTTTAACACCAGATGAAGGTCCATAGCAGATAGTTTGTTTCAGATATGCATTATATGCCAGCTGTTAAGTGCCAGCAGAAGGACAGTTGTGACCAGGAGCCACACAAGAAAGTCTGATGTCCCTTTCACTCACATTCATGTTGACTTTGTTAAAATACGTGTTTGCCAAAACCTGAGGTACAGCTTAGTTGTTGTCTGTTTTTTCTCTCGCTGGCTCAAAGTTTATGCAACTAGAAGGAGCCATGGCCTTACGATAGCCAAATTGTTGCTGAGCGATTTGGTCCCTCATTTTGACATGTCTGTTTATTTAAAATCAGATTGTGGTGCACACTTTAAAAATAACGTAATGGAGTTACCCAGTCTACCTCTTGGCATTGATCAGAAATTCTTTCGCTGTTCCAGGCCAGAAGTGTCAAGAATGGTGGAACAGGTCAATGAAATACGTTTAAATCCAGAAGTGCAAAAGTGCATGCCTCTTCTTCCCTCAAAAGGTCAGATGTACTCCCTCTTGTCTTGATGAGTCTCAGATGCTCACACTCCACCCATGAGGTGTTGATTGGGCGAGCTAGGAGATCCCTTTGTACCCACAGGTGCACTTGTAAACATCCCGGGTGATATTGTTCTTGAATATTGCAGAGGTCTGGCTGATGTGGTGTGTCCCATATTACGTCAAGTTGACTTTGCGACCCCAGCTGCAGAGCAGGGACTGTGCCACAGTCACAATCTCTGAGATGTGATACTGGTGAAGAAGCAGATGCGCAAGAACTGTTTAGAGCCTCATTGGAAGAGCCCTGACCAGGTAAACCTTGTGACCAACACTGTTGTGAAATATGCTGGATTGCTGCAATGGAACCATGCGTTGCACTTGAGGAAGGTGGGACAAACTCTAGAAGAATTGGTGACAGCGGCCATTGATTCACCAAGTCCGATCCAAGTCAGACATCTGTATCCTCAAGAAGATGAATAACAAATTAACTCTCTGCAAGTAGCATCCAAATTGGGCAGTCGGACCGTCCACACGCTTGTCGGCGATCTCCTGACCGCCGTAATAGCGGACGGCGGTCTGACCACCAGGCATCATAATGATGCCCTTAACTCTTAACACCAGCACTAATAACAGTCCACCACATGGTAACGCTGTCTGTCTAGTTTTGAGATGAGCACAACAACACTGTTTAATATTTCAATATACAATGAAATGAATAATACTTCCCACCCATTTTGAAATTGAAAGCTTTGGGTGGCCAGGAAAAGTCAATTATCACACTTGTAGGAGTGCGATGGTTAGTAGTTATGTTGGAACCGTCACTGGCAGCACTGGCAGGGGCAATGGGTGACCTCCTGAGAAGAGTTGATATCAAGTTATTACATAGAGACAATTCTGTAGGTTAATTAAGTGAGAACATATATTTTAGGTTATTAGATGAATATTAAAAACTTTTTTTATATCTGTATATTTTTGACCCGCCTCTGAGGGGGTGACATATCACCACCTCAAACTCACCTATGCTTTAGCCTGTAGTGAGACACTAAATTTGTTCTATCCACAGGATTTTCTTGTACGATATCTTTTGACCTTCGATGTTACTTAAGAAAATGTTCCTCTTGTTAGGACTTTGTATACTTCCTATGGAAGCAAAAGCATGGGGACTATGTCTAGATATGTCGCACACATTACGCAAATTAACCTAACAATGGAGTTAATTAATTTATATGTAGATTAAATAAAGGCGAGAATGAATTTACAGAAAAGCTCAACGAGTGAAAGGTAAAGTTCAGTGAGAAGGCTGAGGAAGAAAAAAGGGTTAAGCTGGAGAAGTGAGAAAAGCAAGTGAGATATTCAAAAGTGCATCCAAGGCTTAGTCTTGATAAGGCAAAAAAGGAACAAATATGCATGGCACGTGAAAAGAAACAGATTTAAGACATTAGAAATAGTAGGTTGGAGCAAGTGTGAGAAAGGTATATAGCATATAATATGATGCTTACTGGACGGGAGCCCATTATCAAAGGAAATTATTACGTGTGTGGGAGGATAGCCTATTTGAATCTCACCTATAACTGGGTGGGAAGCTGCTACTTGGGCTTAGTATTTCTTTGTGTTTATCACATGCATGAGATGAGTGAGAAGAAAAAAAGTTTGTGAGGAGGAAGAGATGTAGTGCTGGTCAAGTGGTAGAGTATATATTTGGTTCTATGATTCCGGCAGCAGGTGTAGCTTTAAATGATGTGAAGATTAGGAAACTGTCTACATGTGTGGGTAGATTAGCTTTTAGCACAGCAGGTCCTCTAACAAGCATTAATAAAGAATGAATGGCTATGCGAGCTATGGTTTTGCAAAACAGGCGGCTTTAGGTATATTATTAGCAAAAGACGATGGAGTCTGCCACATATTAAAGATTTGGGAAATATACACAGGATGGATCTGGAAACTTTCAAAATATAAAATTCCAGAATGATTATGTCAGGAAGACGTATTAGCACCAAAAAAAGGCCATATTTAGAAAACCACCATTTTGCTATGGTGTCAAAGAATACCCCTTAAACAGGTTATTTGGGGCCATATGTATCATCAAACTATTTTGCATTTCCTAAATAGCGAATTTTAAGGAATCGCTATTTAGGAAATGCAAAATGGTATGTATGAACAAAATCGCTTTTTATTTGCGATTCCTTAAGCTTCCTTATTTGCGAATTCGCATTTTGCGTATTCACAATTAAGGAATAATTTCCAATGCATTCCTGTGGGCCAGGAGACCCATAGGAATGAATGCAAAATAATTCTCAAATTGCGAATTCGCAATTTGCTAATCGCAATTTGAGAATTATTGCAAGGGTGCAGGGGTGTCTCAAGGACACCCTGCTGCACCCCTGTAAATGACATGTGTGTGCATATGGCGCACATACATGCCCAATTGGCATGTATGTGCGTCATATGCCACCCCGACAAATGCACAATTGTGCATATTTACAAGAAATCGCAAATTACCACCAACTACAAGTTGGTGGTAATTTGCGATTCCTTAACCAAAATTCGCTAGCCAAAAATGCTACATACATAGCATTTAAGGAATCGCAAAATTGCGATTCCCTAAATGCTATTGAAAAATAAGGAATCGCACAAGTTTGCAATTCCTTATTTTGGGAATGTTTCATACATCCCAAAACATGCAAAAAGGCCGTTTGCGATTCGCAAATGCCAAAATTCTGCGAATTTCGGCCTTTGCGAATCACAAAAGGCTTGATACATATGGCCCTTAGTGACTTACAACAACACACCACTCAGCCCAAAACAAAAACTTTTTTAGCCCTGCAACAATCAATCTGCATCAAGCTCATAACCTAATTGATTCTTGACGTTTCGACCCATATAGTCTGTGGAAACAGGTCTTCTACAGGACACCAAGGAAAGGATACACCCGGAAAAAAACGTTATAGTGAGAGGAGGTATTATTATTGGGCCTTCATCCTGTGAGCACACAGAATTGGAATCATCCACAGTGCTGGCTTGGAGTCCATTAACTATAAGCTTGAGTGCAGTGTATCATCGAATTAAGTTGTGAACTTGATATAGTCTGAGTGTTATGGGGCTAAACAGGGAGTTGGCAGCTTTCCCCATGTGACAGGCTTTGTATTTAACTCTTCACAGGTTCTTATTAATGGAACATGTGCTTTACATTTGTATTTTGCTGTGACCTCACTTTCACAAGCACACTACCGATCTCACCTTGTGGAACACATTTATTTATAATGCCTTTGAATTCTTAATGCAGTTTTTTTGTTTTTGCCAAAGTGTTGTGTTGTTGTACATCATTACATAACCTGTTTAAGGGGGAGTCTTTGACCCGGGCAAAAAGCTGGTTTTCTAAGAATTTTCTTTTTATGGTTTTAATATGTCTTTTCAACAGAGTCATTCTGGAATTTTATTTGCATTTTAAAGGTTCAGCAAAGCTGCACATATGTGCCTTGTTGGACTTGCAGGTTCACCCCTAAACTTTTAGCATTTCTCCCAGCCTTTTTCTCTGTGTAGTGTTAGTGGTTTTAGGCCACTGGGCACTTTAGCCCTATGGTCCAGTGTAAAGTGTGTGCGTTCTTTGTTACATTTAGTGGGAGTGAGAGTGGCCGGCCCTACCATAGGAATGCATGGGGGATTCCCTGCTCAGTGTGTGTCAGTGGTAATTCCTGTTATGAGAGTAGCAGTATGGTCAAGTCTGGTATGTATAAAATTGTGAGAATAAATGCTGCGCAATGGTGTGCGCAGATTTATTATGACTATGTGAGAAAAGCCACTTTTATAAGTTGGCATTTCGGTGTGCTATGTGTCCGACTGCCTGATGTGAATTGCATGTCTGGTTTTGGAGAGACAGGGCAGGCTGAGCCAGACGTGGGTTGAATAGAGAAATCTGCAGTTGGAGAATGGGGAGGGGTGACACTTTGATCTGAGCAGGGCTGTGCCTGGCAAGGTGAATGTTGCTTCACCTCCCACTATGCGGCTGATGGCAGACCTTCTCTTCCTCAAAGGCAGGTTGCAGCCTTGTAAACAAAGTGCTCCAGGACCACACCGAACTGGTTCTGTCTGGGTTCAGTGACTTGTGACTTTTGAGAACAAAGTCTTTTGGTGGTATAAGTAAAGGGGCGTGACCCCATGAAATTGTTCAGTTCCATGGTGCTCTTCTAGGATGATGTGCTGTTCCTGATCCTGCTGGGGCATGCTGCTGCTGGGGCCCAGGAGGAACTGCCATGAGAGCTTGCCTCCCTGGGCCCTGCATTGCCCCCTTGATTGCTGAGGACTTTTGCTTTTGGAGCTATGGTTCCCTGCGCCCTGTGAGCGCTATATTTTAATTCTTTAATTTAATTCCTGCAGGAAGAACGTGCTACTTCTGTATGTCAAGACAAACCCATTTCCATGTAACTAGAGGGAAAAGACTTTGAAACTTTCATCCATCTTGCTGAAGCAACTACCCAAGGGTCTGATTTGAGCTTGCCTCCTGCTGAAGTCTCAGGGACATTAGACTTCACCCATCAGCTGTCCGGATTCCTATTTGAGGGAGATTCTACACGCAGGTGAGGCCTCTGTTGAGAATTCCAGAGCCTCTGGTTCTACTGCGAGGAACGCAGGCTGAAAGTCATTGCATCGCTATTGTGGGCTGCCGCAGCTGAGGAGCTGTTACCGCTGAGAGCCCGCATTTGCCTGTGTTACCAAAGTCATCTTTATCGCTATTGTGGGCCGCTGCAGCTGAGGAGCTGTTGCAGCTGAGAACCCGCATTTGCCTGTGTTACCAAAGTCATTGTTATCGCTATTGTGGGCCGCCGCAGCTGAGGAGCTGTTGCCACTGAGAGCCCGCATTTGCCTGTGTTACCAAAGTCATTGTTATCGCTATTGTGGGCCACTGCAGCTGTGGAGCTGTGGCCACTGAGTGCCCGCATTTGCTGTCCTACGAGAATCATCGCTATCACTATTGTGGGCCGCTGTAACTGTGGAGCTGTGGCTGCTGAGTGCCCGCATTTGCCGTCCTACGAGAATCATGGCTATCGCTATTGTGGGCGGCTGCAGCTGAGGAGCTGTGCCGTTGAGTGCCCGCATTTGCCTTCCAACGAGAATCATCGCTACGGCTGTTGTGGGCCGCTGCAGCTGAGGAGCTGTACTGCTGAGTGCCCACATTTGCCATACTACGAAAATCATCGCTATCGCTGTTGTGGGCCGCTGCAGCTGAGGAGCTGTGCCGCTGAGTGCCCCCCTTTAAGCCCCGTACTTTCACAGCCATGCAGCACTTAGTACCAGCTGCAACATTTAGGTCTGCGCAATTGCGCACATGGATTCTGCTGCATTGGCAGCCGCCCTGACACTTTGGACATAGGGCATTTTGAGCCCCTTTGAGAAGGCCAGGAGGGCTGTTAGGTTTGTAGGGCGCCAGGCCCTAATGTGATGGATGTGGTGCTGGAAAATGTGATTTATGTAGTATGATTTAAGGGAAACGACTTTGGCAACGCGGTCAAAACACTGCAGTACATTTAGGTCACTGCTTTTACAACGCAAGTCGTTACCACAACTTGCACTGGAGGGCGCTCTAGACTAAGGAATAGTGTGATTTACTATTCCAACATCTTACCTACTGTACGTAGGCTGGAGTTGGAATAGTAAATCATACTATTCCCAAGTCCAGCGCCCTTCAGCGCAAGTCATTGTAACGACTTGCGTTGTAAAAACAGCGATGTGATGTACAGCGATATAAATGATCGCGTTGTTACATCATACATCCATGATTTACGCACCCTGTTTTATGCCTCTAAATGTGGTTAATGATTATGAGGTTTTGCATACTGTATTTATGTTTGAGTTACCCTCTACTGTGGTTTATGCTAGTGAGATTATTTCCTAAAGTGAGTTATGCTTAGGAAGTTATAGTCTAATATGTTTAGGCTTATGAGGTTGGCGCAGGATATATTTCATGCCTAATGTGATACTGTGCATAATATGATTTATGTTACAGGATGATGCCGAGTCCAGTGTTTGCAAGTAATTACTGGTAGTGTTCTATGCTTATTATATGTTCTCCATTTACTACCTTTACTAAGTGATGGTTCTGACAGTGGTCCAAGTGGCCCTGTCATAATCCCCTGTAAATATTGCCCTGTGCCAGTTGGCACAGTGTATATTGTGTGATTACTATCCTAATGTGTTTTATGATAATACAAAGGCTATTTTTGATATAACCTTGTGTGGAGTTCCTTTTGTGGTCTGCCTAGTATGTTGTTCCTGTACGTTGCACAAATGCTTTACACATGGCCTCCGGGATAAGCCTGACTGCTCGTGCCAAGCTACCAAGGGGGTGAGCAGGGATTATCTTTGGCGTGTAACTCCCTTGCCCTAACTACAGTGGTGGTTTCTTCCTGACTTAGGCGCAAGCCCTAGCCAACCAGAAATCCCATTTCTAACATGCCTGATAACAGTGATCAGATTAACAGGTATGTTACTAACATCACTAATGTCATGTGCGAATTAGAGATTCTTGAAAAACAGGTGCTTGAGAAACAGTTCATGGTTTTTTAATGATTGGAAAACGTTTTTGAGTGGCTCTGTAACATACAAGGAACCATTCTATATAGGATACTAACACCTATAATAATTATTTTAATTAGCGCAGTAGATGTCAGCTGTCTTTTGTTGAAGAAAAGCTGAATTGTGGAGTTAATGAGAAGCTGTCAGCTACGAGCGGAAGAAAAAGGAAGAGAGGAATATGAACTGAATGATATCTGAACTTTGATTAAATGAAGGAACAGAAAGAAGCCAGATTGAAGTGCCTGAAAACAGAGGAAACTATAGTAAAAAGAGATGTAAATGATGAAGAAGTGTTGTGATGATTTAAAAATTCATCAGGTGTTGTTGGTATTGCAGGTTTACCTAAAACTCATAATTGCATTAAAATTATGTGATTAACGTATGATGAATTTGAGATATTCTCTTAAAGTGTTGCATTTATTTTAACATTGGATTATGTAGGCCTCAATTTCAAAATGGTTGCGGCTGTCAACACCATCTTCCTCTGCACTCAGTCATCTCCCTCTCTCTCCCTTTTCCCACCATGGACTGGACTCAGCACATGATTGTTAATTTGTACATGAGTTTTGAAACACAATGTGACACTCTCTAATGTACAATATGATGCTTTGTTCGCAGGCTTAATTTTCATGCTATATTGACTTCATCTATTGGGACTACAATGTGATTCTCATGAAAACCTGACCTTGATATTGTAGTAATATTTGTACTAACTATTTTTTTTTTTTTTAAAATATATTTTTATTGCAGGAATCAGTACAACAATACAGTAACGACCAGCATCATATTATAGCCAACTTTTACCAAATATAGCCCACCGACCCCCTTCTATAGCATTGCTATACAGCCAAGCAGCCCATATCCCTGGGGTTGGGCGGCGAATGTAGCTGGGGTCAGTAGGATGCGGGAGCTGGTCCGGATAATACACTGTCCGTCCTCTGCTTTTCTAAACAAACCCCAACCCCCAAAAGGTACCCCCCCCTCAAACTTCCAGTCATTGTGAAACTCCCCCCTCCACCCCCCCCCACCATCAGCGCCAGGGAGCTTATCACTTTAGGATCCACTGCTTGACCCACGGGGAAGGTAATAGTGCTGTTAATGCTAGTGTCTAACGGGACTCGGGTCTAGTTGCGTCTTCGCTTTCGGAGTCGCTGGGGGCACAATAATCCCTGAGGGCCTGCACCAGTGTTTCCCATTCTAACGCGGCCTCCTGCGCCTTCTCATTGCTTCGCCTCCAAGCCAACTGATATCGCAGCGCGCTCTCCCCCGCCGCCCATTTCAAAAGTTCACCGTGCCATCTGCCGCCCGCAGGACCAGCACGTGCCTTCCAATTCCTGGTCACCTCTCGTTTAGCAAGTAGGAGCCCCAGGTCGATAAATTTACTGGTGATTTTATTCCGGGGGGTATGGGGGAACCAGTGCAATAGCCCCACCGCCGCATCGAACGATAAGTGCCTCCCCGTCACCTCTTCCAAAGTCGCCGCCACCTCCTGCCAGTAGGACGTCAATCCTGGACAGGCCCATAACATGTGTAGGAGGTCCGCCTCCTGAGCCGGGCACCTAGGGCATTCCGCCGAAGCCGTGGCAAAATAACGCCTGATCTTAACCGGGGTCAGGTACGCCCTATGGAGAACATAATAGTGGACCAGTTGGAAACGGGCGCTACGTGTACCCTTCCATGCTCGCCTCACCAGCTGGGACCAGGTCGTCTCCGGGATCTCCCTACCGATGTCCTCTTCCCAGCGGGACTTCAGTGTGGCGAGAGGGACCAACCCCTCGGTAATCAGCCTGCCGTAAAGGCAAGTGACCGCCTTCACTGTGCCCGCCGACATCATTACATACTGGCACACCTGGGACAATTGAGGTTCCTCTAGTCCGTTTTGCCAGTGCGCCTGGATCACTCGCACAATGGCCGAGTGCAGCAAAAAGTCGCCCCGGGAGATCCCAAAGCGGTCAATGAGATCCTGAAAGGACAGGAGCACTCCGTCCTCATACAGGTCCCCGACGA
This sequence comes from Lissotriton vulgaris, assembly GCF_964263255.1. NCBI lineage: Eukaryota > Metazoa > Chordata > Amphibia > Caudata > Salamandridae > Lissotriton > Lissotriton vulgaris. The sequence goes on along the minus strand of NW_028247528.1, from coordinate 212,889 downwards.
GCTGTAAACCCGAATCCTCCCAGTCCGCCAGCCGTGACCAGTCTCCTCCGTGGGGGAGGGCCGTCAGCATCCCCAATGGAATTTCAGGTGCATATGGGGTCCGCAGGTGACCCCTGTTATGAGCCCGATTCCAACAGAGTCGGATAGTCCGCTCCTCCATCGACAGGTCCCGAAGGACCAATCGCTGTCGCAGCGCGATAAAGGAGAGGACGTGCCTGGCCATACCCGTCCCTCTACCGTCTTCCGGGCCTCTGAACTCCCTGGCTATCTCCTGGGTGTATGTCTGGAGCTGCGCCGCTAGGTAATACTTCTCGAAGTCCGGCACAGCGAGCCCCCCCTCGTCCTTCGGCCTCATCAGGGTATTGAGGGCCACCCGCCGCCGGCCCGTGCCCCAAAGGAACCCGACCACCATGGAACGCAAGCGGCGAAACGTAGCCGGCGGGACCCATATCGGCAAAGTCCGAAAGTAATACAATAATCGGGGGAGCGCCACCATTTTGAGCAGGGCGACGCGTCCTGTCACGGAGAGCGGCAGCGTGGCCCAAAAGTCCATGCTGCCTCGGAGTGCTCGTATGCAACGGGCAATGTTTCCGTCTAGGAGGTCGGGCTGGTCGTGGTACACAAATACCCCAAGGTATTTAAAGCAGTCGGGTTCCCATCTGATCTCCTTACTTAGCGCCGGAGTGGGGACACCCCTACGCATCGGGAAGAGGCAGGTCTTAGACCAGTTCACACGTAGGCCTGAGACGTCTCCGAACTCCGTAAGCGCTAATTCCGCTCCCCGTAATGCGTCGACCGGATCCTCCAGGAAGAGCAACAGGTCGTCCGCATAGAGCGAGACGTAATGCGGGCCCGCCGCTGTCCGTAAGCCCGTATAGTGGGCTCCCGAGCGAAGATGCATCGCTAGTGGCTCCACCGCTAGTGCAAAGAGAAGCGGGGATAAGGAGCACCCTTGCCGCGTGCCACGCTCCACCGGATATCGCGGTGAAATCAAAGGGCCCGATCTAACCCTGGCTGAAGCGGAAGCGTAGAGAACTGCTGTCCATTTGATAAATCCTTCCCCGAGGCCGAATTTCCGCAATACCGCGCTTAAGTAGTCCCATTCCAGGCTATCAAAAGCCTTCTCCAGGTCCACCGACAAAACTACCGGGGACGGGGCATCCACGAATGGTTCCCCAAGCAAGCGAAACAACCTTCGGATGTTCATGGTCGTATTTCGCCGTGGGATGAAACCGGCCTGGTCCTCGTGTACTAGGGAGCTCATATGTCCTAACAGCCTCGAGGCCAAGATGCTGCTCAATATTTTGTAGTCCACCGTCAGCATTGAGAGGGGACGGTAGGACCCCGGGTCAGACGAGTCTCGGCCTGGCTTGAGGAGAGGAACCACCAACGCCTCACACATCGAGCCGGGGAGGCGACCCAGCCTCTTCGCCTCCCTGTAGACCACCAGTAAACGAGGGGCCAGGAGGTCAGCATAAGCTGCATAGAACTCCACCGGCAGGCCATCTAGGCCCGGGGTCTTGTTCCTCGCCATCCGTTTGATGGCCCCGCGGATCTCCCCCAAGCCGATGTCAGATCCCAGGGCGTCTGCCACTTCCTGTTCCACTGTGCGGAGTTCCAGCGGGCTAAGATAGTTATCAAGCCGGTCTGGGTCACGCGCGGAGCGACTGCGGTATAAGCATTCGTAATAATGCCGGAAGCAATTAAGAATCTCCGGTTGGGTGCACACCTCAGTCCCATCCGCCCTGCGCATCCCAGTCGTCGTTTGGGACTGGCGCGCAGGGTTGGCCAACCACGCCAGTAACGCGCTCGATCTGTCGCCCTCCGCTATAGATCGGACCGTATAGGCCTTATAATCGAAACAGCGAAGCCGTTCGACCTCCACCGCCACCTTCTCCCTCGCCTCTACCGTTTGTGTTTGCAATTCCGGGTGTCCGGGTCGGCTAATTTCGAGCTCGCGGAGCGTTCGGTCCGCTGCGTCTAGATCAGCCAGGATAACACGCCGCATGCCCACCTTCTTAGAGATACAGTACCCCCTCACCACCACCTTGAAAGCGTCCCATTCGAACGCCCTAGTACTCGCGGAGCCGCCGTTGGATGCAAAATAATCCGTGATTCTCTCCCCTAGGTCTGCCTTGAAAACACTGTCCTCGAGGATCTCGGGGCGCATCTTCCAGGTGGGTACCGCCGGCGTCCCAGGGAACCAGCGAATGTCCAGCAGGAGGGGGTTATGGTCCGAGATGGTCCGCGATAAATACTCCGATCGGGCCGCTGCCGAGACTAATTCGGACGAACCAAGAAAGCCATCCAGTCTGACATGCAGCTCATGAAGGCTCGAAAAGTACGAATAATCTCTAGACGCGGGGTGATGCGCCCTCCAGATGTCCGTCAAACCCCAGCGGGTCTGCCAATCTTGACGGCCCTTAGCCGTCCGCCGGACCGGGGAATCGGGGAGCGGGGGATGCGAGCGGTCTATGTCTACATCTACCACGGAGTTAAAGTCTCCCCCCAGCAGGAGGGGACCGGCGAAAAAGTGAGCCAACGAGCCCGATAACCTGGAAAGGAAGGCAGTCTGGTCCACATTAGGGGCATACACACAACAAACATTCAAGTCCCTCCCTCCCAGCGTGCCTGATATGGCCACGAAACGCCCCTCTGGGTCCAACACTGTCCTCGTGACCTGGAAGGGGACTCCTGCCCTGATCCATATTAGCGCCCCCCTGGCATAAGCAGAGTACGCCGTGGAAAAGACCTGCCCTCGCCACCTACGCTGAAGCGCCGCCCCTTCCGCCTTGTTCAGATGCGTCTCCTGCAGCAGCGCCATTTGCACTCCCCTACGCACTAAATAAGCGTGGACCCTGTGACGCCTGGACATAGTGTGAAGCCCCCTCACGTTCCAAGTAATACATTTCAAGTTAGCAACATCAGCCATTGTCCCAGAGTGTTCTTGCACAGTCTCCCCGTCCGGGTCCCCACAAAAAAAGGACATCAATTCTCCCAGCGCTGACGGCGGCCATTTTCCCCAACCAGATCCAAACCCCCCAAAAACCAACAAAACCCCCTCCCAACCACCCCAGAACAGGACCCAAACTGCGCCATCTAGATCCCATCCAAACTTCTATGAAGAACAACCCCAAAAACCCCACTAGTCCCACGGTCGCCACCGTAGGAAGGCCTTATGGGCCAGGTGCGGGCTGAGCGGAGGCAGTGGGCCCTCGTCGCCCAGGCCACCAGGACTGTAATAAGCCCCCCCCTGTGTCAAAATCTTTCGGGGCAAGAGCAGAAGCCTCCCAACCCTCCCTCTCCCATTGTCAGCAATAAAGAACGGCAGCCGCCTCCCCCCTGCCGGGCCCCCACCCAAAACAAGGCAACCTATCCCATTACCCTTGTCCGTCCAAAAGGTCCTCCACCGATTTCGGTGTGATCACCGGTGTGTGGGTACTGTCTGCCACTGAGTCTTCCGAGTCCGATGGTGCCCCCTGAGCACCCGGGTTGTCTTCCTCCTCTTCGATGTCTTCGCCCCTCGCTCCCGATAGTTCCGACAGAACTTCCAACACTCCCCTCCGCTCAGATGATGTCTCCGCTGTCGAGGGCCCTCCCGTGCGGCCGCGGCGGTTCCTGACCCTTTTAGAGCGCCTCCTTTGTTCCGGCTCCTCCGCCTGATGGGTCGAGGCGTTATAACCATCCTTCCCCGTTCGGTACAGTTCGAGCCAGTCACAGACCTCCTCCGGGGTGTCGAAGAACTGGGTTTTGTCGTCGACAATGACTCGGAGCCTCGCGGGAAATAGGAGTGAATATTGGATGCCCTCACTCCTGAGTTCACGCTTAACCGCCAGGAAGGAGAACCGCTTGCGCTGCGTCTCGTAGGTATAGTCAGGGAAGATATTCACCTGACTATTTGCAACCTGGAACGGGCCATTGTGTCTGGCGGCATTTAGGATCAGATCTCTGTCCCGGAGATGGAGCAACCGCGCCACCACCGGCCTCGGGGCTCGTCCCAGCTGTGGGGGCCGCGCTGGAACTCTGTGGGCCCGTTCTAGAGTGTAAAAGGAGGACAGGCCCTCCGGGACCACCGTGTCTCGGAGCCAGGTCTCCAAGTAGCGCACCATATCGCCTTCCTCGATCTTTTCCGGCAGGCCCACTACCCGAATGTTATTCCTCCTGTTTCGGCCTTCCGCATCCTCCGCCCTCCGTTCGAGGGTCTCGATTCGGGACATGGCATCCTTGATCGTCGCAGCCAGGGTCCTCTGCGCCGGTTCGATAGTCTTCACCGTGCTCTCCACCTCCTTGACCCGGTCTGAGAGTTTACCATGGTCTGCCCTAAGGAGGCCCAGGCCAGTCGCCACCTGGGCAATGTCCTGTTGTAGAGCCGACCGAGTTGCCTCTATGGCTTCCAGTACACGGTCGAATTGTTGCTGGAGTGGTGCGCCACCAGGTCGTTTAGGATCTCCATGCTCTTCCTTGTCCTGGGCCTCAGAGTCCGAGGTGGCCTGGCTGGATCCCTTGGCTCCTTTAGGTTTCCCCATGCTGCCAGGGGCTCTCCGCAAAGGTCCCGGAGTAGGCGTCTCCGTGTGCAAGTGTCCAGCACGACTTTCCCGGGATTTCGCCCTCCAGTCCGGAATGGGCGACCTCCCTCTCCAGAGCCTGTGGAGATTCCGCCGTTTCGGCTCACGCCACCGCCACGGCGTCCGAGGGCACCGATAAGGGGGCGGAGACACCCGTCTCCGAGTCGGGCAGGCCCGATCACCCACTACAGCTCTGGGGCAAGGGCCACCAACTCCCCCGGTTGTCCTGTGGCGCCCGAGTGTCGCGCCATCCATGTAGTCGGGGTGGCCAGAAACTCGCAGCTAGTTGCGGAGTCGCGGTGCAGACCACCGCCTGGACCTGAGGGCACCCGTGCCCGGCGCCCTCTAACTCGTGGGCACCCGCCCGGTCGTCCAATCGAGTATGGTCCCGCTGTGGAGGGTCCGAACCAACCAATGTCCAATGCCTAAAGCCACTGAGGCTGGTGAAGCCGGGTGCCGGGCGACATCCGCGAGACCTCCTCAACTCCGTAGGTCCGTTCAAGGGGACAAAGGGGTCCGGGCGCCATATTGGGTCGTCCTCCGCCACTCCGCAAATTTCGGCATTTCTTCAAAGCCACCCCCGTCCAAACTCCACCAGGGCCCTCGGCAGGGTGTCGTCGCCCCGCTCAACCGAATTCGGGGTCTGGGGTGCCCCTCAGCCACCGATGTTCAGGATAATTTCGGGCTTAGTCCCGGAGCCGAGCTCTCAGGCGACCATCGCCATCGGCGCCCAAGCCACGCCCCCTTTGTACTAACTATGAGGTGTTTCAGGAGCACTGGAGATGGGAACAGTTCTTTCTTTAATATAATTGGATGGGACCATGAAACCTCTGCACATTCACGCCAAATATATGAATCTTATGGGTGTGGGATTCACTCTACCTTGATCTTTTAGATGCTCCACTGGCGGTCTGACCTCTGATTTTCTGTATTTATTCTGAGCGACATGCTATTTAATTGAATGAATTTACTTACTGATTGGTTGTATCTATTGCCCTTTGCTTTCTGTTATGATTGAAATCTTTAATAAACCTTCATGGTTTTGAATTTAATTATTGTCCATTCTTATTATGAAGCCTATGTGTTTTAAATCTAATTTTTAAATGTTACGGAATGTTAACTTGTTTTGAATAACCAATGAGGAATAACATCCTAAGGGAACTATCACCGCTCTCGGTTCATCAGTAGCACCCAATTTGACATTAGGGTATAAGCGCTACATCATTACAACTAGAAGCTACGCCCAAAAGTCCATCTGTTCGCAATTTGTCTTGGCCAGACAAGTTAGCATCTAGGTGTATTCTAATCTCATTTTGGGGCTTTTTTTCCTGGTAAGGAATTAGTTACTTACCTGTACACTATAGTTCTCCAGTATTATCTTTCATAGATTCACATGCTTGTATTCTTCCGTCGTCATGGTGGGAGTCTCACGGTAACAGAATGACCAAAGCAGTATCATAGAGAAGAAAACTGCATAGAAAAGCCCATAGGGACTGTAGTATTTGGTAACTAGACCACCTCATTGTTTGGTCCAAAAGTTAGCCAATCAGCATTGCTGCCCTGCCCTCACACTCCCCAGCAGAAGCTTCCTGCCTCAGATTTCCGTCCCGAAGTGAGAGACATGGATAAATACAGAGAAACAGGTTCTACCTGAGAAACGGGGAGGTGGGCGGGCGCATGTGAATCTATGAAAGATAATACTGGAGAACTATAGTGTACAGGTAAGTAACTAATTCCTTCTCCAGTATTACATCTTTCATAGATTCACATGCTTGTATCAGAGTAGTAAGTAGTGCTCACAAAACCTGCAGCATTTCCAGGGTAGAACCAAAAGGAAGTTCTGCAGTAAACAATATTAGAACATGATCTAAAATACGCAATTTAGACAGGAATAAAAAAACTAAATTCCCCTTTAAAATGCATTGTGTAATCTCTCTCGAGAGAGAGAACATAATAGAACCATCTAAAACAATAGCATATTATTTATATATATATAAACGTATATCAACACACTGAATATAATAATAACAGAGAAGAAAAGTATACCTTACTGAAATAGACGTTTCAGGACAGCTTGTCCCACTGCTGTGTCCTCTTTCCACGCAGTGTCCAGACAGTAGTGCTTTGTAAATGAATGCACACTCTTCCACGTCCCGCTCTGCAGATGTCGGGCAGCGACACTCCCGCAAACAAGGCCATTGATGTCGCCATCTTCCTTGTGGAATGGGCACTCACTTTGGAAAGAAGCGGCTTTCCTGCTTTTTCGTGACATTTCAAGATAGCCGATGATATCCATCTGGCAATACTCAGTCTTGACAGAGGAAGACCTCTCCTTTGTCCTTCAAATGCGATAAATAATTGTTTGGATTTGCGGAATGTCCTTGTTCGCTCAATGTAGAACTTTAAACATCTAGCTATTTCCAAAGAGTGCAACGCTCTTTCTGCTTCAGATGAGGGATTGCTGAAGAAAGTAGGCAAAATAATTGGTTCGTTGAGGTGAAAAGACGTAGGGACCTTGGGTATAAACGTTGGATTTGTCCGCAATATAACTCTGTCCTGGCGAAATTGTAAAAAGGGCTCTTCCACTGAAAAGGCTTGAATTTCGCTAACCCTCCTCGCCGATGTAAGGGCGAGCAGCAGGGCTGTCTTCCACGAGAGAAACTGTAAGTCTGTCTTGTGTATAGGCTCGAAAGGCGGCCTCATAAGTTGCACCAGAACTGTATTGAGGTGCCAGGGCACTGACGGGCGCCGAATGGGCGGAAAAGCTCTAAAATGTCCTCTAATAAACTCCTTTATTAGCCTGGTAGACCAGAGAGACGGCTCATCCGGCTTTCTCCTGAAACGTGATATTGCCGCCAAATGCACCTTTACCGAGGCATGCGACAAACCTGCCTTAGACAACGATAACAGGTAAGGCAGAATACCTTCGGGGGGTACCGTCAACGGGTGTAGGTTTTGACTAGCACACCAGTGGTAGAAACGAGTCCATTTCGCTGCGAATGTCTTGTTGGTTGACATAGCTCTGGCTTGCGATAAAATATGTCTGCAGTCTTGTGGAATGTTCAGATCCTGAAAATCCCGCTCATGAGGTTCCATGCAGACAGTTTTAGCGATTGTAGGTCTGGATGCAGAATCTGACCGTTGTTCATGGAAATGAGGTTCTGGAATGTCGGGAGTTGTACTTTGTTGCCCCTTGACATCTGTAGCAGTTCCGAAAACCATGCCTGCCTCGGCCAGGCTGGTGCTATCAGAATGACATGACACGGTTCTAACCTCATTTTGCGAAGTACTCGTGGTATTAAGGGAATCGGAGGGAACGCGTAGGCAAACCTTCCCGTCCAGTCCATGTGAAATGCATTTCCCCTGGAATCTTCCTGAGGGTACCTGGACGCAAACTGGACACATTTTGAATTGTCTCTGGTTGCGAACAAGTCTAATGTGGGAGTGCCCCACTTTTGAAACAGTTTGTGAAGCTGAGTGTCGTGCAGTTCCCACATGTGCGTCACGCTCGCTGTGCGACTCAGGGCATCTGCCCGTGTGTTGAGGATGCCCTGTATATGCTGCACCTGAATCGAAATGCAGTGACTTAGCAGCCATTTCCAGATTCTTTGCGCCAACACAGACAGTTGTTTGGATCTTGTTCCGCCCTGCTTCAGAAGGTAAAACATAGTCGTGGTGCTGTCCGTTTGAATGAGCACCGACGAGTGCCGGATTCTGGGTAGGAAGGCTTGAAGTCCCAGAAACACCGCTTTGAGTTCCAACATATTTATGTGAAGCTGCGCTTCCCAGTCTGACCAGAGGCCCTGAATCTCCAGCTCTTGAAGGTGCGTGCCCCATCCTTGCAACGAGGCGTCCGTTGTCATCACATAATCGTGATCCTGAGGCACAAAATGCAGACCCTGACTTAAGTTTTTCTGATTCTTCCACCATGGCATGGCCACCTTCATACGGTGAGTGATGGAAATCCGATCCTCGAAGGTTCCTTTGGACTGAACCCACTGCTCGTCCAGTTGTTCCTGCAAAGGCCTCATTCGAAGACGGTAGTTTGGCACCAGTGGGATGCAAGAAGATATCATCCCCAACATGGATTTGTACATCCTCACAGAAGTGAACCTTTTTGTCTGAAGGGTTGTTGCTAGACCCATTATCTTCTTCATCCGATCCTCGGAAGGATAAGCTTTCACTGCCTTGGTGCATATCCATGCTCCTAAGAAGTGGATGCCCTGCGCTGGAGTAAGTGAAGACTTCTCCAAGTTGGTCCTTAGTCCCAAGCGCCGGAATAGCCGAATGCAGCACTGAAGAGACCTTGTGGCTTCTCTGAACGATGGACCTGTCACTAGCCAGTCGTCCAGATATGGGTAAATGTAATGCCCTTGCAATCTTAAATGTGCCGCCACCGGGGCCATGCATTTGGTAAATACCTTAGGGGCCGATTTGAGGCCGAAAGGAAGGACCCTGAATTGAAAATGGCGACTCTCCACGATGAATCTTAAATATTTTCTGTGCCTCCGATGAATTGGAATATGGAAGTACGCATCCATGAGATCCAATGACGCCATGTAGTCTTTTTCTTTGAACATTTGAAGGATCTCCTGTAATGAGAGCATTCTGAAGGGAATCTTTTTTATGTATTGATTCAGATCCCTCAAATCCAATACCTATCTCCATTTCAGAGTTTGTTTCTTTTTGATGAGGAAGAAGTGCGAATAGAAGCCTTTCCCTCTGTGATGTTGCGGCACTTCTTCTATGGCCCGCTTCTGCAGAAGTGAATGGACTTCCTTCTGCAGCTCCTGACGATGTTGGTTGTGTCTGAGCACCGGGGGATGATCCGGTGGCATTTTTACAAACTCTAGGGTATGGCCTCTGTTTATTACGTCCAAAACCCATTTGTCCGAAGTTATGGACGTATCACTGACATAATATAGAATGACAAAATATAGACTTACCAAAATATAGTCACCAAAATATAGAATGCCAAAATATCGAATTCCTATCTACAAACAGGTAAGTACAAAAATATCGAATCCAAAATATAGTCTGTAAAAAATATAGTCAGTCAAAATATCGATTTTTTTTAAATGTCTTAAAAGTAATTTAAAATTAATGAAATAATAAATATAATTAACTAAAACATACTTAAAAATACTCAAATAACCTTAAAATTAAGATATAATTAATTTAAGTTATTAATAAAAAATTTACAATATTTTACCGTAGGATAGCAGGAGGGTAACATTTAATATTACCACTCCAGTGAGTGCAACAGTAGGGAAAGCGTTGGATAGCGTAGGGGTAAAAAATACTATTCCCACTCCAGTGAGTGCAACAGTAGGGAAAGCGTTGGATAGCGTAGGGGTAAAAAATACTATTCCCACTCCAGAGTGCAACAGTAGGGAAAGCGTTGGATAGCGTAGGGGTAAAAATTACTATTCCCACTCCAGTGAGTGCAACAGTAGGGAAAGCGTTGGATAGCGCAAGGGTAAACATTACTATTCCCACTCCAGAGAGTGCAACAGTAGGGAAAGTGTTGGATAGCGGGAGGGTAAAAAATACTATTCCCACTCCAGAGAGTGCAACAGTAGGGAAAGCGTTGGATAGCGTAGGGGTAAAAAATACTATTCCCACTCCAGAGTGCAACAGTAGGGAAAGCGTTGGATAGCGTAGGGGTAAAAAATACTATTCCCACTCCAGTGAGTGCAACAGTAGGGAAAGCGTTGGATAGCGCAAGGGTAAAAATTACTATTCCCACTCCAGAGCGTGCAACAGTAGGGAAAGCGTTGGATAGCGTAGGGGTAAAAAATACTATTACCACTCCAGAGAGTGCAACAGTAGGGAAAGCGTTGGATAGCGGGAGGGTGAAAATTACTATTCCCACTCCAGTGAGTTTAACAGTAGGGAAAGTAATGATTTAATATATTATTAAAAATAAATTAAATATCAATACCAATAAAACATTAATTGAAATTAATAACCAATTTAATATTATGTAATAATTAATTAGAAATACAACTACATATTAGTTATTAAAAATTAATAACCTATTCACAATTATTTAACAACTAATTAATTTTCAATAACAAAAACTAATTAATAATACAAATTAATACCAATTAAAAATTAACAGTAAATTAATTATCAATACACAAAAAGTATTTTTAATATGTAATTAATTACAATTACATTACTTCCCATCCTATTCCCCTATAAACCCACATCCCACTACAGAAAATACATTAATACAATTATCATAATTATCAAATATTTAATTAATACAAAATAATTACCAATTATTAAAAATTAATTGCCAATTATTAGAAATTAATTACCAATTAAAAATGTATTAACAATAAATTTAAAATCAATACCAAGAAATGAAAAAAATTATTTACTTAATTACAATTAAATCACTTCCCACCCTATTCCCCTATAAACCCACAACCCGCTACAGAAAATAAATTTAGAAAATTAACATAATTAACAATTAATTAATTAATACAAATTAATTGGCAATTAATAAAAAGTAATTACCAATTACAAAATAACAATAAATTCAAAATGAATACCAATAAATAAATAAAAATATTTAATTAATTACAATTAAATTACTTCCCACCCTATTCCCCTATAAACCCACAACCCGCTACAGAATTGAATTACGCAAAAATGAAATAACATAAAACTCATTACTTAAAATACATTAAACATACATTACAAAAATTAATATAAACTTTTCACACATATACTAACATACAAAACACTTTAAAAAAAATGACATTATTAAAAAATCGATATATTTAATGCCTATATTGTATACTTCGATATTTTGACTTCTATATTTTGAAAATCGATATTACTTACCTTAAATTCGATATTTTTAACCACTATATTGTGTCCATTCGATATTTTGTCCATTCTATATTTTTACTTCGATATTATGTCCATTCTATATTTTGGAATCGATATTATGACTGTTTACCCTTATGGACATCCAGTTGTTGAAGTATTGAGACAGATAGTGGTCGTTTTCCGGGATCTGCTGTGTGGGGAGCGCCGGTCTGAAATCATTGACGTCTGTTGAATTGTTGATTCTTCCCTCTATTGGAAGATTTGCCCCATGACTGCTGCTGGTAAGAGGAGTTGGAAGGCCTGTACTGGCTGTTTGAATTGTATTGCCTATATCCTTGTTGGTATAAGGCTGATATCTGTTGGTCTGATATGAAGGTCTCTGGTTGAATTGACCTCTTGCACCTCTTTTACGAAAGGACGGGAACTGTCCTTGTTGAAGGGACCCCAGCGCTCTAGCAGTATCCGTGTCAGACTTGATACCTTGTAGCGCTTCGTCTATATGTTTTCCAAATACGTTTTCGCCATCGAAAGGCATATCTACAATCTTCGCCTGCACCTCCGGACGAAATGACGTTGCTTTAAGCCAACCCTGTCTGCGAAGCGAAACTGCTCCAGCCATCTGCCTGAAAGCCATAGAGGAAAGAGCCATGGCAATGTCAATAGATTCAGCAGCTGACTTTGCTCCGTCCTTGAGGATAGCCGCTGCTTCTTCTTTCCTATCCTTCGGTAGTGCAGACAGAATGGGTGCCAGATCCGACCACATTTGTCTATTGAAACGGCTAATAAGGGCCATAGTATTGGCTGCTTTAATTGTAGAGGCTGCCATGACCGCAAACCTCTTCCCGGCTCCGTCCATCCTCCGTCCTTCTTTGTCTGGTGGCACCAATGAAGTAGCCACCGGGTTCTTAGAATTCCTCTGCGCCGCCTGCGTCACGACCGACTCTGGTCTCGGGTGTCCTATTAAACAGGCTGCAGCAGACTCTGGCGCTCTATACTTTTTTTCGATTCTTGGAACCGAAACGGCTAAGGAAGCCGGTGTCTTTAAAATTTTTAGACCCTCTTCCCAAACGTGAGGGATAATCGGGATTGAGCGAGTCGATTTCCTGGCGTCATCCTTGAAATCATACAAGAAACATTCCGTTTCTTTAACTTCCATATCCAAATGAAATCTCTTTGCTGCCTTCTCCATGATGTCATGGAACCCTCCGATGTCTTGCGGAGGAGAAGTGGTTGGCAGCGGAGTAGGTGACGGGGTCGATGGCAAAATGTACTCATTCCATTCCTGCCCCGTAGCATCATGTACAAGCTCCCCTTCCTCAGGCTGATCATCCTCATCGGAATCCATTAGATCATCCAGGATTGTTATCACAGGCGGTGATCTCACCACCTGCTCCTGAGGGGTAGATTGAGTCTTCGGAGGTTGCGATGTAGGCACCGGCGCCGATGACTGAGGAGCATTTGCCTCCGGGAAACAGCGGTAATAGTCGTTTATCATGAACCTGAGGTCAGAGACAAGAGACACAGGTATGGAGACTGACTCCTCTCGCTCCTCCTCTCGTGACTCCTCTTGTTGCTCTTCATCCTCATTGTAATCACATGTTTCCTGTAAAGACTCATATCTAGAAGATTGAGCTCTGTCCTTAAAGGAAAAAACCTCTTCCTCGTCTGTGTCCTGGCTCTTTATCTTGAGCTGCGAAGGGCTGTAGGCAGCACCTGAGGACTCCTCTCCATCTGAATCTTGTTCCAATAAAGAAGATGGAGGTAAAGGTGAAATCTGCGTCCACGACGTGAATTCTGCAGATTTGCTGATAGTCGCCGACCCCCTCGACGACTGAAACGATCGAATAGAGATCATAGTCTTTGACTGTGGCGATTTAAATGCCTTTGCCAATGAAACTATGATTTTCGTCGACGGTGTCGTCGACGACATAGTCACCGTCGACGGAGCCGTCGGCACCAAAGCCATCGTCGACGGGACCGCCGTCGACGGGGTCCCCGTCGACATCTTCGTCGTCAGGCCTTTCGTCGTCGACGACGTCATCGTCAACGGTTTCTTCGTTGATGGGATAGTCATACTCGTCGACGTTGTCGTCGTCGACGTTGTCGCCGTCGACGCTGCTTTAGATCCTGTCGTCGACGAAGCCGTCGTCGCCGAAACAGTCGTCGTCGACGGTGAAGTCGTCGACGGAGCTGAAGATTTTTCCACAGATTTTGCAGTAGAAGCTAGGGAACTGGTTGACGGGGCAGACCCTGTCCCTTTCTGACCCGACAGCTTTTTGAGAGGAGTAATAGGGAGAGATGACGCTGCTTTCTCCCTTGATTTAATCTTTTTAGACTCTACATTTTCCTCAGAATGAGAGGCCTTTCTCTTTTTTGGTGTCAGGTTAGAAGATTCCTCCCCAGAATCTGAGTCTGATGCGACCTTCTTCTTTTGAAGCCACAACAGCAATCGAGCCTCTCTGTCTCTCAGAGTTTTAGCAGAGAAGGTTCTGCAATATTTACAATCCTAGGCCACATGCTTAGGATGAAGACAATATAGGCAGTCCTTGTGAGGATCTTCAGAGAAAAGCCTGGCCTTTCCACAGGATCTGCAAGGCCTGAACAGCCTCTTTTTAGAGCTTTCAGCCATTATAAAGAAAATAGGTACACACAATACCTTAATCCAGAAGAAAAGACAGTAGAAGTAAAAGGTCAATAGTTCACTCAGGAACAGCAAAACTGAGCAGAGCTCAGGGAGACTCCTTTCTCAAACGAAGGCGGTTGGAAATCTGAGGCAGGAAGCTTCTGCTGGGGAGTGTGAGGGCAGGGCAGCAATGCTGATTGGCTAACTTTTGGACCAAACAATGAGGTGGTCTAGTTACCAAATACTACAGTCCCTATGGGCTTTTCTATGCAGTTTTCTTCTCTATGATACTGCTTTGGTCATTCTGTTACAGTGAGACTCCCACCATGACGACGGGGAAGATACAAGCATGTGAATCTATGAAAGATGTAATACTGGAGAACCCTCTTACTGGGCGGCTCATGTTGGAGACCCTTCTATTGAGCTGCTAGAGCCAGAGCTGCAAGTCCAATCAGAGCAGCAGGACATGAATGAGGTCATGATAGGATTTCTGATATCCTTAGTCTCAGCTTTGAGAGAATGGTGTATGCAATACGCCTACTTGTAGCCCAACATGCATTGAATAACTCGGGTCAAGTTTTATGCTGTGGTGCTATGTGCAAGGTATATCTTCAGTTCTGTTGTCAATACTTTATGAAAGAAAAGGGGCTCAGTTTAGTGAGACTTGAGTCCACATGATGGAATGTGCAACTCAGTCAAGAATCTTCTTCCCTGCAGCACCCTCCCTACTATTCTCTTATCGCTAATAGCGGGGCAGTAACATGAAAGAGAAGAAGAAGGCTGTTCTATAGGAGATTCAATTGGATTTTCTTCAGGGTGGATGTCTGCTGTTGTATGTTTCAAGAAATGGGTCATCAGCCAATCACTTTAGTGCTTCACTGGAGAGAACAGTGCAACTAAGAAATTCTCAGTATATCTCCATTTGTCCAAGATGGACAAGTTACTTACCTTCGGTATTACCTTATCTGGTAGAGTCATGATCTAGCCGCAGATTCCTTACCTCTGAACATCCACGCGTCAGATTGGATCCAGAAGATTTTTCTTGAGCAGTACCCCTGTGCGCTGATAGGTGGCGTCGGTCGACTCCGCCTGACGTCATCGGCGTGGTCTCTTTCATTGTGACGTCAGAGTCGTTAATAGAGGCGCCACATTGGAGCACTGACTTCAGTACTTTTCACGACTTTCCACGCCACAAGCACAGAACCATGAAGTTAACTGACAGTGGTGTGTTTAGACAATCTTGGGCCCTGAAGGGGAAAGCCATGACATGAGGAACTGATCTGCAGTGCGGGGAGGATGACTGGGTCGGTAAGGAATCTGTGGCTAGATCATGTCTCTACCAGATAAAGCGTTAGTAAGGTAAGTAACGGGGGCGTGGTCAAGAGGCAGATGGGAACAAACGCGTGAGCATGGAGCTCCGCACCGGCCCTGACCCTGATCCTGTAGAGGGGCTGTATGAGAAGCCCCCCAGTGACTGCTGGAGAATGGTGAAGGTGCCTGGAAGCTCCAGCACTGAAAATTTGTCGACTGCAGGATGCCGTAGTGGAGAGATCGGCGGTGGGCTGCCTGGGCCGCGGAACGGACCCAAGATGGCGGCGTGAGGGCTTTAAGCTCCAGCTGGCTGTGGGAGCTGTGCAGCCCGTGCAGCTTCGTGGAGAGCCTGGCGCTGCGAGACTCGCCTAACGCTGACGAGGATCGTGCCGGACAGCGGGAGTGAGGAGACGGTGAGGCACGAAGGACCCGGGGTCCCGATGGCTCTGGCGACCGCCTACACCTAAAACGGCGGCGGAGCCGACTAGATTGAAGCTTGTAGCGGCGAGGACCTGAGGCGGACAGAGGGCCACAGGACTCACCTACCGTTGCGGCGTCTGGGCGGCTGGCAGGAGGCCTGCGTGGGCGGAGCGGCTGAGGAGGTGAGAGGAGTTCGGCAGGGGGCGGCCCCCCTTCCCATACGTACTGAGAACGGCAGCGGAGGCACTGTGAGAGCATGAGAGGAGCCACGGGCGAGACCGTGTGCTGCCGGTGCACACAGGGAGCTGTGCAGATCAAGTCGCGGATCCCCCCCAGGATGCTGCCTGCATTGAGGGGGGCCCTCAGGAGGAGAGGACGGTAGCGGCCATTGGGGGAACTGCGGGGAGCTGAACCCTGGGGCCAGCGGCGGTGTTAGATAGCTGCAGGCATTGTGGAGGTCCCCTGCTGGCGGGGACAGGGAGCGGCCAGGAGAAGGCATAGCACGGGAGGCAGCTCAGCTGGAGCTGGGAGCACCTGGCGCCACCCCTGTAGAGTTGGGGGTCTGGGAAGGTGCATACCTGTGGAATCAACAGGGCGCTTAGGCCGCAACAAGCAGGACCCGGGTGCGGACTTGGCGCTGGGGCTCAAGAGTGGCGCTGACCCTGTGGAGGGTGCGGGGGGACTACATGACCACAGGTGATGAAGCCTGCTCACTGGACAATGGGACTCTAGAGGACAGCTCAGCCACCGCGGGAATTTTGAGGAATGAAGTGGCTGGAGAGCTGGGCGAAGTTGGCTGCTACTGCTGGACTGTGCCTGTGCCCTCCCCATCTTGGAGCGTTACCAGACAGCAGCATTGAGCAGGGCAAGAGGAGGAAGTGAAGGTATTTGGCAAGTCGACGGAGCACTGCGGAAGGGCGCAGGGGTCCTGTAGCCTGGAGAAGATGAGAGGGCGGCCATCAGTGAGGGACCTTGGCGGGGAGTGGACCGGGTGGCGCCGCAGAAGGGGACATGAGCTAGAGCTGGCAGTGAGAGGAATAGCGTGGCGGGTCACACAGGTGCGGGGTGATGCTGCATCTCTGGCAGGTGGGCACAACGCAGGAAGGAAGAGCTCGACCACCGCTGATTTATGGGGCGGAGCCTTGCAGGACCCCGCCACACAGGGGACACAGTGTCCATTGATGGCAGGCCTTGAGTGAGCCGCACGTCTGGGCGGAGGCCTTGGAGGCACAGCAGAAAATCGGTCTGAACTGAGAGCTGGACCGGGGGCAGTGACAAAGACCGGCAGAGAGCAGAGTGCGACTCTGACTGGGATGTGCCCCTGGAAGGGGGTGCTGAGCGTCGAGGGACAGGCGGATTGCTGCACTTAACCTGGCAGCGGAGTGGGACCGGCTGAAAGGTTGTGACTTGTAGTGGACCCCCCCCTGGGGACGTGCGGGATTAATGACCGCAGGACCATAGGTAAGCCATGAGGGAAGCAGGTGGGAGCGCCAACGGAACAAGAAGAGGAGACAAAACCTGGAGAGGCTTCCAAGGGAATTCAAGTGCAACTGGAGGGGATGCTCCAGCAGCATGTCGATCAAATACTAAAGGCCATAACGGATACCAGGGAGGCACTGCAGTTGGACATTGCGCATGTGACGCAGGGATTGGGGCTGCCTCGGGGGGACCATGCCAAACTGGTAGACAAGGTAAAACAAACGGAAGTGGCCGTGGAAAACCTGGGGCCTGCTCAGAAGTCACACTTTCAGACCCGGCTGCAGACACTGGAGAGGCGGGCAGAGGACGCAGAAGGACGGAACAGAAGAAACAATATACGTGTGGTGGGGCTGCCTGAAGGAGCAGAGGGAACCAACAGGGTAGCTAAGGAGAACTGTTGTGCCGGAGGGTCTGTCATCTTTCTTTACATTGGAGAGGGCTCACAGAGTGCCGCCAAGCCCTTGTCCCCTGGGAGGCCGCCGAGGCCGGTGGTGGCCAGACTGCTCCGTTATAAGGACAGGTATCTCCTTCTGAACAGTGCAAGGACGGCGGGCCCCTATACAGTGGACAACAGCAAGGTGACACTGTTCCCTGACTACATGCTCGAAGTTCAACGCCAGAGGGTGTCGTTTGTGGCAGTTAAGAGAGCGTTGTGGGAGGAAGGTATTCAATACTCTCTGATGTACCCGGCATGTTTGAAGATCTTGGTGGATGACGAGATGTCCTTTCATGATAGCCCAAAGGGGGCCTGGGTCTGGCTGGCGCTGTACAAGGCGGGTATCGGAGAGCCAGGAAGCGGCGTGGAAGTGGAGACAGAAAGACCTCGTCCTCGCAGAGTGCGGCACAACCGGAGACGTCAGCCAGCAGCCCAGAGGCCGACTGAGAGACAAATAATGAAGGAGGGGGCGGCAGCGCTGCAGGCTGTCACGGCCATCTCACAGATGGCAGGGGTACCCCCCCCCCCCCCGGCAGGGTTGGAGTCGGACGGAGTGTCTCTGGAAGAGGACGACAAGCATTCAGAGGCTGGGAGCCTGAAGTTGCCACAAGTGACTGCTGGGATGGCGGATGAGATCATAGATGGGTGATGTAGACTCCGACTGGACATGGGAAGAGTTCAGGCTGGGGGGGAGGGGCAGGGAGGGGGCCCAGTAGGGGAAGAGGTTGGTTCAGACTGACTCGATGGAGCCCAGAGCACTTTGGGAGGCGGTGGAATATGTGCTGTAAAAGACTAAGATGTGAGGTGCCGGACGGGGCCGGCAATTTATACTGGGGGTTGAGCGCGGGCTGGAGGTCTATTGGGCATCCGGCTCTCTGAAGCTGAGGGCTCACCTCCCGTAGGTTTGGGTGGGAGTAGCTCCCTGAGAGTATCGGGGGAGTGTTTTGAATGGTAGTTTGGATGGGTTCTGATGTTGTAGCGCCTGGTCTGGGGGGAGGGGACTGGGGGGCTGGGTTAGGTTTGGTGGAAATTAAGGATACCGGTGTTCTCTTTGACAGAGGGCGGGTGCGGGCGAGGGTCTACATGACTCATGGGAACATTGCATGATCTGAAATGTATAACTTGGAATATATGGGGACTTCCCTCCATGCAGAAGCGCCATAAGGTGCATGCCTACCTAGTAAGACGGGGAGTGCAGGTAGCGCTCCTCCAAGAAACACATATCAGCCGTTCCGAGACGGCGGCACTCAGAAAGAGGTAGAGAGGGCAGGTATTTTGTACGACTTATTCGGTATACGCTAGGGGCGTCCTGGTGTGGATTAGAGCGGGGATTCCATTTCAACCAACGCAGCAACTGATTGACCCAGAGGGGAGGGTGGTGGCGGTGATGGGGAGGCTAAATGGAGTGGATTTGACATGTATGCATGTATTTATGCCCCGAATGTTGACCAGCGTCCTTTTTTGAGACATTATTGGGAAGCTTGGCGCCCTACTTAACCGGGGCGACTATACTGGGGGGTGATTTTAACTCCATAGCAGATGTAGACAAAGACAGGTCCCACCCTCTGCTTTCAAGTACCCCAGTACATCGGAACTCCAAGGCGAGGAGGACGTGGCAAACAAACTAATTGGGGACTCATGGACACTTGGCTGATGCAGCACTTGGAGGAGAGGGACTACTCTTATTATTCTAGCATCCACGATCTGCATGTGCGACTAGCCGCCATATTGTGCACCCCTGATGTCCATACCAAGGTGACAGATAGTGAGTTCTTAGCGAGAACAATTTCTGACCATAATCCGCTGTTAGCGCGGCTACGATGGTGCAGAGAGCGGTCACTTATATCGACCTGGCAGCTCCGCCCAGAGGCGTTGGAAGATCCGGTCTTTAGTGGAGAGTTGGGGCGGGCATTACCCAATACTATGAGGAGAACAAGAGGACGGCGACATCGGCAGCAATAGAATGAGATGCATTTAAGGTCGTGGTCAGGGGCATTTACATTAGCAAGGTGGCGGAGGTAAGGAAAATGTTGCTAGCGGATCTGGAAACTAGCGGAGGGCAGATTGAGGGGAGCGGAAAGGGACCGACTGGGGAGACCCAGGGCAGGAGCTGTGGTGCTGCAATCCAAGGAAGCGGTTGCGGTGCAGATGGAGAGGTTGCGCTCATTCGACTATAAGAATTATGGAGCACGGATACACACGGAGGGGGATAAATCGGGCGCACTGTTGGCGTGGCTGGCCAACCCGCTAACAAGAGGCGAACTGATCTTAGGCTTTAGGGCGGCCACTGGGGAATTGGTACATACGCAGATAGGGATTAATGGGCGGTTCCTAGAGTACTATGCAGATCTATACCGCACGCAGCTGGCTGTGGATGCAGGGGACATAGAGGATTATCTGGAAGGGTTTGAAATGCCGAGCTTGAGCAAGGAGATTCACTGGACAGTGAGATCACGGTGGGTTAGATTAGATGCGCGATTAAGCACATGGCCCGCAACAAGACACCTGGGGTGGATGGCCTACCTACTGAATTTTATTCTAAGTATGCAGACTTTTTGGATCCGCGACTGCAAGTAGACTATAAGGAGGCATACGCAGTAGGGAGGCTACCTGGGACCACTAGGGAGACTATTATCATCCCCCTCCTGAAGCCGGGTAGGGAAGCATCGGATGTGAAGGCCTACCGCCCACTCTCACTGTTGGCGACAGATTGCAAAATCCTGAGTAGGATCCTGGCGACACGCCTACTCCCGCACATGACGCAGTTGGTGCACCGGGACCAATCGGGTTTTATCCATAAACGCAGAACGGCGTTCAATATTAGGCGCCTACTGCGAATCCTGGAAGACTGCCGGGAGTCGACACTGAAAGCCTTGATCTTATCGGTGGATATAGAGGAGGCATTTGATAGCCTGGAATGGCCGTATCTTTTTCAGGTAATGCGCAACACCAACAAAAAGATTTAGACAAAAAAATGTGATGTGGGGGTAGAGAATGTGGGCTAATGGCTAGAGCGGTTGACCTTGAATCCTGGGAACCGGGTTCGAGTCTCTGCAGGGACGCTCAACATCCTGTGATTCTGGGCAAATCTCTTAATCTCCACATGCCAAACAAAAAAAAAAAATGTGTCTGTCTGTAACGCAACGGGTGCTCATGTAAAGCACTCTGATACCTTCCGGTCAGGTTTGCGCTATATAAAACTCCCCCCAAAAAATAAAATAAGTAAAAAAAATCTGTCAAAAAATGACATGGGGTAGCTCTCTTCGACGGATCTACACTGACTGGCGTGGAAGAAAAAGAAATGGCGTCAGCGTGCCAAGGTGGCACCTATATTGATGACACGGATGTCACAATGACGGAGGTAACGCCGAAGACGTCACATGGAGTCGACCGACACCACCTATTGGCACTCAGGGGTACTGCTCAAGGAAGATCTTCCGGATCCAGTCTGATGCCTGAGAAATTCAAAGCTAAGGAATATGCGGCTAGACGTCTCTATCAGATGGACTCATTCAGGTACTTCATTAAGAAATGCTGCAGAACCAGCTTGATTAGTTATGGACCAAATTATCAGTTTGTATCCTAAAAGGCTACCTGTACTCGACTTAATAATTCTATTCATTGAGGGGTTTTCAGACACATTGTTCTTGGGATGTGGGGACACTGAAGAGGGGTAAGTACCATACACAGACATCTTTGTGACAATGACCAGCTCCTCACCCTGCCCCAGATAGTCTGTCGAGTGTCGATCAATACGTCGATGGTAGTGATCAGCTGGCGGAAGACCGGATCCTCGATGGAGAAGTGTCGACCAAAAGCCACAGCGCAGATCACATTGGCCATAGAATTGGCGAGCTGGCAGGCGGGGTCCACTGGATTCCCTGTGGGGCGTACAGACACAAACTTATCAAACACACGTCATCGATGATGTCTAAAAATACAATAATTGAGGGTACAATAATGAAACCTTGAAAATATAGCGCATTTGTATATTGATAACAAACGTACAGCCTGTGTGCAGGTGTTTTCTTTCAAATTATATGACCAGGAGTGTTGTGCTCCTTTTGCAACAACCAACCTTATTATGGAACAATGAGTCAAACTCTTTTATGCTACAATATTTACATTTGCAAGAAGTATTACCAATTACCTATGAAAGCTTAAGAAATACCACACATTTTTGTTCTATATAAGCATAATCTGGTACAAATATTCAAGATGACTCTACTGAAGGTGTCCGCCATCAAACTCAGACAATTCAGAATTGGCAATCACAAGAATTAGCTGGGCTATTTTCAGAAAAAGACCAGATGCAAAGTATGTGGGAATGAACCAAAGGGATCTACCAAGACTTCTCTCCCTTGGGTTAAGCATTTGGCTTATCCTTGGCATACTTCTCTGATGAGTTTAAATGAGATGCAGTGTTTTATTTATTTCAGATTAGCATAGAAGATACTGTGCCTAAAATAGTAAATTTACTTTGATGTTTTCCATCTTGGCATCTTTCTACCTTGCTTGGCAAAAGACTTTCTCACTTTTCTGGTACACCATGGATAACCATTGAACTAAAGTTAAAATACGGTGAAGGGGGGTCCTAGCCTGGGAATATTTTAAAGACCTGCGAGTATAGAGTCCCTACCTTTATAACGCTTTACACACAAAATATCCTTGGGTCAGACCCGATGATATTTCGTGTGTTAACCATTGAATTAAACATATATTTAAAAAGCTGCTAGAGAACCAACCATTTGAGGTGGGCTTTATAAAGTGTTATTGGGGTATGCACGCATAGAATATTGAGCGGCTGAGAGGGGAATTGATGGCCAGACTTAAACAGGATGTGGGGGTTTGGTTCAGCTATCAGTTTCAGAGGAACCTTTTAGTTTGTTCAGATGAAAATGAGTGGGCAGTTTGATTTAAATAAAAGGAACATATCTGCTTCCTTCCATGATGGCATACCAGAAAGTTGCCCTTATTTTTGAGGTGATAGGGTCACCTGAAACAGATATTGTTCTTCCACTGTTTCTTATAATGGTAATTCACATATGGCTCTGTCAAAAGTACTCTTCCTTACTGATATATTTATTTCTTATATGGCCAAATGTACAAAACCATTTAGCGGTTAAATATCCTGCTATTTGCAAAATCGCAGGGTTTGTGACCGCAAACTGGTTTACTGACTTGTAATAAACCTCTCTTGCAGTTTGGGAAGGCTTTCCGAATCCCAAAAGGGGTTTTACGACTCATTCCTCATTGCAGTTAGGAGGGGGATTAAAAAAGGTATCCCTCCTTAATTGTTTTGTGATTCACAATGAGATATATCAGTGGCATACGACTGCAATTGTGGTCACAAACCATTGAAAAGTTATCAACACCTCAAAGGAGGTGGTAACTCATTCGTAAAGGAGAGGCACCTGCCAATGTCTTCCCATTTTTAAAGGTGACACAATAAAGAATGCAAAAAGTGATGGGTGGAGTGCTTGAATTAATCTCAGCCACTGGTAATTACTTGGGCCGCATCCCAGTCCGTCGTTATTTGCACACCATGCCAACCCAGTTTAGACCCAGCCATATGTAAATCGATCTTGAATCTGCTCTAATGGGAACAGTCCAGCCTGAACTGTCAGGCCAGGTCCTCCCTGAACCAGAATACAAGAAACCTAGGACTGGTCTTGCCCTGATACTGGCTCATCAGCTAGGTACAGCTTGGTTCCAGTGGTATAGTGTGCACAGGACTATAATCTGGACATACCATTCCCACTTAGGGGGATACATTGAAGCACAGAAAAGTATACAAAAAGTGATGGATAGAATGCTTGAATTAACCTCAGCTACTAGTAATACCAGTAAATCATTATTTGCATACCTTGGGGAAAGGCAAGCGTGAAAGATACTGACAGTAAAGGCCCTTGCAACTCCTTTCTTTTTATACTGCCACTGACTCCTAGACCTCAGAGAATAGAGGAAGAAAGGACAGTGCCAGGAATAGTAGTGGCTTTCCTGGCCACCCCTAATTCAGGTCCATGACCTTAATCCGTATTATCAGGCAAACTCTTTAAAGAAGGCTGGTGTAATCAATACAGGCCATTGAATTTTTATTGTACTCTTTACTATTAACTTCATTACTTCAGATACCTAGGCTTTCGGCTCGATTTCTACCGCCCGTAGACCTTGATCAAAATAGCGGCCAGAGATCATGCTGTATTTCCTTTTCTGAACACTGGTTATACCTATGGACTGTAAGCAGCCTACCTCCCTCCTCCTTGAAAAACTGGAGCAGACGCCATGCCTCGTGCTGTACATGCCCTTCCAGGCTTTTTGTCTGTGTATGTCCAAGATTCCGCAACGCCGTCAGACCAAACCGCCGCTGTTGCCTCCATGTCTCACCATTGGAGAAAATAATTCCTAGAAATAGTAGTGGTAAATGGTCGAAAATTTTAAAAACAGGAGAAAAATGCTTGAACATTCCCAAACATGTATGTGCATCCACATTTCACCACTCACCATCTCGCTTCAGTTTGTAGGCACATGATAGGCGGTCTATAACAATTCCAACTTTCATAGTACAGAAAAGTTCAAAATTAGCAATATGATTCATTGTGTTTTTTACTCCTGTTAACCTGCTTTTAGATCGTTTTATTGAAAACTAAACACTGGACACAAGATGCAAATCAAAGTCATTTAATCAAAAACTGTGGGCCATATTTATGACCCGGTGTGCGTCGCTCGGGCACTACGCAACGTGGTGCAAGAGTGACGCAAACATGAATTCAGATTTTTTAAGACATGCAAAGCCACTTTGCATGGCTCTGAGTGGCTCCTGGAGTAACGAAATGTAGCGATAATCGCTGTTTTGCGTTACTCTGCCCTGGGTAGCCGTTCCATGGGCAATGCGTGGTTGTTTCCCGCAACTCCCATGGTTTGAGGCCTTCCCAGATTACAAGAACTTGTAAACTTGGGAATGCACCAAAAACATACGTCTCCCCATTGAGGTCTAACGAGGAGAAAAATCTTTATTTCTCCTCGTTTTTTATTCCTTTCTGTTTGCTGCATTCTCCAGCACACATAGAACGAGGAAAACGTCTCTCAGGATTATGTTTTTTGCAGGAAGCCATCCCTTCCGGCACAAAAACAATCCTGCCTACAACACTGGCCCACTTGCACCATGGTGCAAGGAACACTGCGTTGGTGCTGGGCTGCCAAAACGGCGACAGCACAAAGGAAAAGGGCAGGAATGCGCCGTATTGTGAAATACTAACAAACACAAATTGCCTGCACCCACCTTTTCTTCAACTACTTCTTTAGAACAATGGGGCAAACAAAATTTTTAAGTTTGACCTGGTATTTTATTTATACCTTTTCACTTCAATATTTTTCAATTATTTTTATATGTATCATACAGAAACGGAATACATTCAAAATATTTCAATTAGACCTATACAAAACTATTTACAAAACAATATGTACATTTCTTATATACAATTATCATACATTCTACACATAATATACAACACAAAAAAGAATTGATTGAAATGTTTCAATAGAGCTAATCTATATCCATAAAAAAGAAGAAAAGGACAAAGTCAAAAAGAAAGAGAAAAACTTTTAAGTTGCCAAACAACTTGAAACGCTTGATGTTATAAATAGCTCCTTCAGCTGTGCCGACGCGTTTCTAGTCCAAGGAAAACAGTTCCTAGACTTTCATCAGGGCTTTGTCACTTGTCTGTTAGTATCTGAAACCTGTACAAAAGGGGGTGGTGATGGACGGAGCATCTGAATCAATCAAACACTCACACCCAGTCAAAAGATCTGGGTTTAATCCATCACCGTTCTTTAGCCCACTCTGCCACCCCAGTTCAGACATGGCTATATGCAAATCAGTCTGACCCTGTGCCTCATGGGAACAGTCCAGCCCGAACTGCCAAGCCATGTCTTCCCTGGACCGGAAACAAGCTTCCGAGGACCGGTTTCTGGCATTCCAGCCGTCTTCAGCCCGGCTTGCTTGAATCCAGTGGCAAAGTGAGCAAGGGACTCACGTCTGAGCATACCCTGCCACACTTATGGCAGCCAAAAGCGGTACAAAAGGGGGTAGTGATGGACGGAGCATCTGAATCAATCAAACACTCATACCCAGTCAAAAGATCTAGGTTTAATCTATCACCGTTCTTTAGCCCACTCTGCCACCCCAGTTCAGACATGACTATATGCAAATCAGTCTGACCCTGTGCCTCATGGGAACAGTCCAGCCCGAACTGCCAAGCCATGTCTTCCCTGGACCGGAAACAAGCTTCCGAGGACCGGTTTCTGGCATTCCAGGCGTCTTCAGCCTGGCTTGTATTTGTATTTTAGGCACTTGACAAATGGTCCTACAAGCACAGCAGAACTTGGGAGAAATATAGCACTTTATTGCCGCAAATCCTGACGGGGCAGGGTTTCTTTAGTATTATATCAAGGGTTTTTCAAAAGTACAATTTTCAATTATCTTCTTTCTAGCAGTTTTTATGGATTAATATATTTTAACAATTAATATATACTTTTATACATTATTCCCTGAAGAATCTGTGGCACTATTGTAATGAGTTTAATTAACTGCTCAATAAAAAATTATCTATTTATTGATCAATCTATCTGCACAAACAACTAATTTGCACAATAAGGGCCAGATGTAGGAAGGGTATTACCGGTCGGTAATGGCCGAAATCTGCTTTTACCAACCGGTAATAGGCTTTTGTGATGTAGGGGGGCAATTTACAGATTCGGTAAATACCGAATCTGTATTTACCGAATCATCATTTACCGATTCGGTATTTACTGAATTGGTAAATGACATGTAGGAAACACTTTAAACAGTGCTCATGTGCTTTTAGGATTCGTTATTTACCACCAACTATTAGTTGGTGGTAAATAAGGAATACCTTCGAAAATGCAAATCAATGCATTTTCAACAGTGCCATGTGACAGACATACATGCCCTTAGGGCATGTATGTGTGCAAAAGGTGCACACAAGCACTATTCAGGGGTGCAACAGGGTGTCAATGTGACACCCTGCCACCTTTTAAGCTTTCCCTATTTTACCAAATCGGTATACCGATTCGGTAATTGACATTCATTCCTACAGGCCTCCAGGCCCATAGGAATGAATGGCAATTACCGAATCGGTAAATACCGATTCTGTAATTACCGAATCTTAACGATTCGGTAATTTTTACCGATTTTTTATCTACATAACATTTACCGATTCGAAAATACTGAATCGCCAAAATTCGGTATTTTCGAATCGGTAAATTTAAATTAAATTGAGTTAATTTTAGTGTCAAAAATTATTTTTGTCTAATGTAGTTGCTTTTGTCACATGCTGGGAAATAAAGATTTTATTACCAGACCACTTGAGTTGCTTCTTTTCGTTGATTGACAACATTAGTTTCAGAGGGCCTGATTCACAAAGGTAAATTTACACTTTGTATAAGTTTTCAATTATTTTGTATTCACAAACTACAAGTTAATCGTAAATTCACAACTGCAGATACTCCGCAGTCGGGAGGAAAACTCTGCACATAAAAAGATAGGCCTATCCTTTTTAATCCTTTTTGCTAGCAGAGGTAATGTCAGCAGAGAGATAATTTCTGTTCCCATTAGATGTAGAAGCAGGAGTAATTGGTTTAGGAATATTCCAAGAAGCAGTATTAGTCCACAATGTAACATCGTGGAACCCAGACGTTTTTAAAAACGTTGACGACACTATGAAGGAGCCATTATGTTTTAAGTTTGAGGTTCGGAGTTTCCAAACAGACCCAAAACACTAGGGTATCTTGTTGTTTGTATTACAATGTGTGTTGTTAGGTGTTGCAGTACTGAAGTACCTGAAAATGATACTACAGGACTTCTGATTCACAGTAAAAACACATCTGATTGCTGGATGTCGCTGTATTGATGCATTTTTAATGAGACCTCACCCCATTTTTATCATCAGGGAGACTAGAGACTACCTGAAGACCCTAAGGATGAGGAAGAGGAGCCTAGGGCCACTCCGGAGTCCATTGTTTGGTGCTTCGTTTTAGATCCACCTGTAGAAAATGAGGTGTCTGCGAAACTAGTGACATGTTACCTCTGCCAGAAGGAGTTCAGCAGGGGCACTGGCACATCTGAAGTGGCACATAGGCACATGAATGGTGCAAAGAGAAGATGGCAGGATGATGAAGGGGCATCAACACCATGACTCTACAACATGGTGACCCTCTAACACCACAAGGTATTGCCACTATAAAAGATGTGAACCCTTTATATGCTAATATTGGGGTGTACTGCACTAAGGGCTGTCAATTTGTTTCTGTAGGGGAGCAAAGTGGAGCAGCTCAGGACAAGCAAAGGGCTGCACACAGAGCCTCAGAGAATTTTTTTATGTTTATTTGAATCCAAATTTTGATGCCATGTTTTTAAAATATTTTTAGGTGAACTACAAAAATTAAAACATTACAGAAAATAATGTTTTGAAAAGCAAAAAAAGGTTCTTGTTAGAACCACCTTTCTTAGTTACCAAATAGAAACAGGTATGTTGTTTGTCATATCTATATCCAAAAGTGAAAGTTTGTTTGTGTATTTTTAAGTGACATGAAATACAATGCTGTGTAGCATCCAGACATGATGCAATGCATTCTGTCAAAGTCACAGAGAAAAAAAGACTATCTCTACCAAACTATAATGTTATTTTTCTCCCCCTTCCCCCCCAGAACCAGCAGACTTTTCACAGTCAAGCACTAAAGCTAAAACAATGCCACCATACTGCAAGTGTCTGCATTGTGAATAATACTGTAGAAGGACCTTTCTAGTACACAAATAATGTTTTAACACTTTTCCAACTTTTTATGTACACAGTAGAATACAGTATACATGGAAAGTTGTTATTCGTTATTGTATGGAAAAATAAAAGCCTTTCTACTTGTCATGCTTGCCTTGAGCAGGGGTAACGTTTTGAGTCAAATCCCTGTGTATACATGTTAGTACACAATGGTTTGTCAAAGGCCAGGAGCAGTGTGGGATGTGCCACCAGGGGTGTTGGGAGCTGGGCCTGGCTAAAGGACGGTGTAAAGTGAAGGTTGGATGCTGACAGATATTGATGCCTACATCCGCACTGCCACTAGGAGCCCAACCGCCACTATGCATGCCTACGGACAGGCTCCCTCACACAATCCCTTGGCGTGGCCAACACCCTATGGAGCGGCCAACCTCCGCTAATGGTAGCCCCTACACTAGACCCACCATGGGCACCCACCTTCCCTGCACATAGTGTGCAGCTAGGCCCTGCACTCAACCCGCCATGCAGCGCCCAACACTCCATTGAACGTTCTGCCTACTCGAGCCCCTCTTTACATGCTAATTTCATGACACTGGCTTAGCAGATTTACACCAAATCACAAATAGTACTCTTTCTGAGCAAAGTTCAAACTTTTTGCCAAATTACTTGTAATTTCAGATAGCCATTTTCCTGTATTGGTGAGTAAAGGGTCCCCATGAAAATTAACAGGGAAAATCATTTTTTTAACCTTTTATTTTGGATCCCCCATGGCCAGATTGGCACCACCCTTTCCATGGAAGAGTCAAGTAGAATGAACTTTCTTTTTAGGAAAGTCACATGCAGATCCGTCAAAAGGCACCAAAGTTCTTTTAGGAACAAAAAATGCCTTTCCTTTAGACAGTCTGACCTAACCATAACTACACATAAATTAACTACACCCAGTCGACTACCACTGTGTAATAGTTGTGCATATACTCATAAGTATATCTATATATATTTGCCTAACTGCTTTAAATGTGCACATACCGAACCATGCGTAGTTTTCCAGCTCTGCCAACATTAATATAAATAAACAAAATAAATGATAGTACTCCATCAAAAAACTGATGAGTCTCAAGCTGTCCATTGCCTTTGAAACATGTGAAACGTTTAAATTTCACTAGATGGCAGCGTTGTCTAGTGACCAAAATCACCTTGTATCAAGCATTACAGGGTGACGTCTGAATGACAAGATATTAATAATGCACGTTGAAAACGGCAACACGCTGAACGTCAGGCTCAGACCCCCCAGGATATAGCGGCATGGGTTCGCAAATTTAGCGGCACAAAAATGGAAATTTAGCGGCACAAATATGGAAATTTAGCAGCAATTTTGCGGCATTTTATTTGGCCATTTTTCCTACAACAAACACAGATATCTTAGCTTTTCTAGTTATTTAACAACATGAAGCTATGTATATTTGGTTTAATTACAATGTAGACACTTTGTTTCCCTCGAAAAGCATGTACAGATATTCGAGTGTATCTCTGGATATGGTTTGGGAATTCTCAACGTGTCAAATCCTGGTGCTGGTCGTGGGGAAATGAAGTGGTGAAGTATTCCAGGGGCGTGACCTCATTGGACAGTCCGCACCATTGGTCTCTTGAAGTGCGTGCTCTGTTTGTTGTCGAACCAGACCTGGAGTAGGTGATGGCGTGACCGAGCGAGATGTCAAATGCATAGTTCACCCGAGTCCACCGTGATGCACACCCTTTGGCTCACGGCCCTACTTATGCCTCATCGTGATGCACGGTGCACTTTCGGTTCTCTGCAGCTATATGTGTACTGTGCATGCCTCTCCTGTTTTTTACCTCTGCAGCCCAGCTGAACCCTGCTGGGAGAACCAGTTACCCTTCCTGTGCCAGAAGGGGTCTGCTGTCCCCAACTATTCATTCTGCCAGGGTGTGGCACTACCCCCGCCTCACGTCAGGGGCAGATGTCTCCATTCATCCTCCTATAGGAGGTGCATGCAAGAAGGGACGTTTGGTACACCTCCGTCGGTTTTGAAGGGAAAAGGGCCAGCAGGGCTAGTAGTTGAAGTGAACCCTTCATACTCCAGGGCATCGGTGTCACTGCACCTGTTGCAGTATTGGTAGCTCTGCCCCCTGCCTTTCTGTCCCTCGGTGGGGCTTTAAGTTTCTAAGCATTGTTTGATAAAGGCGAGAGCCAATTAAATGGCGTGGGCCACTGCATGGACCTATTGGCCTCAGCACAAGATTAGCAATAAATGGCTGCTCTCTTCAAGAAATCCTCTTGCATTACATAGCAGAGCTAACACGTTATGTTTTTGAGTGTTGGAAAGACTGTACTGTAGGGGATTTCTGTTGGGAGAACTCATTAGCCAGTATTTTCGAGCCCAAAGTACAGATGCAAGCAGATAACAGTTATCTGCAACATATAACGTAACGTAAATTTGCTCTCTTAATTGAATTAGGAGCAGAATTAAATTCGCCTAAAATGAATAACTTCAAATCAGAAATGTATTTCTGACATGAAAGTATGGTAGTTTATTTTTGACATACATTCGATCTGTCAACAAATGATTTTCAAAATGTCTGGCACATCACGGTAAAACACCACAGGAGCCAGCATGGGCTGCAGCGTGACACACAGATCAAAGGTACAGCTGAAGCCAGAGCTCCGAGCAGGATTAAAAGCCGAGCAGCGCTGGGCCCGCACCTGCATGCCTCCCACATCCGAGGATCTGGGGGGACATCTTCTGAGCAGCTGGAGGTGCACAGATGAAAAGCCAGCTCATAATATCCTTGCTGCCCTTGCTGAGAGCCTGCCTGCTGAAAGCCCACTTTTAGTCGGACCCCCCAGGATATAGTGGCATGGATCAGCTTTTGTAAAGATACCGCAATTTCTACAAAAGTGCCGATTTCGCGGGCACTTTTGTAAAAATCGCGGCATTTTTACAAAAGTGCCGATTTTGCGGCAAATCGCGAAAACGCGATATCCTGGAGGGTCTGAGCAGAGAAGTGGGGAAGGGAAAATTGATCCAGGTGCGGTAGGGGGTAGCGTTGACGTTTCGATCCGGCTCATCAGCAAACGTGGGACTTTAATACCTCAGCTACCGCGATGGAGTAAGGACGTCGATCAGATCGTCTCCAGTTAAAATTACGCTGTGCCCTGGATTGCCTGATTCATTCAGCAAACCTTTGCCACACATACGGGCCTGAATATTACGTTTCATGGGCGGTCTGGGCACCACCGCCATGGTCTATATCTACTGAATAGCGGGATTTGTCCTTAGTTGGCCCTTGCCATTTTACGGGCATTGGTGTAACCAGGTTTTGGACTCCAATTGAGCATTGCAAGATTGATGAGGGTCACTCCACCTTTCCCCTTGTCCTGAGGAAGATCCGCATAGCTGAGGTATTAAAGTCCCTTTTTTGCCGATAAGCCGGGCCGAAACGTCGACGCAACCCCCTATCGCACCGCAACCAATTTCACCTTCCCCATTACCCCTGTTTACAGCCTTAAGGAAACTCTCCTTACAAATTCAAATGAATAATTTGCTTGTGGCCAGGTTGCATCTAACTGTTTATTGGATATCACTTTTGTACAGTCTTGTAAATAGATGCCCTTTGCTTTTCTACACACTTTGAGCTCTCTTCACTCCTATATATACACTTTAGCACTCTTTCTTACACGTTCCCTAGAACATTCTCCTGCCTTCTTGACCCTCTAATGATTGTTCCTTTAAATGACTTAATAAATATATTGTAATTATACTTAGTGGTTTTTCTGCACATTTATTTTCACGATTTACAGACGTTTGGGAGCTGATTAATGCAAACTCAAATAAATTGATAATTCTGTTAATCTAACTCTTCCTTGTATAATTGGTCCAGGGCCATTGTTTCTTTATATTAAACGATACCCAGGTCCAGGGACCATTTGAGAATACCCCATTGTTTATAATGTGTTTTGAACTTGCAGCACCTTTCAGGCATGAACATTATTAACTCATTGCACAATCCTGGAACCAAAATAAATTAGCGCTAACTTGTGCTATGAAAACAAGGCTCAAACCACTCATATTACTGCCTTTAAAAAAAAACAGTTAGTAGTAGTAGTACAGAACAAGTTACTTACCTTAGGAAATTGCTTTTCTGGTGGAGACTCTATCCAGCCGCAGATTCCTCACCTTAGAATATTCCCCAGACGTCACACTGGATCCAAATAACTCCCCCTGGGTGCCGGAAGATGGCGTCTCTGGCTCCACATGATTATCGTCCGCGTCGGATGTGACGTGTACTGGCCTATATTGGTACCACCCAAGCATACTGACATCAGTTGCTTTCGTAACTCTTCCGAGCCAGCAGACGTGAAGCCAATATCAGATTGATCGTGAACAATATGCAGATTCCTAGATTGGGATCTTTCTACGGGGAAAATGGGAGGGTCGATGAAGAATCTGCGGTTAGATAGTGTCTGTACCAGAAATGGCTTTACCAAAGGTAAGTAACTTGTTCTTCTGATAGAGACTTGCAACAGCAGATTCCTCACCTTGGAATAGATAACAGGGCAGTACCTCCCAGAGTTGGGTCTGTGAACTGGATCAAACCAGAAAATCCTGGAGGCCCCCTCGGCCAAAATGTCCGTTGCGCTGCACCTGTCTGTCACAACAGTAGTGCTTCATGAACATATGAAGGTAAGTCCACGTCGCTGCCCTTCAAATGTCCAGGACAGGCACTAACGGTGTGAGCCTCCTCTGAAACAAGTGGCAAAACCTAACTCAAAGAGTCCCACAACGCCAAGCTGTGTCGACCGAGCAGGCAAAAGTCAGAGTCTTCTGTGGCCAGCCCAAGGGGGGGAGAACAAGACACTATCAAGGGATGGATCTGGACAACTGGCTTCTTGGAGCTCATCATACCAGTTGTCTCCCTGATAGGACTGGTCAATGGCATCATCATAGGTGCCATCATGGGAACCTTCTTGAAGGAGAGGGAACCGTGTCAGAATCAGGGGTGAAGAAGAGGCATCAAGCTCAATGCCGGAAGGGGGTAGGTAATTTGCCAGTTGAGAATCGGACACTGGTTGATCTATCAGCGCCAGTAAAGCTGGCATCATAGGGTTGCATCCCAGCATGGAGAATGGCGCAGGTAGCGGTACCGGTGCTGTGCTCAGCATGGATCAGGGAGTGGACCCAGTGGGTCCAACTGGCATCGAGGGAGGTCATGCAAGTTGAGGCAGACACCTCTAAATTTAGTCTACATGCGTGGCTGGACAATAGTCAATCTTGAACAACTTAGCCAATAGTGACAACCATTCCCCCCATATCATCCTCCCTTTTCCGCTTCTCTTCACCCGTATCTGTGTTTCCTCCATCCCCAGCTGCCTCACTTCTGCCTGCCTCTCTGCCCACTTGATGAAAGAGAGGCCTCATATCCATACATACACATAGCCTTTCAGCAGAACAGAAACCGAAGCCCCAAACAACCAGCAATCCAACTATTAGACTATGAATTCAACACAGCAAAACACAAGAGCAAATGTTTCTCCTATAACATTCTGAAGCCCATATACTTAACTGCTTAACCCCCTCACCCGACTATCCCACTCTTCCAGCCTCCATCGCCAACCCAATTTTAAATGAATGAGTCCCAGTTTGCAGACTTAAGGATAACCATCAAAAACTGGAAACTAGTAAGCCTTGACCCATCCTTGTGCCGAAAGACATTCTCCCTTCCCACCAAACGCCCAATCACATACCACCTCCACCAGTAAACTGGACAGAGCCTCACCACTAGATACCTTATCAAACTTACCACCCTCCCTTTCGCCCTGTGATCTGTTTTCAACTTGTCAATCTATATCACGAAACCCCATCCGGTGTACACTCCAAGTCCACCCTGATTAAACCTCCCACTTTCCATTCCCCTAACAGTTATGAAACCCTAAAAGCTCAAATAAAATCCCTATCGTCCACATGGAAAATAACACCACCTCAGACCCATCAGGACCAACCCTTGGAAGCACCACCATCACTTTTTGTTGTGTTGTTAATGATGACAATCTTGGTAACCTCCTGACCCTCTGGCCTAACCTTAAGCCCACATACTCTACTCCACTCTGAACAAGTTAATGCTTTCCACAATTTCATTGGGAACTCCTGGGACATATCTTGTCTTAAAGATATTATTATATTTCAGACCGCTCAGGACAGGAACCCTCAAATTTTGCAAGACCTTCAAATCCCTGGACGACTGTCTGTTCACAGTACTCACCACTGCCATGTTATCCACATTGAGCACTTTCTTGTTCCTGAAACTTTCGACCCTTAGTGCCAAAGGAACAACCCATAGAAAAAAATCTAAAAAGGCAATGCTACGTCCTTTCTGCCTCAACCATGCAGGCAACTACCCAACGCCTCATTTGCCCTGGCAAAATAGCTCAAAGCCAGCTCCATCTGATGCATCTGAAAGAATTTGGACTTTCCACTCTGTCTCTTCTCCCAGCCAGACAAAAAATGTTCGACTGAGCTCACCAACACATACTACACCCGCAAGTCTGTTCACCCTACGAAGGGCAGTGATAAGCCTGAGTGCGACAAACCAAGTCTCCTGCAAAAAAGTTCGGCCTGCTTGTACCACTCTACAAGCAAAATTTAAATGCCCTAGTAGCACGTACACACCCCTCACCTCTACCTTGATCTTTGACAACATCTCTTCCAGCACATGCACCATTGTCCTTTTCTTCTCCTCTGGAAATCTCGCTTTCGTTCTCACAGAATCAATCTCAATTCCTAGAAAAAGATAGAACTGTGTCTGGCACCACCAAGGGCACACCCAAATCTGCCATCAGCGCCTTAAAACTTGCCAACATCTGCTGGCAGTCGCTGAGCCGGCCGCACCCACAAAAATATGATCCAGGTTAATGAGTCATGGATGTTACTCCTGCAACAAATTGAAACAGCAACTACAAGTAAACTATTTAAAAAAAAGCTTAAGACATTGAGCAACCCATCAACAAACCACCAGCCTTCAAATTGCATGGCCAGCAGTTCAGAATCATCTGGGTGCACTGCCAGCAATAGAAATGCTGATTCGATGATGCTCATTCCCTTTCTCACCACCGCGCTAACAGCCCTTACAAGCTCAGTGGCTACGCCTACAGATGAGTAAGTCACAGACGTCAACTCTTCCAAGATTAAATCATTCAGTGACTGGCCCTCTGGCCAAAATAAATGCTAAATCAAATGAAACTCTACCCTCTCTTCCTTAGGCCACACGCCTCTTGGTGGGAAACGGCCTCAATGACGAGGGCTGGCCGAACCACGCTTGCGTTAACCACACACATGCCTTAACAACGCACATGCGTAGTTAAGGCAATGCACAGTCTAGCTGCAGAGCGGATGGGTGAGCACAGGAAGACAAAGAGGAAGGATTAGGTAAGTGGGGCTGGAGCTGGGCCTTGGGGGGGTGAGGGTAGTTTTTCGGTGGGAGGTAGTTCTAGGGCTCTGGGGGTCAGGTTTGTTTACAGGGCAGAGAGCAGTTTTAGGGCTCAGGGCAGGGAGGGCTCGGTCAGGATATTTTTTAGGGCGTGGAGAGTTTTTAGGGTGCTCAGGGCAGGCGGAGGAAAAGAGACTGTTTTAAGGGCTGGGGGCAGTTTTAGGCCTCAGGGCAGTGGGGCCGGGCTGGGTCGGGGTACTTTACCAATGTAGGGGGACAGTTTTTAGGGTCAGAGCAGGGGCGCTGGAGTCGAGGTAGTTTTTAGGGCATGGGGTGAATTCTTGGGACTCGGGCGGGGGCAAAGGGACAGTTTTCAGGGCTATGATCTTCTGCACACATGTCCCTTTACCAATCATGTCTTTACCATAATACTAGCAGCCCGTCCCGACGTTGTCCGGGTATGAATTGCTGCCGGACAGTAGTATATTGTTTTGTAGGATTTCGTTTTGATAGCATTTCTTATCTGTGACAGGCCTGTGAAACGCTCCGATTCACAGTGCATTGCTTATGCACTTAAGAGTGCGTGTTCAGTAGTGTGTGGACTCGAGTTTCCCTACTTTATTTTTCCTTGCAATATTATATAGAGCGAACTCGACAACATGGCAGGAGCACAATTTACATTACAGAAGAACACATTCATTTGTGGTAGGCACGGGGAGACAAAGCGGTTTGCCTGGAATCACAGGATGTTGATCTGATGCCGAAATTTGAACGTAGCTTCCCAGCTCTAAAGTTCGCAATTCTAGAACTTGTGGCGGGAGGTGTGTCTAAATGTGTATGTCGGTGCTGGCCATCAATGAGAGAGACCTGTGCATTTTTCAAATGGGTGGTGAAAAAATATGAGTATGTTGCTGGAGATGTGGGCCGCCGTGCCACCAATGTACTTACCGGGGGAGGGTAAACACCCATTATTCCGCAACTTTCTTCCCGCATACCATCAATTCGCATACTTTCATTACGAAAGTACCATGACTCCACAATGCCATTATAACGCATGGCATTACATTTTAAATGCTTTTACTACGCATACATTTACAACGAAATTCGTTGTAAATGCATGAATGGTAAAAGCATGTTTTTTTAATGTTTGGATAAGGAAAGTATGGGTATAGGGGTATATGTTTTGGGGTACTGAGGTATATGTTTTGGGGTGTTTGGGTATTTTAAGGGTTCAGATATAGTTTTGGGTTATGGGGTACAGGGGTAGTTTTAGGGTTAGGTATGGGTTTTGGGGTACAGGGGTATTTTTAGGGTTCAGGGCTAGGTTTGGGTTTTGGGGTATAGGGGTATTTTTAGGGTTCAGGGGTAGGTTTGGGTTTTGAGATACAGGGGTATTCATAGGGTTCAGGGCTAGGTTTGGGTTTTGGGGTACAGGGGTGTTTTTAGGGTTTAGTAGTAGGTTTGAGTTTTGGGGTACAGGGTATATTTATAGGGTTAAGATGGGTTAGTGTTTAAGGGTGTTGGGGTATTTTAAGGAGTAAGGGTGGGTTAGGATTATGGGGTGCAGGGATATTGGGAGCAGGGTGGGATTAGCACACAATATGAGACATGGCATGAAGGGCGGAACGCCCACACGCCCCCAGCGTTTGTCACGCCCCCAGCACACACCCACTGCACAACACAGACACGCCCACAAGGGACTACTTTGCTGGCACGGTTCTTTTACCTTTTAAATGTATATGGTGGGCGTCTGCATACCCTATGTCCTTCTGCTGCAACTGCCCTTTCCAATGCTGTATTGGGTGTTGTGATTGGTGCTGTGGTTCCTGAGATTACCCGCCTCAAAGGTTTGGGCTCTCTCTTTATTATATTAGTATAGATTGCATGGTCAAAGGCATGCATGTTAAAAGCATGAGTTGTTCAGGAAAGCATTGTTCCATCATACAACCCTCTTGGTGACACAATCAACCTGTCCATTGGACACTTCTGTAAAGGCCTACAATCCAGCCTTTCTTAATTCCGTAGTCTACTTGTGCAACTCCACCACCGAGTGCTCCCTGGCTGACAAAGTTGCTGCCCACCTCCTACCTAGGACCTCTGTAACCAAATCTAAAATCAGCCTCAAAACTCCTCGTAATAACCGGGTATCAAATTTGTTCCCATAAAACTGTAGCCAATAATTTAAGAGTTCTAATTTAATTGGACTACAAGCATTCCCCATTTACCACTGGCCTTACCTGCCACCTCATCTTGGAGTCTGCTGCTGCCAAAAACCACCCTGTCTCCCATGTCCGCACCCCCATGTTATCTCTAAATTGTTGTATGGAAGTGTTTTGCTCCACAGTTTGAACACTCACACTTGAACCTACAATACTACTTGCCCACAGACAGCCTTATTGTAGGACCAGCAACCCCTAACTGGTCCTGCTGCTCCATGCCTGCTTCCTCTAGCCCTCCCTGGGTGGGACGCCTTTGAAAGGGTCGATATAACATAGGCAAACACTGTCTGTATATCAGGTAAGCACCGGCCTAGAGGGTGCCATCCACTGCAGCCACACATCCATGTCCAGCTCCCCCCATTTCCATTCATCATCCTTTGCCACCCTTGCCCGAAACACAGCATCTTACCTTACTCATGCTTAACCCCTTCGATGCTCATGACGAGCTCAGCTCGTCATGAGGTATACCTCTAGGGTGCTCATGACGAGCTGAGCTCGTCATGACCACACCCGTTTTCATTATGGCCCAGCACAGGCGAGGGATTTGTCAAGCAGCGATGTGCTTAACCCCCAAATATAATCTGTGCCTTCCTTCCCACATCTATATATTTAAAGAGGCAGACACATCCATCTGGATATCCCTCACAGTAAACACTAGCATATGCTAGAAATGTCAATGTCCAATTCTCAATAGTGGCCGACACCTTTGGTCCTTTGCCAATTCATATTCCTCCTCCTTCGATCCCTCTTTGGCCCTCACCTCCCTCTGTAGTTTACTAAAAATGTCCATGTACTGCCCCTCTCACCTTATCTTTCGTCTATGCCATTAAGTGAGCACCCAGCGTCTTTGGAAATCCCCATGTATGGAAACTTGTTATATTTCCTAGCTCTCCTTTTCCTTACCCTTCTCTCCATCTTTTGCCTACTTACTCACACCTCAACCTGCCACATACCTCCCCTCTATAACAACCATAAGGTCTTTTGTTGCATCTCTGAATACCCCCACACCTTTTGAAACCGTTTCAGTTTTTGTACCAACATCAGTCTTCTTGCCTGACCTTATGGACAGGACCTGCACCGTAGCCTGCTGTCTCCATGCTAACCAGTTACGCGACCCCCAGCTCGTGTATCTAATCCTGGATTACAACTGTTGATATTTACTGCATAACATTATGCACAATCAAGAAACTTCAGAATAAACCTGAAAAGATGAACTTTTTCGTTACCAATATTTACTCATTGAACTAGACCTTTTTTGGTCCCTCTTTAAGTTGTGCGCAGGGGCGTTCTCTCCCTAGGCGGGAGAGCCACTTTCGATTCTATTCTCTTCGCACTGCCTGGCCAGACGGTGTTTTCCCCAGCTGCACACGATAATCCATTACAATCGTTCTACTTGGTTTACCTCAGCAGTGCGAGCTCCCTACTACTTTTACATTGTCCCATCAGCAACCTCATCTCCGGCACATAAGAACAATAGTTACTTACCTGTAATCTGTGGTTCTCCAATATTGGTGTCTTTCATAGATTCACATGCCTGAATCATTCCCCGTCGTCGGAGTGGGAGTCCCACGGTACATACAAAAGCAATAATATGCCATAAATATGTAGTAAATACCAATAAAAACAAACCAGGAAGTAAAGTAGCAACAGCTACAGTAGAAAAAACTTCCACATCTATGACTATCCCAGTCATTTTGTATAGTCCAAACTACAGCCAATCAGGCACTAGAACCCACCAGAATGTTCTCCCCAGAGGCTCAGGCTCTCAAATTTTCTCGCAAGGAGTGAAGTTAAACCAAAATAGCCTAAAAGCCTCTGAGGGGAGGTGGGCGGGTTGCATGTGAATCTATGAAAGACACCAATACTGGAGAACCACAGATTACAGGTAAGTAACTATTGTTCTTCTCCAGTATTAGGGGTGTCTTTCATAGATTCACATGCCTGAATCAGAGTAAATAGCAGTACAACATTCCTTTGCTCTTAGACGCTATCTTGTATTATTATGCATATGTCAATGGTACAATAATATATAAACATAACATAGGCATCTAGGAGAGCATAGAGGAGGAGGGAAAAACAGAGGCTCACCTTATTTAAAAAGATTGCGCAACACTGCTCGTCCCACCAAAGTATCTGCATCGCTGCTACTCTCCAGGCAGTAGTGCTTGCTGAAAGTATGCGTGCTGGACCAAGTTGCTGCTCTGCATATGTGACGCAGAGGCACTCCAGCAAAGAGGGCTGCTGAGGATGAGACCGCTCTTGTAGAATGCGCTATAGGCAAGGATTGTAGTGGCTTCCCTGCTTGCTGGTGACATAAACCAATTGCTGAGGACACGCAACGAGCTATAGTTTGTTTGGTTACTGCGTGTCCTTGTCGAATTCTGAGATATGCTACAAAAAGCTGATCTGTTTTGCGCAGTGTAGCCGTTCTCTGAAGGTAAAATTTGAGGCATCTCCTGAGAATGTAAAGTTCTTTCTGCTGTCGTTTGTGGATTAGGAAAGAATGTCTTTAAACACACCGGTTCGTTAAGGTGAAAGTCAGATGGGACTTTTGGCATGTAACTTGGATTGGTGCGTAGCACCACTGAATTTGAAGTAAACTGCATGTAAGGAGCCTTGATGGTGAAAGCTTGAATGTCACTGACTCTTCTAGCTGATGTTAGAGCCAACAGAAGTGCAACCTTCCAAGAAAGAAATTTCAGATCCACCTTATGAATGGGCTCAAAAGGATGACACATGAGCTGGGAAAGTACCATAATCAAGTACCATGATGGAGGTGGACGACGAACAGGCGGGAACATACGGAACAGACCTTTAAAGAATTGCTGTATTATCCTAGAGGAATACAGAGAATTAGATCCATCTTGCCGGAATCTGGAAATGGCCGCTAAGAACACTTTCAATGTGGAGTGAGACAAGCCAGACTTAGCCAATTGGAGAAAGAACGGTAAAATCTGTTCTGGTGTTGCCTGAAGTGGATGTAGGTGGGCTGCAAGACACCAATTACAAAACCTTTTCCATTTTAGCTGGTAAGTCTTTATAGTAGCAGGTGCTCGGGCATTGGCTAACACCTCTTTACAATCCTCTGGAATATTCAAATGAGCAAATTCGATGTGTTGAGGAGCCAAGCTGCTAACTTCAAGGAGGCTGGGTCCGGATGACAGATTTGACCCTCCTGCATTGTTAGAAGATTCTGCAGAGTCCGCAATTGTATGGGTTTGCACTCTGATAGAAGTAAACCAATACTGGCGAGGCCACCTGGGTGCAATGAGGATTAGACGGCACGGTTGTTGTTTCATCTTCCGAATGACCCTGGGAATTAGAGGGATCGGTGGAAAAGCGTAGGCAAATATTTGATACCAACTCATCGAAAGTGCTTCTCCGCACGAATGCTTGTGGGGAACCCAGCTTGCGAAGTATAGGCATTTGCGATTCTGCCTCGTCGCAAATAGGTCCAGCTCGGGATGACCCCACTCCTGAAAAATCTTGTCGAGAGTGGCCTGATGAAGTTCCCACTCGTGATTTGTTGTTGTCGCCCTGCTGAGTGAGTCTGCGAGGACATTGGACAATCCTGGAACGTGTATTGCTGACAGGTTGATCCCTTGATGTAAAGCCCAACTCCAGATTTCCTGAGCTTTCTGTGAGAGAAGGGCTGATCTTGTGCCCCCCTGCTTGTTCAAGTAATACATACTCGTTGTGTTGTCTGTTCTGATGAGTACTGTTGATCCGTGGATCACTGTCTGAAAAGATTTTAAAGCCAGGAAAATTGCTCTCAACTCCAAAAGGTTGATATGCCATCTCTTTTGATCTTTGCTCCATTTGCCCTTGACTGCATTCCCTCTACGTGCGCTCCCCATCCTTCCAGGGACGCATCTGTGGTGATGGTGTAAGTTGGTATTTCCGTTAGGAAGGAACGTCCTTCTTCCAAATTGCCTGTCTGTGTCCACCATGCAAGAGCGTCTCGCATTCTGCAAGTCATGCGAATCTTGTCGTCAAATGACCCTGTTACCTGAATCCATTGAAGACTGAGCTCTTCTTGGAAAGGACGCATGCGAAGACGACAATTGGGTATGAGAGGGATGCAGGATGATAGCATCCCTAGGAATGACTTGTAAGTCCTTACTGAAACGTACCCTTTTTTCTGTAGGTTGAGGGCCATTTTGCAAATCTTGCACTGTCTTTCTTTTGAAACAAAGGCTTTGGTGAGCTGAGTGTCTAATGTCGCTCCCAGAAATGTTATTCTCTGTGATGGAACAAGATGGGATTTTTTGAAATTGACTGTAAGTCCCAGGGACTGAAATAGTGAGAGGCATTTCTGGACATGCATTGTAGTTGTCTTTAAAGAACTGGCCTTGATAAGGCAGTCGTCCAAATATGGAAAAATCTGAATGCCTTTTAGGCGAAGATGTGCCGCTACTGGTGCCAACATCTTTGTAAATACTCGAGGCGCTGACCGAAGTCCAAACGGAAGAACTTTGAACTGAAAATCCCTGCCAGCCACTCTGAATCTTAGAAATTTTCTGTGCCTTGGGAGAATAGGCACATGAAAATAGGCATCCTGAAGGTCCAGGGAGGCCATTTGGTCGTTTTGGGACAAAAGCTGAAGGATTTCTTGGAGTGTTATCATTCGAAAGGATATCTTTTTGAGATATTTGTTGAGGGCGCGTAGATCGAGGATGGGATGCCATTCCCCTGTCTTTTTCAGAATGAGGAAGAATCTTGAGTAGAAGCCTCTTCCTCTCTGCAACTGAGGAACAGTCTTGATTGCGCCTTGTCAAATCATAATATTGATTTGGGAAAGAAGCTCCTTGATGCGAGCTGGTGGAGGACCTTTTGGATTCGAATTTGGGGGAACTTTGATAAATTCTAAAGCGTGACCTCTGGTTACAACATCCAGAACACACTTGTCTGTTGTAATCTTTGACCAATTTAATGAGAAATGGGATATTTTCCCTCCAACTCTTGATGGTATAGTTGTCAGAGGTGCTGACAGGTGACTGTTCTCATTGCCTCTTAGCAGAATCTTTCCCTCGGTAGGAAGATCTTCTTTTGCCTTGTGAATAGTTGCCTCGTTGTCCGTATGATTGCTGCCTATACGGCTGGTATCGTTGGTTACCTTGTGAGGACTGGTAAGAACGTTGCTGGGAAAAAACCCCTCTATTTTAATAGGACCCCCGTCCTCTGGCGCCACGAAAGGACGATCTACGAAACTGCAGCGTTCCCAAAGATTTTGCAGTGTCTGTATCTTTTTTAATGGCTTGCAGGGCTTCATCGATATGTTGTCCAAAAAGATACTCCCCATCATACAGCATGTCCATGATCTTTGCTTGGACTTCCTGTCTGAACGCAGTTGATTTCAGCCAACCTTGTTTCCTTAGTACAGCTGCTCCTGCCAGCTGTCTAAAACCTGTGGACGCGACATCCACTGCTGCGTCGATCATTTCTGCCGAGACGCACTCACCCTCATGAAGCACTTTTATTGCTTCCGATCTTTCCGGCTCTGGCAACTTCTCCAAAAACTGAGACATGTCTGACCACATCTGTCATTCGTATCTCGCCAAGATTGCTAGCGAATTTGCTGTTCTGACGGTAGTCGCAGCCATCGTGGACACCTTTTTTCCAATAGAGTCAAGACGCCTTCCATCCTTATCCGGTGGAGCATTGACCTGTGAGGCCGGAATTTTAGATCTATTTTGTGCCGCCTGAACAACCACAGATTCGATCTTTGCCTGTCCAACAAGGCATGCAGGAGATGCCTTGGGTGCCTTGTATTTTTTCTCCAGCCGTGGTATGACTGCAGGTAAAGAGTTTGGCGTAGACATGATTTTCAAGCCTTCTTTCCAAATAAAGTCAATTATCGGGATCGTTCTTACTTGTTTGTGTGGTTGATCCTTAAAATCATATAAAAAACACTCTTGCTGTGCAACCTCCATAGCAATCTTAAATCTTTTTGTGGCTCTATCCATGACCAGGTGAAAACGTCCAATGTCAACAGGCAGTGAGTCCGCTGTTTGAGGAGCAGTTGGTGATGGGGTCTGTGTCTGATAATTATCCCACTCCGGCAATTCTGATTGATCGTCAACCTCTCCTTCCTCTCTCTCCATCATCATCATCATCAACGGTCTGATACGTATGCTGGGATTGTGCTGGAGATGGAGGGTCATCAGTTTGATCCTCAGGTACTGGCGTTAATGACGACTGTCTCAGTACTGTAGAAGCTGAGACATGTGCTTGCGTCATTGGAGTCGCCGGGCGTGACTCTGATGGAGGGAACCTGCGGTAGTAATCACTCAGCATATATTGTAGAGTATTAAGAAGATCTAATGGCATTTGTGCCATTGGTGTCTGTGCAGATGTTTGACCCCTTTGTGCTGCAACAAACTGTTCTTCCTCCTGATCTTCCTCTTGTGTCTTGATGAACAATTCTGAAGGACTTCTGGCTACTCTGAAATTGCCATCATCATCAGAAAGGTCTTGATCTACATCATCTTCTGAATATAGTAATTGGTCAGGTAACTTTAATGGTGAAAGAGGCTGTAATGTAGAGCCTCTTCTTTGTAGTAATGATGCTCCTGTCGACTGAGAAGTGTCATAAGCAGTATGCGAAGTAGCGGACCACACCTGTATATCTGTACACTATGATAAAAGTGGCGTCGACTGACCCATCCTCTACGGTATCGTCAACGGAGACTTAACCTGCATCGTCGACGGAGCCATCAGTGATAAGGTAGTTTTCGTCGACGATGTTCTCGAC
The DNA here is from genome assembly GCF_964263255.1 of Lissotriton vulgaris. Taxonomy (NCBI): domain Eukaryota; kingdom Metazoa; phylum Chordata; class Amphibia; order Caudata; family Salamandridae; genus Lissotriton; species Lissotriton vulgaris. The sequence continues at coordinate 168,003 of NW_028247528.1, read as the reverse complement.
GACAATGAAGTTTTCGTTGACGATGAAGTCGTCGACCATTGTATATTTGCCGTTGATGGAGGATCCTTAGTCGACGGTGCCGTCTTCGACGACGATGAACTTTTCGTCAACGGCAAAGCTGTCTTCGTCGACGAGGGATCTGTCGACGGAGAGATCTTCGTCAACGGGCTTAGCTTTGTCGACGATGTACTCGTCGACAGAATTATTTTCTACGTCAACGCCGAAGAAACGTCGACGCTCGATGGTTGGATGGTCATCGACGAGATGGGTCTTATTGACATAAACACCCTCGTCGGCGAAGAAGACGTCGACGTCATTATCATGTGTGGCTTCGGAGACGAGAAAATAACCGTCGACGTAGATGAAATACTGTAGACAGGACCTGTCGACGGAGCCATCGTCGAAGAGGAGTCCGTCGTCGAGGTTAGATTCTGAGGTGATTTTTTGTCTGAGTGTCATTTAGATGACACAGACTTTGCAGACTTTCTCGGGGGCGATTTTAATCCAGAAGTGGAAGGTGGAGAAGCCTTTTTCTTGGAAGAAGAGGAAGGCAAGTCAGAAACCTTGACTTTTTTCTGCATCTTAGCCCCAGGAGACGAAATCTTTTCCTCAGTCTTTCTCTTTCTCGATGACATAGAGGAAATAGAAGCCACACTTCCTACCTCAGAAAGGGCATCATCCTTCCCTTTTAATTTCTGCAACCACAGCAGCAAACGACCTTCCCTGTCTCTGAGGGTCTTCTGTGGAAAAGTCCTGCAGATTTTACAGTCTTTCACCTCATGTTCAGGGTATAGACAATATATACACTTCTTGTGGGGATCTTCTCTACAAAGCCTAAGCTTTCCACAAGAGTCACAAGCTCTAAAGAGAGACTATGAAGACATTCCAATTCTGAAGAAACACTGGTAAAGTTGAGAAGTACTGAGCAGAGCTCAGGGAGACTCCCTTTCACACGACGTGCGGTAGAAAATCTGAGAGCCTGAGCCTCTTGGGAGAACATTCTGGTGGGTGCTAGCGCCTGATTGGCTGTAGTTTGGACTATACAAAATGACTGGGATAGTCATAGATGTGGAAGTTTTTTCTACTGTAGCTGTTGCTACTTTACTTCCTGGTTTGTTTTTATTGGTATTTACTACATATTTATGGCATATTATTGCTTTTTTATGTACCGTGGGACTCCTACTTCGACGACGGGGAGTGATTCAGGCATGTGAATCTATAAAAGACACCCCTAATACTGGAGAAACCACTTACTTTGATGCTGTCATTTTTTCTTTTTCACCCTGTTTTCAAGCCTCTCAAGTCCTTGGACCACCAATGCCATTCCTTCACTTCCTCCTTAACCTCAGCCACCTGTTTCACCAGCTCACTCTCCTCCCATTCCTGTGTCCCCATAATGCAACATAGTTCTCCTCCCTGCTCACCGTCTTTCCATCTGAACACTTGGCCCAGGCACTTACACATCCCCAACATCACCATCACTCAAGGCTGATGGCTTTTCTGATTACCTTCTTGACAAGGAGGCTTGCCCAAACCTTCCCTGTCCTGCTCCACACCTGTCCACCTCAGCAGTGGACCAGCCACCCTGGACCATGCCTTCTCTTCGGGCCAGTGTGGGTGAGCCACACTGAACTTTTCTGGTTGATAGTCTCTCTTTGAACTGGTGAAGCTTCTTGAAGCTGCTGGGAAATCCCAACAGCCTGTCCTCTCTCCCAACCTCCTAGTCACAACTCTCACTCCCATTCTCTTTATCATTAGGTGCCCACACCCACTTGCCTTTTCTCTACACACTTTCCCTTCACATCACTTCCACCTTCAGGCCTCTCTACTCCTACACCACCACTTACAAGCTCCCTTGTCTTGCCCCCTACAGGCTGCTGTATGATCCTCTTCTGGCTCATTCACTTCCTCAACCTGTACACCCTGTCCTCCGGCCATCTTATCCCAGGGCTCTTTTCATGCTGCTCTGTTGCTCCACTCACACAATGCCACTACTACTGTGGACATGCTGCCTTTGTGCAGGCCTGCTGTTCGTCCTTGCTTTCCATTACTTGGAAAGTCCATCCCTGTGCTAATGCTGAAATAATCACAACATCTGACGCCATGCACGCGGGGCCAAGCTTGGTCCTACACCTTCAGTGGGCCCTCCAGGTAAGGGGTCTGTGACTCCTGTTGTCTCACCGCTCCTCACCGCCATAGTGACACCCAGGGACCCATCTCAACACAACCCATGAAGGGCACACCATTGGTTCCCCATTCTCCTTATGCCTCCCACTTTACCTGGTACCTCCTTGACAATCATTCCGGCAAACTTTAGTGCGTGGCGGTGTGAGCAGGCTACCACTGCTGCCACCACCTAAGCTGACCTACATAGATGATGGGTGCAGCTAGGCACCCATGCACAGTCTCATGCCCCGGGCACCAATAAATCTTCCATTTCTGATTGCCTCAACCCCCCTCCCACCACCCTGCCTTTACTACTCTTTCCTCCCTATCCCCTATATCCTACTCAACTAACCTATTTTTGAACCTGGACTGCGTAAAAAACTTCTTCATTGACATTTCCGGCAGCAGCTATCAACCATTCGCAGGAAATAGGACCAAACTCCCTTTCTCTGATTCCCGGATTACCTTAATATATTCATCTGTTGAAAAAAAAACGTGATGCATATGAAATATCCCATAAAAAAAGAAGAGTTTTTCCATACTGTTGTGGTACTAGTCGATTGGATCTTCGAGCGGTTTAACTGAAGGGCCTTGCATGGAGTGACTGAATGGTTGTTGTTGTATCGATAAAACAGTTTCAAATTTCTAAGGGGAAATTTGATTCAGTAGTTGATAACTGTGCCCTGTCCCGATGTTTGTGGGGCCCTCTCTATTATTTTACCGCCCAGGGCCATCCCAATCAAGCCTCCACCAATCTTGCGCCTTTGTCGTCTGGGCGAAAGACACACAAGTGATGGACTGAATGCAGAACAAATCAAGCATTCACACCCAGTCAAGCGATCTGGGTTAAATCCATTGTTCTTTTGCCCACCACGCCACCCCAGTTTAGACACAGCCATATGCAAATCAGCCTTGACCCTGTGCCTCATGGGAACAGTCCAGCCCGAACTGCCAAGACAGGTCTTCCCTGGACCAGAAACAAGCATCTTAGGACCGGTTTCATGGTTTCACCCCTCATTAAGCGTGGGCGGAAAATCCGTTCCGCTCGCGGATTTTGCGGATTTTCGGGAAATCCGCAATCCGCGAGATTTGCGGATTTCCCGCAAAATCCGCAAATTCGCACAGAGCGGATTTTTTTGGCGGCGCGCGGCGTTGGTGATACAATTTTTGCGGCGCGCGGCGTTTCTCATCGTTTGCCGAGTTGTTTTTCTCGATATTTTGCGAGTGCTGCGCCATTTTGGATCTTGCTGTGTGATCCCGCGGGAATTTGGCGAGCGCGATTACGTCATCGCGGCTTGCCAACTTGCACAGCGAGAGTTTGTCAACGCGAGTACGGCGAGATCACGTCTCGCGGTACTTCGCAATTGCGAGATTTGAGATGCGGCGAGCGAAAATATAAATTTGCAATTCTGCACAAGAAATCCACCAGCAAGCAGCATAAACCTTCTAGAAATGATGATTTTTATGTGAATAACTCCTTAGTTTGACATTTGCCTGCACTTTTTTAGCGAGGAGTCCATTTTGGGGAGGGGGCAGGGGGGTGGGAGGAAGGAAGTGCCCCATAGTCTTCAACTTCCTGTTCCTGTTCAGCAGGCTCCTCCCAGTGCTTTGTCCATCTCCTGGTCACTTTTCATTTGGATGTGGACCTGGAAGGATTACTTTTTGTGGATGCTGCTGGATCTTTGGATTTGAGGCCTTTTTGACTTTGTTTGGATCACTGTTGGATTAGAAATTTTACAAGTAAGTTTGTTTGGGGCATTACAGTTGCTGCAACTAAAATTTTGGGATTTTCGATTTTTGGGCTGTTTTGGGGCCTTTTGCCCAGGGCCCAGGGTACTCAGTGGTGGGTGGACTGATTCTTTCTGTGGGTTGTCTTGAACTTAAACATCATGGAGGCCATAGATGAATTGGGATTGTGCTGATTTTTCTGTGTTTTTCGATTTTTTTTTTTTGTAAAATTTTGTGTTTTTCGATTTTTGACCTGTTGTTGGGGCCTTGACCAGGGGTAGTGAGTGGTGCATGGGCCTAGTCTTTCTGTGGGCTGTCTTGAATTTAAACATCATGGAGGCCATGGATGGAATGGGATTGTGCTGATTTTGCAGTGTTTTTCGATTTTTGGGCCTGTACTTGTGGCCTTTTCACCAGGGGTATTTGAGTCTAGCATGGGCCTAGTCTTTCTGTGGGCTGTCTTGAATTTAAACATCATGGAGGCCATGGATGGAATGGGATTGTGCTGATTTTGCAGTGTTTTTCGATTTTTGGGGGTGTTCATGGGGAGGGACATGCCATGTGGCTGGTGGCCATTTTGAGTGCAGCTACAGGCACTGGCCATGTGCTGGCAGGCAAGTGGCCATTTTGAATGCAGGCTTTGTTGTTAGGCCTCCAACCATTTTGCCTACTTTTCAACCTTTATTTATGCCCAGGGGTAGTGAGTCTTGCATGGGCCTAGTATTTCTGTGGGTTGTCTTGAATTTAAACATCATGGAGGCCATGGATTGAATGGGATTGTGCTGATTTTGCAGTGTTTTTCGATTTTTGGGCCTGTACTTGTGGCCTTTTCACCAGGGGTATTTGAGTCTAGAATGGGCCTAGTCTTTCTGTGGGCTGTCTTGAATTTAAACATCATGGAGGCCATGGATGGAATAGGATTGTGCTCATTTTGCAGTGTTTTTCGATTTTTGGGCCTGTACTTGTGGCCTTTTCACCAGGGGTATTTGAGTCTAGCATGGGCCTAGTCTTTCTGTGGGTTGTCTTGAATTTAAACATCATGGAGGCCATGGATTGAATGGGATTGTGCTGATTTTGCAGTGTTTTTCGATTTTTGGGGGTGTTCATGGGGAGGGACATGCCATGTGGCTGGTGGCCATTTTGAGTGCAGCTACAGGCACTGGCCATGTGCTGGCAGGCAAGTGGCCATTTTGAATGCAGGCTTTGTTGTTAGGCCTCCAACCATTTTGCCTACTTTTCAACCTTTATTTATGCCCAGGGGTAGTGAGTCTTGCATGGGCCTAGTCTTTCTGTGGGTTGTCTTGAATTTAAACATCATGGAGGCCATGGATTGAATGGGATTGTGCTGATTTTGCAGTGTTTTTCGATTTTTGGGCCTGTACTTGTGGCCTTTTCACCAGGGGTATTTGAGTCTAGCATGGGCCTAGTCTTTCTGTGGGCTGTCTTGAATTTAAACATCATGGAGGCCATGGATGGAATAGGATTGTGCTGATTTTGCAGTGTTTTTCGATTTTTGGGCCTGTACTTGTGGCCTTTTCACCAGGGGTATTTGAGTCTAGCATGGGCCTAGTCTTTCTGTGGGTTGTCTTGAATTTAAACATCATGGAGGCCATGGATTGAATGGGATTGTGCTGATTTTGCAGTGTTTTTCGATTTTTGGGGGTGTTCATGGGGAGGGACATGCCATGTGGCTGGTGGCCATTTTGAGTGCAGCTACAGGCACTGGCCATGTGCTGGCAGGCAAGTGGCCATTTTGAATGCAGGCTTTGTTGTTAGGCCTCCAACCATTTTGCCTACTTTTCAACCTTTATTTATGCCCAGGGGTAGTGAGTCTTGCATGGGCCTAGTCTTTCTGTGGGTTGTCTTGAATTTAAACATCATGGAGGCCATGGATTGAATGGGATTGTGCTGATTTTGCAGTGTTTTTCGATTTTTGGGCCTGTACTTGTGGCCTTTTCACCAGGGGTATTTGAGTCTAGCATGGGCCTAGTCTTTCTGTGGGCTGTCTTGAATTTAAACATCATGGAGGCCATGGATGGAATAGGATTGTGCTGATTTTGCAGTGTTTTTCGATTTTTGGGCCTGTACTTGTGGCCTTTTCACCAGGGGTATTTGAGTCTAGCATGGGCCTAGTCTTTCTGTGGGTTGTCTTGAATTTAAACATCATGGAGGCCATGGATTGAATGGGATTGTGCTGATTTTGCAGTGTTTTTCGATTTTTGGGCCTGTACTTGTGGCCTTTTCACCAGGGGTATTTGAGTCTAGCATGGGCCTAGTCTTTCTGTGGGCTGTCTTGAATTTAAACATCATGGAGGCCATGGATGGAATAGGATTGTGCTGATTTTGCAGTGTTTTTCGATTTTTGGGCCTGTACTTGTGGCCTTTTCACCAGGGGTATTTGAGTCTAGCATGGGCCTAGTCTTTCTGTGGGTTGTCTTGAATTTAAACATCATGGAGGCCATGGATTGAATGGGATTGTGCTGATTTTGCAGTGTTTTTCGATTTTTGGGGGTGTTCATGGGGAGGGACATGCCATGTGGCTGGTGGCCATTTTGAGTGCAGCTACAGGCACTGGCCATGTGCTGGCAGGCAAGTGGCCATTTTGAATGCAGGCTTTGTTGTTAGGCCTCCAACCATTTTGCCTACTTTTCAACCTTTATTTATGCCCAGGGGTAGTGAGTCTTGCATGGGCCTAGTCTTTCTGTGGGTTGTCTTGAATTTAAACATTATGGAGGGCATGGATGGATTGGGATTGTGCTGATTTTGCAGTGTTTTTCGATTTTTTTGTGCTCTATAACTGAACTGATGTTCCTCTGTCTTCCATTTTTTTTAGGTGCACAAGACTCAAGAGAACCACCAGTGCCAGGAAGAAGTCCTGCAGCGGTGCGTGTGTGTGTGCAGCATAACGTCACGCGACGTCACGTCTGGCCTCAGACAACTCTACAATTCGTGCAACTGCGGCCTGCTGTCTGACCTGCTCTGAAGAAGATGGCCCCGCCCCCAAAGAAAGTTCTCCGTAGCTCCTCTAGCAAGAAAGTTGCTAGTAAGCAGCAGAAGAAGCAAGTTACCAAGGAGGCTGGTGTGCCACCCGCCACTTTTTTTGGGAGCAAAAAAAAAAGTACGCCTGCAGCAGCAGGATCTGCTGGGGACCAACCTGAGAGCAGCACCCCTGCTCCATTGGGTTCAGTGCCTCCACCACCAAGGCAACTTAAGTCAAAGCCCTTGAGTGCTTCAGAGGCAGTCAGTGTACTTCTCCAATCACCATCGACCAGTGATGTTGGCTCATCGCAAGAAAGTAGCAGCAATGTCCCTGAATCAACACAGGTTGTTGTAACTCATCTGACAAGTGTTGAACAACCACAGCCGCAACAACACCATGTGCAAGTACACGCCCAAGTACATGTGGAAGGAGAGGCAGCAAAAGGAGATGCGCAAGCAAAGGTGCATGGAGGTTCACAAGTGCCCACAATAGTTGTTCCTCCCGAAGTAGGGGCACATTTGGAAATCGACATTGAAGCTGAGGTATCATTGGAAGCCACTCCTCCTGATGATCATTCATTGTCTTCCACATCCCTAGCAAGGAAAAGATCAAGGGGGGTGTCTACATCTTCTTCAAGCCCACCTCGTTCTGGTGCAAGTGATCTGTCTTGGGAACCACAACAACTGCGGTCTGACAGTGAGGCAGAGGCACACCATGATCTGACACCGGCACCTAAGCGTAAAAGGAAGGTCGTCCAAAAACTCAAACCTATGGAGTGTGATGAGGCTCAACAAGAAGTGACAGATACTGCTGGTGATGAAGCCTCTCACGATGACGACGAGCCAGTCATCACAAAGGTCACTGCAGCCCCACCGGGCATGCAGCAAAGAGACATTTTGACCCTATCCCGAGAAGCTGCTGAGCGTGATGATGATGTCGGCGAGGAGGCAATGGAAATGGAATCATTAGATTTGGAGTTAAGTAGTACACCAAAACCTACCGCTTCCATATTTCTTCGCAAGAAGGTACCCACCTCGTCCTCGACCTCAATTCGTGGTGGTGAAAGTGCAAAACGTACTGAAGTTCGGCAATCCACATCCTCCACTTCATCTGTCATTAGCAGCAGGACCACCACCACCAGTATCGCCGCCTCCTCCGGCCCCCGAAGACATTTCAAGTCTCCAGTTTGGGACTTCTTTAGTGTTTGCCCAAAAAAGGAAAACGTAGCCATTTGTAGCCTTTGTAAGCTTCGATTTAGTCGTGGTAAGCTTGGTTCTAACTATGGTACCGGAGGCCAGAGAGGTCATCTTGAGAGAAGGCACGCTGTCGAATGGTTTCCGCACCTAGAGGCGGTCAAGAAAGCCGGAATTGCACGTAATGAAAACGTTGATTTGTCATCTGCTGATGACGAGGAGGTAGAAGAAGACGATTCAAACACTTCACTTACACCCAGTTCCCATGTCAGCAGCACACCCCATGGGAGCCACACTAAGAGTGTGGGAGAGAGTGAGACATCAATGCGGAAAAGTTCATCAGCGAGCGTAACTGGGTCGAAGAGATCATCATCATCCCGTAAATCATTGGTCCAGGGCAACATTAAAAAGATGTTGTTTACAGAAGCGCAATATGAACGCAACCACCCAATGACCCGTCTGTATAACACTAAGCTGGCTAAAATGCTGGCTCTGGACCTTCTCCCTTTTTCTTTTGTAGAAGGGGTTGGTTTTCTAGAATTAGTGGCAGTGCTCTGCCCTAAATGGAAGGTTCCTAGCCGGTTCTATTTTGCCCGAGTTGCGGTTCCAGCACTACATGAAGATGTTCTGAAGGTGATTGGGGCAGCTTTGCAGAAGAGTGCTGTTCACACTATACATCTGACAACAGACATGTGTACCAGTGGCGCAGGCGCTGATTACATGTGCATCACTGCACACTGGGTCTCTTTTTCAGGGGCTAAAGCAAAGCTAAACTCAGGTGTTGACACTAACATTGTTTTTAAAGGTGCTCGGAAACATGCAACACTAGCCATGTTTGGTTTGGAGAAACGTCACACAGCAGAAAACATTTTGGATGTCTTTAACACAAAGGTCCTTAACTGTCTGTCCCCACTAAAACGCAAGGTTGGTTATGTTTCCACGGACAATGGCTCCAATATAGTTAAGGCCATGAGGGACGGTTACTATTTCAGAGTGCCGTGTTTGGCGCACTGTATAAACCTGGTTGTCCAAAAATTCTTGGGTAATAAACGCAGTGCAGCGTACAGTGTATTGGAGAACTGCCGAAAAATTTGCAAGCATTTCAGGCATTCTTTTAAGGCCCGCAAGCAGCTGAGGAGCATGCTATATCAATGTCAAATGCCAGTGAAAGCACTCATCCAGGAGGTGGTAACACGTTGGAACTCAACCTTCTACATGCTTGAGCGTCTGTATGAGCAGTATACGCAACTCGATCAATATTTCTTGAAAGAGGGTATAGAGGAGCTGAGGATGGGTGGGCCGCAATGGAACATAGTTGAAAGCCTAACACGCATGCTTCGTCCTTTTGAGGTCTTCACGCGTGCAGTCAGCAAGGAGGACTCTAATTTGGGAAAAGCTATCCCATTGTTGTACATGCTGGAGGACCAACTGAAGGAGGTGTGTTCTGTGTTTCGAAAAGATGACAAAAAGAAAGACTCTTCTTTGCTTCTGGCTGAGCAATTATTAGAGCTCCTACAAGGTGATGAACGTCTTAAAAAGATCCACTCAAACAGCATTACATTTGTGCTACTATTCTGGATCCACGCTACAAAAAGGCGCTGGCAGGCAGAGCATTCTTTCCTTTTGCTGATGAAGATGTTACAAAGTACAAACGTTGGCTAGCCTTGTCAGCCAAGAAGTTTGAAACAGAACGGCTGGAAATTGAAGGAAATGGCAGTACATCAGCAGGCCATCCCCAGTCAAAACAATCCACTTCTGCACCTGTGGCTGTGGCACAAGTGACCTCTCAGCCGTTAAAGACACCGGCAACCGGATCATCTGCACGAAAGACAACAGAAACATTGGAGGCTGAAGAGGATTGGCTAGCTCTGCGTGGGTTTGGTTCTCAAAAGGTCAGAGGCACAGCAAGAGCTACGCAAAGTGGAGGAACCTTGGAGGAGGACCTTGAGTCGATGGTGAAGGACTATCTGAATGACTCCACAGAGGTCTATGTTAATTCTGACCCATTGGCGTATTGGCATGGGAAAAAAGAATTGTGGCCACAGCTCACCAACCTGGCTTTAAACTACTTGTCTTGCCCACTCGCAAGTGTGTCTTCTGAACGGGTTTTCAGTGCGGCTGGTGGGATTGTAACTCCCAAACGGAGCCGCCTCTCGCCCAAAAATGTGGAGAGGTTAACAATGATCAAGATGAATCAGCACCTCATACCACCAGATATAAGAGTACGAGAGAGCGTGCCGGATGAAGAGGAGGTGGCCAGCACCATAGATGAGGGAATTTCTACTCTGTCAGGTGGCACTGACCTCACCCTGGCTGAATTCGCAGAGTATGATGACGAAGCCTTATTCTTATTCCTGGACCGTGATACCGACTTCGAGCCCTGAAAATGAGACAACGAATCAATAACTTTCTTTTTCATCCTTATTCACTTTTATTCCTGTGTGTCTGTCTTTCTTTGTTGTGCACAGTTAATATAATTCAAACTTTAATCAGATAATCACAAAAACAAGCCCATCAGCAGAACTGTCTTCACTTGTTTGCTAATTTATTTGAAGGTGCCGCAGTCTGCATTCCTCAGGTTCACAAGTTCAGAAGAACATACTCCTCTATCCTCCTCCTCCAGACTCCTATTTCCATCAAAGCAGAGGGCTGGTTTACGCCCAATGAAGAAAGACTCAGCACTTGTGGGGGTGTTGTTCTACCTCTTTGCAGGTGAGTTGACGGGTCTGGGGCCATTGCTGGGAAGCACTAAAAGTGGTTTGTGCCAAATCCGAGGCGGAAAATTTTTTGTGTTTTTGATGACTTGCTTGCCTTTGAGGTGCTCTTAGGGGGGGTTCCGTCTGTTTGTGGGTGAGTTTCGTGGTCTGAGAGCATTGCTGGGACACTCTAATCTTGATTGCATTTGCTTTTCAGGAAATCCGTCGTGCCAACCCCGACTTATGGCCTAGCTACGCAGCGCGTTTGGACCGAAGGCCCAGAAATATTGCAAGTATGAGATTTTGCTTTTGGCCTGTTTGGGGGTGTTATGCTTCTTGGCGGGTGGGTTGCCGGGTCTTGGGGCATTCCTGGGAAGGTCTAATACCGGGTAGAAGTGGTTGGGACAAAATCCAGGCCGATTTTTTTTTGGGCTATTTCTGACATTTTGCTCTATGTAGCGTTTTCGGGGGCCTGTTTGGGGGGCTTCCTGGTGTTTGTGGGTGAGTTTCGTGGTCTGGGAGCACTGCTGGGACACTCTAATCTTGATTGCATTTGCTTTTCAGGAAATCCGTCGTGCCAACCCCGACTTATGGCCTAGCTACGCAGCGCGTTTGGACCGAAGGCCCAGAAATATTGCAAGTATGAGATTTTGCTTTTGGCCTGTTTGGGGGTGTTATGCTTCTTGGCGGGTGGGTTGCCGGGTCTTGGGGCATTCCTGGGAAGGTCTAATACCGGGTAGAAGTGGTTGGGACAAAATCCAGGCCGATTTTTTTTTGGGCTATTTCTGACATTTTGCTCTATGTAGCGTTTTCGGGGGCCTCTTTGGGGGGCTTCCTGGTGTTTGTGGGTGAGTTTCGTGGTCTGGGAGCACTGCTGGGACACTCTAATCTTGATTGCATTTGCTTTTCAGGAAATCCGTCGTGCCAACCCCGACTTATGGCCTAGCTACGCAGCGCGTTTGGACCGAAGGCCCAGAAATATTGCAAGTATGAGATTTTGCTTTTGGCCTGTTTGGGGGTGTTATGCTTCTTGGCGGGTGGGTTGCCGGGTCTTGGGGCATTCCTGGGAAGGTCTAATACCGGGTAGAAGTGGTTGGGACAAAATCCAGGCCGATTTTTTTGGGGGCTATTTCTGACATTTTGCTCTATGTAGCGTTTTCGGGGGCCTGTTTGGGGGGCTTCCTGGTGTTTGTGGGTGAGTTTTGTGGTGTGGGAGCACTGCTGGCTATATATACTTTACTTTGCAAGAGGTTTGAAGCAAATCCATGGTGGCTGAGGGGACTTAGGGCCTAGCTGCAGAGCGCGCGCGGAGTGATTTGGGAAATTTGTGAAAAAGTGACTAAGTCCCCATTTTTGTACTTTTGCTCTTTGGCTGTTTGGGGGTCTTCTACTCGTTTTCTCCTGGGTTGACGGCTCTGGGGCCATTGCTGGGAAGCTCTAATACCGGATAAAAGTGTTTTGGACCAAATCCCAGGCGGAATTTTTTTTGTGTTTTTGATGACTTGCTTGCCTTTGAGGTGCTCTTAGGGGGGGTTCCGTCTGTTTGCGGGTGAGTTTCGTGGTCTGGGAGCACTGCTGGGACACTCTAATCTTGATTGCATTTGCTTTTCAGGAAATCCGTCGTGCCAACCCCGACTTATGGCCTAGCTACGCAGCGCGTTTGGACCGAAGGCCCAGAAATATTGCAAGTATGAGATTTTGCTTTTGGCCTGTTTGGGGGTGTTACGCTTCTTGGCGGGTGGGTTGCCGGGTCTTGGGGCATTCCTGAGAAGGTCTAATACCGGGTAGAAGTGGTTGGTACAAAATCCAGGCCGATTTTTTTTTGGGCTATTTCTGACATTTTGCTCTATGTAGCGTTTTCGGGGGCCTGTTTGGGGGGCTTCCTGGTGTTTGTGGGTGAGTTTCGTGGTCTGGGAGCACTGCTGGGACACTCTAATCTTGATTGCATTTGCTTTTCAGGAAATCCGTCGTGCCAACCCCGACTTATGGCCTAGCTACGCAGCGCGTTTGGACCGAAGGCCCAGAAATATTGCAAGTATGAGATTTTGCTTTTGGCCTGTTTGGGGGTGTTATGCTTCTTGGCGGGTGGGTTGCCGGGTCTTGGGGCATTCCTGGGAAGGTCTAATACCGGGTAGAAGTGGTTGGGACAAAATCCAGGCCGATTTTTTTTTGGGCTATTTCTGACATTTTGCTCTATGTAGCGTTTTCGGGGGCCTGTTTGGGGGGCTTCCTGGTGTTTGTGGGTGAGTTTCGTGGTCTGGGAGCACTGCTGGGACACTCTAATCTTGATTGCATTTGCTTTTCAGGAAATCCGTCGTGCCAACCCCGACTTATGGCCTAGCTACGCAGCGCGTTTGGACCGAAGGCCCAGAAATATTGCAAGTATGAGATTTTGCTTTTGGCCTGTTTGGGGGTGTTATGCTTCTTGGCGGGTGGGTTGCCGGGTCTTGGGGCATTCCTGGGAAGGTCTAATACCGGGTAGAAGTGGTTGGGACAAAATCCAGGCCGATATTTTTTTGGGCTATTTCTGACATTTTGCTCTATGTAGCGTTTTCGGGGGCCTGTTTGGGGGGCTTCCTGGTGTTTGTGGGTGAGTTTCGTGGTCTGGGAGCACTGCTGGGACACTCTAATCTTGATTGCATTTGCTTTTCAGGAAATCCGTCGTGCCAACCCCGACTTATGGCCTAGCTACGCAGCGCGTTTGGACCGAAGGCCCAGAAATATTGCAAGTATGAGATTTTGCTTTTGGCCTGTTTGGGGGTGTTACGCTTCTTGGCGGGTGGGTTGCCGGGTCTTGGGGCATTCCTGGGAAGGTCTAATACCGGGTAGAAGTGGTTGGGACAAAATCCGCGCGGAAAAGCCTTTAGTTTTGGCACTTTTTGTAACTTAGGGTTCGTTAGGGTTAGCCCTAGCAGCAGGATTGCATGTGTTTCGGGGTGTTCTAGATTTTTCAAACTGAGTTCTGGGGTCTTAGAGCACTCGTGAGAATGTGTAATTTTGGTTGCAAGTCATTTGAAGAAAATCCATGGTGGGAAAGGGGGGATTTGGCATAGTTAAAGAAAGCCTTTGCCACTATTCTTAACTTAGGGTTCGTTAGGGTTAGCAGTATTTCTATTGCATGTGTTTGAGTGGGGGGGATTTCGAGTCTTGGAGCGATGCTGGCTATGGCTACTTTTGCTTGGTTGCTTGCAAGTGGTTTGAATGCAATCCACGGTGGGTAATGGGTAATTAGGGTACTTCGGCCTACTTTTACTTTCAAAGTAAGTTTTGTCACCAGTTTTCTGCTAGGCCTCGTTTTTTGAGATTTGATTGGGGGTCTTCTACATTTTTGCGACTGGCTTTAGTAAGGGTCTGGGTGGGAGCACTGCTAGGAAGATCTAATTTTGTTCTAAAACACAGTTTACAGCCTACATACCTTATATTTATTTATCAGTGGTGTTGTAATATTATATCACTTCCTGTTTTTCGTTGAATAATTACAGGCCGGGTTTCAGTCTCTGCAATGGGGAAAAAAGGATGGAGTCAGGCTTCACAGTAGCGAGCCACAATTCAGCATCAGGCAGGCAGTGGACAGGGTGTCTTCTGGTGACCAACATCGATGGACGAAGCGTCGGCTGCAATGGAGGAGTGCCGCTAATAGGAGGATTTTTTTTCTGCGGGCAACTTACTTACCACTTCCAACAGGACCACTACAACCACATAGATACAGTATCCCTTGCCTTTTTCTCTGACTGTGACTGCATTTCTTGGCTCTCTCTCTGCTTCTACATTGATCCCTTAACACATCACTTAGTCCACTCCACTATCACATCTGCACCACACATAGTCATTTGTAAGTGCTCCTACGTAATTCGCAAGTCGCAGCACGCCCCAGGCCGTAGAGGACTGGGATGGCCCCAATGATGAAGCATGTCACCAAGGGGCAACCCTGGTGAGTGAGGGGACACCTAGAAAAAAAGCAATTTCTCCTTTTCTATCTACTATACCTTCTGTCAGGTTACGCAGCCCCTAAGCGCCTACCGTACTATGAAACTACATTTCCCATGAGTAGGCGGGAGACTTGCAGACTATTTAGTGAGACTATATGAGAGTACCCTTGTATGTTAGGACAGCACTTCACTGATGCCTGTCTTGTCTTCTGTTACAGGTATCCTTTCCCTGCTGACCCTACCTTTACCCATCCCACATTTTTTATTTTAGTTTGTTATTTTTCTCCCCCGCCTAATGCCTCGAACACCCTGTGTTTACACTTCTGGGTGTTGGTGACATTTGGAGGTGGAACCATATTTGCATCGACTGGATCACGGGGAGTAAACCTGACACCTTCCAGACCAACCCCATTGAGTGTTGTTGTGAATGGATTTATAGTGACCAGCAAGGCTCTCAGGTATCTGGCTACAGAGACCTTATGTTGAATATAGTTATCAATATTTCCACCCACGCCCTGTACTGTCGCATTCTTTCTTCCACAGTTGTCGAAAGTACTAATTACTTTTAACTGACATGCATGCAGTTACAGTAGTGTATGCACTTTCAAAGATTGATGGATAGGTTTGTACCCAAAGATTTGTTTATGTTCACAATTGTTCGTCCATGCTGTGCTACTTTTTCTTGTCTCCCAAAACCTTTCCCAAAAACCCCCGTACCCATCCATTTTTCAAACCCTAACCCTCTTCCCCCGGGCTGTGTGGTTTTGATTGATGTGTGACTAAATTACAGCAATAAATCCACACACTTGCTGGGGAGGATAAGGTGATAGCAACAGGCTGGTGAAGAAATCCCAGGATATATTCTTACTCTGCTTGACAAAGACCCATGGCTAATGTCAAAGAACTTCAACCGAATTAGTTATACTTTAACATTTGTTAGGCTACAACGTGGCACTGTTCTAGTGTACTTCTGTCACCTGCTATATTCTGTATTGTACCTTTGTATTGCTCAGGAGGACAAACCAGATTTCATTTTCTTTTTTTCATAGGCAAGCAACTGCCACTGTGTCACACCACTAGTACCACCGCTATGAGGAAATTTTATCCGCCCAGGATTGCCAACCTTATTTGCTGTTTCCCGTGGAGCCAGCCCTGGGCCTAGCCCTACTTGCAAACAGAAATTACAGGTAAGATAGGCGTTTGGTTGGAGGTAGTATAATGGAGTATTAGGAGAGACGAGAGATTTGATTGACGGTAGTACTACTAAAGTCCTAGGACTATTCAGGAAAACAAACTTACTGTTATGTTAAACCCCCACCCACCAGACTCAAAAGCAGTAAAAAACAGGTATGGTCAGATAAAGTTTCAAAAAGTATATTTTTATAGCCCTAACAAAAGAATCTCCCGCAAGACCCTCCCTAACCCCAACGATTGTCCTTCAAAAGTCCCCAAAAATCCCAACTCCCAATTCCCACCCCCCAAAAGTCTCTAAAAAAGGGGCAAGGGACACTATGGCAGGGTGCTGTTGGAATTAGCAGCCAGGGCATCATGCTCCTTGCGGAGGGTGGCAAGTTCGAAGCGGAGGCCCTCCACCACATTCTTATAATTATGGACCTCCTGCTCCAGGTAGGACAGTCTGAGGGATAAGCGGCGCCGGTGTGCCTTGCAAATCCTGTGAGGGGCAGCTGCTTTCTTTGCTGCTGGGCGGTGGCGTTTGGCTTTGGTAGCCCGGCTCCGTACCGCTGGAGCACTGCGCTGGCTGGCAGCCCGCACGGAGGAGGAGGCAGCTGTCCCAGTGGACGTTGTTGTTGTTCCAGACTGCGTCTCCTCCTCCTCCAGGGACACCAGCCGCCGATATTCAGCAACAGTGGCATCCAGCCTCCGTTGCCGGGCCATTCGAGCCTGCTCCTTCCTCCTTGATGGTGTCTTGGATTTGGAAGGAGCAACTACATGAAAAAAGAAAGACATAGTCTGTAACCAATGCTCCTTAAGATTAACACAAAATGATTGAGCAGAAAGTTGTCACAGTACAAGTAGCAAATTGAAAGCACAGTGCATAACTATTGAGGACAGTATCTATGTAACCTCCGACTTCTTCATCCTTGCTCTAACATTAGTGGGAGTTTAAGGAACAAATTCTACGAGCACTATGGACTTCTATTACAGTCGACTATGACAGTACACCACTCTTATTCTTCTTCTTCTCTCTTGTTTAGGAAAATTGGTACGTTATCTTATGCAAGCCGGCATAATGCCAGCGCAGTGAACTTGCACCCGAGAAAAACAGACGCACACCATGGTGAGTGAGACAGACTTGCGTTACTGTACCGGTCCAGTACATGCAGGTGGTGAAGCTCTTACTTTTCTATTACGGGTGGCACTGAGAATACTCTGTTAAAAGGGCTACTGCTTAATTAATTTAGCTTTCACCCTACAGTGCAAATGAGTATTAGAAAAGGAAAATGAAGAAGCTAAATTATCTGATTATCTATCACTTCACATGGGATGTATTTGATGACATATGGGATGACTTTAGGTGCTTTGCTTATTATTGAGTGAACAGTGATACCCCCCACACATGAATGACGTACTACTACTAAACTAAAGTTATTAAGGGAGGTAGGGAGTGCCCACCGTAATAACTGGATATTTGCTGTGCTTGCAGTTGCAATACAAACTACTGCTACTATTCATGGTAGTCTTTGGACAACGTTACAACTTCTTTTCCTTGCCTTTCCTACACTGGAACGGACGTGCGGGTGCGGTGTTACATGCTCTTCAAAGTAACACTTAGTTCATCCAGTGACCGTCTACTCTCTCTAGATTCACATATGCTATCTAAGAGTCAGATAGTACCATGAATGATCCAGGCATCCATCCATCCATTCAAAGTATATTGCACACATACAGTTTCTGTCTCACCCACCCAGGCTGTTCTCCTTCCACCCATCCTTGCTTCATCATTCACCCAGCCATGCACCATACCATTTTCTTACCTTCCCAGCCACCTCGGGGACCAAGCAAACACATATCATTCTTCTTTGCCAGTCATCATTACATTTCTCGTGCTTCCACACTTACTTACACCCTTCTTTCGCTTTTCGTTCATCCCATCCATCAAGTTCACCTCAGATCTGATTGGGATTCTTCTCGCCAAAAACTTCACAGCTAAGTCGAAGTACATTTAGAGGAGGCTACTACCTGCTTTTTTTATAATACACCCGTGCAGAAAGCACACTCTGCAGTCTTCAATCTCAATGACTAAGGAATGTATAGCTTACCTCTGCCCGCCACCACCGTGTGAACCCTCACAGGCATGTCCTTTTCCGGCACTTGCACCGCCTCCTCCCCAGAGTTGTCCTCCTCGTCCAATGCCACCACCTCCGCGCTGGCCCCGTCTCCAGATGTTCCACCTACAAAGTACATTTAATAATGTTAGAATACACCACTCACTACTATATAATATTTGGTCTAGGAGGAAGAAAGAAATGTGAAAAAAAGTGTACAATTTAATAATTTTTGACTGTGTACTCTAGAGTAAAAATGTCCCTTTTTCCAGGGAAGGCTGTTGTCTTGCTGCACTTTTTGGCACAACTGATGAATGTTTGCTTTTTACTTTTTAACACGCACCACTTTTTCTCCTAACAGACAGAACCTTGACTTCTAAGAACACGAGCAGGATCAAGTTCAAACCAGGTGAGAGCTCGGCTCGACCACAAGAAATGTGTCCAATTAATCGTCAGCACTAAGCACTTTTCCATTTTCAGTTACACGTTCACTTTTATGACAAACTTGAATTTAATAAATGTGTTTACTTTTAATAAAGCTTTTAAACTTAAATAGACTCTGTGGTTTTTGGTCCTCCAGACTAGAGTGGATGAGCTAAAGGTTTTCGAATTTTTGCAAGCATGAGTCCGTGCCTCTGCCATCGGTGACTTTGGGAGCTAAATGACTCTGCCACACTATCTAGTCAGTAAGGAGATTGGGGGTTCAACTACAAAGTCTGTTATCACTGAGGTATGTGGAAAGTCTAACAGTTACAGCACCTATTATAATTGATAAGCTAAGCGATGCATTATTTAGTGTCCATAGTTCTGTTTGTGCAGATTTGTCCCTGCAACAGTAGTAGAATGGATTGTCCTATCCAAACCAAAAGTAAAGTAGTATCTTATTATTTCTTGGTGGTGGTCATTCACCTTTTTATTGTTGGCAATGGTCAAAGCATAAACATTTAGAATACTTGAAAAGACATTATGGACAATCCCAGAGGACTACACTCAGTGCATAGAGCTATTGCTGACTAGAATGGGAGTCCAATGGAAATGCCAAATGTGCAATCTTAGTTAGCTACACAGACAGACTAATAAGAATAATCTAGTAATACCACACGGAGTCATAGGGATAAGAATTTAGATCCTGTCTACAAGAAGATCAAAGACGATTTAGAAAAAATCGAATGAGGAACGCTAGGAAAAAATAAGTACTCTATATTACAATTAAAACTTACTGGGGCCAGCAAAGGAGCCCTCGACTGCCCGGTCCTGGCCTGCATCGACAACAGCACCCTCCTCCTCCTCCTCCTGTGTCCTCCTCTTGCCCCTGGGGGAAGCTGATGTACAACATGAAAGAAAGAAAAACAGAAAACATGGATGATATTTATTTCTCAACCAAATCAAACATTTAAAAAAGAACTAACAAAGTAACAAAATATTTTTGCGAAATAGCAAATAGGGAACGACTCCACGGGATATATTATTGACCAATCTCATGTGGTCGACTACGTCATTACTTTAGTATTGCTTGATTTGCGGACCGTCGAATTGGAAACTACCCTATGTAACTCACTAAACAAAGTACTAAAAAGGTTTGCCTAGGATTGGCAGGCAGCAGTCCGCAGCACGCAAAGTGACAGCCAAAGTCCATCGTGATTGAAGATCAGCGACAACACTAAAGTTTCCTACTACATTCACCAGGCATTAAAATACTCAAACTATTAATCCACCACCACTATTTCTTCTTATCGCCATGTGTACAAAGGAAGGACTGGACTTGAGTCTGTAGGGGCTGATTTATAAGGCCCTTGCGGCTCTTTTGCTCCATTGTTGCGTGACTTTTGTGACGCAGCGACAGCACAAAAGAGGCGCAATGGTGCGGCGTATATTAACAACGTGACGCATCTGGGAGATGCATCACGTTGTAAAGCCCTGCGCCAATAGGGGTGTTCCGGCGCAAGGGAGGGCGTTCCTGCGCAGGAACGCATCCTAAAAGTGGCTGAGGGAAATCTACAAGATTTCAATCAGTCACTTTGAGGACAATGATGCGTGACTCAAACCCTGCGCCTGCTTGAAGCAGACGTACGGCTTGACGCAGCATTGGGGAGATAGGGCACCCCAGAGAATTGATGGAGCTGCACCATCGTTGCGACGCAACTCCAGCAATGCGCCACCTTTACGGCACAGATGCGTAACGCTTTGGTGACGTTTTGGGCCCATGGCGCACCGCATTGTAATACGGCGCACCATGGGTGATGGTGGCGTGATGCACAATTACTGGCGCATCCCTGCAACTTTGCAGGGATGCGCCGGTAATTAAAAATCTGAACCTTAGTGTGTAGCATTGCGCAGTTCTTTCAACTACACTCATACATAATTTCACAGGCCAATGAAATGAACACAAAATCTAAAAAAAATAAGCATAGTAGCAACACTACTGAGAAGGAGAGCAGTGTACCTGAAATGCACAGAAGATTTTGAAATAAAATGTACCTACAATGTAATGAGCAGCATTATTGCTCTTGGTAAAAAACAAAAATTTGCAATATAATAACACAGCAGGAGAAAACATAGTAGTAAAGACATAGCTACTACTACTCACCAAGCCCGGGGATCTCAAGGCCAAGGAGGTCGAGCAGATCTCGCTCACGGGTCAGGACATCCGTCCAGCGGTGGGTGGCCTGGTTGTAGGTGCGCCAGACCCGAGAGTGGTGGTAAATGGCCTGGCACACCTTCTCCCACCGCTTCCGGCGCTCCCGGGCCCCGTACCCGGCACTGATCTTGCCGCCTCCCATGATGGTCCTGGGGAGGCGGCGCTGAACATAAAAAATGAGTTGGGCCACCTCCTCCGGGGTAAAGATCTCCCGTGGCATCACTAGCTCCCCCCTCAAACGCCCGCACGGGAGCCGGACACGGGGTGCGGGACCCTTCCCCTTCTCGGGATGCTTCCCGGCTCCCTTCACCATGGTCTGGGCGGAAAGGAATAAAGAAAATAGAATAGGGAAGAGAAGAAAAGAAAAGAGTTTACAAAAGTAGTTTAAAATTAACCAAAAGTAGCAGTAAACACAAAAATATAGGGCTAGAAAAATAGAGGGATAGATAATAAGTAAAATAGATTAAAAAAAAGTTCAAACAAGCAAAGGATGGCAGAGATTGACAGAGGATACAAAGACCATGCCCAGAACCATAGCAATGAATGAGAAACAAGATGGCCGCGCCCGTTCACGACCGCGCGGGTAAGTTCGCGCGAGATTTTCCTTGCGAACACGCGCGAGACTGTACTGGCAAACCGCGGACTTTGCGAGATTACACTTCGCGCCCGGAAACAGAAATACGTCAGGCAAACAAGATGGCTGCGCCCTTGAACGACCGCGAGGGTAACTTCGCGTCTTGCGCTACGAGCGGCTCGCAAAAACGCACAAAACCTTGCCAACTAACACGCCGCAAAAAAAACAAATTGCATATTCGCACGAATTTGCGGCTTCCGAATCCGATCTTGCGCGTGTTCGCACCCCGCGAACCCCGCGAAATTGCAGAAAAACGAGTTTTTCAAAAGTGAAAGCACTCGGCAGGGGCAAGAGTTCAAACTCATCATTAGTAACAATTCCCGGTAGTGCTTCCTGACTGGGGCCCCTCAGAATTCAGTTGCTAGTTGCAACAATTGTATGACCCTGCTCTGACCCTCACAGCAGGCTCATACAATAGCTACAAGTAGGCCACAAAGAAGGTCCTGGGGAAAAAAAATGCACTGCAACAGAAAGCAAAATTACAGATAAGGAAGCAGGTGCCAGACTGGAATTTTAAAACAGTGACACATTAATAAACTAACCCCAAATTAATTCATCTGAGTTGAAGCAGGGATGGTGTGCTTGCTTTTCCCCCCCATAATCTACAGTAATGATGAACCAGAGGGTGGCATTGATGTAACAGAGGGTTGCAGTGGTGAAACAGAGGGTGCTGGGAACCTGTGATGATGAACCAGACGTAGAAACAACATAATTCGCGACCGTTGCGCGACGAAATGTAAGTTCGCAATTGCGAACTGGTACGAAACCCTCGCGAACTGGCAGAAATCCTTGCGAACACAAAAAAAAAAAAAATCCGCAAATTCGCAAGAATTCGCGGATTTTGCGGATTGCGAGTTCGCAAATCCGCAAATTCGCGAACGCGAGATCCGCAAAATTCGCTCATGCTTACCCCTCATCAGCCAGGCTAGCTTGACTCCAGCGGCCCAGTGTGCCCGGGACCCATGTCTGGGCATGCCAGGCACACTTAGGGCGAGAAAGCAAAAGCACCAAATATTGGACTGAATGCAGAACAAATCAAACATTCACCACCAGTCAAGCGACCTGGGTTTAATCCATCATTCTTTTGCTCACCATGCCACCCCAGTTTAGACCCAGCCATATGCTTTTTGTGTCTGTCGCCCTAAGTGGGAAGGGTACCCGGACATGGGTCCCGTGCTCACTACAACACCAGATTCAAGCCAGCCTGGCAAAATTAAGTTTTGCAATGTACAGTATATAAAATATAAAAAAACAAGTATGCATGCATGTGTGAGTGTGTGTGTGTACTTGTGTGTGTATCATGCAGAGATCTGGTCTCTGTGGTTGCCCTGAGATTTTATTGACACGTTTTACTCAGCACTTATTGCAGCTTTAAGTTGCTCTCTTGAACAAGAACACTCATCAGTAACTGAAACATTAGCTGTATCTCAGAACATATGGCTTCTCAGCGCTCTTGGCACACATACCATTACACCCCATGATAGCCTTGAAGAGAGGACTAGTCGGCCGACCAGACATTTCTTCTGAGTGAGATATCAAAGCTTCTTTCACCGCTTGAAATCCATGCAGGGCCACCATAGGAGTCTTTCCAAGCCACAAGGTGAAGATATTCCCATAGGTCTTTGCCAGCTGTGGAGGGAGAAGAAATGGAAGAAAGACTCAGACATGGCTTACAGAGTGCAACAGATAGAGGCCAATGTATGTATGTATTTATGTGGTATTCATATAGCTAGAACCTAGCCAACAGGCAATGGAGGGGTGTAAGGGGTCGATGTCCAGAATAAAGTCAATGGAGCCCGATTCACAAAAGTAAAATGAGAGGGAAGTCTAACTTTACGACTTTCGGTATTCACAAAAGGGCATTTACGAGCAGTAAAGTCAGACCTTTGTCTCAATTTAACTTACGTTTTGGTTTTAAGTTTAATTGAGACTATACTTTTGGTCTCTGTTACACTTAAGGCCAAAACTTAAGTTAAACTGAGGCAAAAATCTAGCTTTACCACTCTTAAATGCCCTTTGTGAATACTGAAAGTTGTAAAGTTCGTGTTTCCTCTCAGTTTAACTTTCTCAATCGTGCCCAATGAGTGGTAAGAGAGGTAGTTGGTTTGTAGACTGCTCATGCTGCCTGCTGTAGAGTTCTTAAAAGAGGTGAGCCTTCTGCTCTTTCTAAACTGGAACAGGGTTGGAGCAGGATGTCATTCCAAGTCTGTCTATACCACTGTGTCTGCAATGGCTCGATGAATATGGTGCTGGCAAGCATATTTACACACAAATGTCCACTACACCATGAAACCGGAAAACCTTATAATTCGTATTAATTGTTTTTGCAAAGCATTAGCATGAGACACTGCCCCACACAGTGTTCTTTGGTCAGGACATGATGGTAGCCCTGTCTCCATCTTCCTCACTTCAGGGCCTGGTTCTCCTCCCTTCAGTTACAGGAATGCAGATAATAAGCTTACACAGCCTGGAGGGCATAGTCTTCACCCTCCATCTTGTGCTATACCTCACCAGACCAGAGGCATTCAAGATGGATCCCTATGGCCCCCTATTACTAAGGTTCACTCTTACAAACAGCTTTACCGCCACAGATGGGTTACACACGCTGCAAACGCGCATGTACTTGACATACACATGGGAGGCCACACGCGGTTCTAGTCATACAGTGAGCCCAGTGGGCCTCACACCCAGTGATACAGATACAGATCATCTAGTCACACTCCTGGTGTTAAAAGACATGTTATACAGCCACCCCCCTAACTGTACTATACCCAGGACAGGGGCAGTAGTCCACTGCCCACAACCAGGGCATGCTTGGTGAGCACTCCCGGTCACAGATCAGATTCAGGAACCTGGCACGGTAAGGGACAGACCTAGCTCTCGGCGTAAGTGCTTTGAATAGTGTGACACCAGGACCAAAATGAAAGTGAGGCTGAGGACACCAAATGTACATGCAGTTGGGCACACAGTGCAGGTGAACCCAACTGTATACCAAGCAGTGGTAATTCCTGCCCCCAACCCAATAACATTAAACAGTTTAACATTGCAGGAAAAATGAGAAGCATTAATACTCAACTTTCAGAATACTTTGAGCAGCACAAGCTCTTGAATGTAACCCATTGGGTCTTCAGACTCAACATAGAATAAAAACTGCTAGAAGTGTCAGAATGCATGAAAATCATGTCGGAGCAGGGTTAGAGCGCCATGTTAATCCTTTTAAATCTTTAGTGGCGTTCAATACTGTTTCACATACTACACTCCTGCCGCGGCTAGAGGACGTCGGAGTCCGTGCCCCAGTGTTAAGATGGCTGCTGTCTCTTCTTTGTGGCAGTGAGCAGTCGTTGTCGACTTCTACCTTCTAGCTGCTGCTGTTTATGGATTCTCTGCACTTGATCTGAGACACTTGTCTCCCAAAAATCACAAGATGGAGTTGTGGGGTGGGGGGAAAGGAAAAGAGCTATGGTAGGGGGAAGGGAGCCATGGCGACATGGGTGGATTGATGTAGAAAAGAAAGGATGGGTGTAGAAAGGAAAGGTGGATGCTAAAACAACGGATGAATGAAGAGAATAAAGGATGGACGAAGAGATGGAGGGAAAAGAGAGAGGAAAAGGATTGATGGATGACTAAATTCTTTGAGAATTGAAGTGTAAAAGGCACATTTGGCCATATTGTTTTCAGAATGACGTTGTGGAAGCCATCCCCACTTGCCTCACTCACTCACTCACTCACAATCATTCATAATATTGTTCAAAGTGGGGTCATTTTATTTTACTGGCCAATTCCTTGACCCAGTCTTCCAAACTATACAACAGGCCCATAAGAAAACTCCCACCTTGTCAGGGTCATTGTTTTTTATTTCAGAATCAACTCCCTGCTTTGAGTGTTTGTCGTGCGGGTAGATCATTGTCTTGGCCCAAGTCGTTAATTTATTATTATTATTTTTTTAAATCTTCTCTGCAACATCCACACCGGAGATGCACAAAAGGCATCTGAGATTCACACCAGGCAGTTGGGGCTCTCAAAATGCTATTGAATGGTCCTCTGCCGGTGCAAACCACACAACCATAGATTGCCTAGCTCTAGTCTTAGACTGTGAGCCGTTCGAGCCAAAGTAAAATCAAAGTTGTATTACTTTTCAGATTATGAACCCATCCGCACCTGTAATTTCATAGCATAATTTTACTATTCATATAATTTCTTATTTGTTAAACAGAATTAAATTGCCTCTGATTACTTGTGATTCCTTTTTTTCAAGTTTTAGATCGAATTTGTATGGGACAACTACATATTTTTCTATCTTTATAACAAATTACCTATATGAACAGTGTGAGTTTTTTCTTCCTGTTTTCTTTTTAAATCACCAATTTTGTTATACATTTTTGATTTATGTTCTAACATTTACGATTCCTTAACAGGCTTCATCGTGACGCCTCCCCTACTTGTGCATCGTGACCACAATAGTTATTGTTCTCCGTCACGCAGGTGTTCTTGGAGAACATAGACACTTGAGGGCCAAATTTGATCAAATTCTCACGCAACACAGCGCACCAACAAAAAATTCTGCTGTGCATTGCTCGAGAAGGAGAGATTAGGAGAGCATCATATCTACAGAGATATTTAGACTAGAAATCTATTGCTTGGCATAACTTTGACAGGGTGTGTTTTCTCCATAAACTCTGTACTTTGTCAGGTCTGGAACTGCTTCTTTTCAGATTCGCCATTGATCTACACAGCTTTAAATATCGCACAGTGTGATCACTTACTTCACTGAGCATCTTTTTTATAATATTGAACCATAGTATATGTTTTCCTTTTAAATTCATGACCAACTGGCGTCAGGGAAAGTGATGGGAAGGGGAGGAGAGTTGCCGAAAATAACACAAAAAAAAGAAAAATAAAGACCTTACCTGTCCTCCGCAGCAGTGCCTCTCTTCTGCTCCTCTGGCTCCACTGCAGCACAGGCTCCCAGACTCCCCTATGGCCAATCCAGACGCTGCTCTCATGCTGCTGGCAGCATGAGAGAAGGACCAGGATAGGCCTGAGCGGACTGGATTTGTGCTCTCAGAGAGACTGGGAGCCTGTGCCTGCTGTCTCCAACCCGGCAACGCAGCTTGGGTTGGAGACATTTCAGTGCGCATGTCGGTTTGGCCGTCATAACTGCTAAGACGATCGGCCAAACCCACATGTGTGCTTAAGGCTGTGCCTCGAAATATCAATCAGTCGGAGAAGCCCTCCTTAGGAACTAAATCTAAACTTATTATTCAAGTGTGCTGCAGTGGTGGCACGTTTGTCTAAACCATGCCTTGAAACATATAACAGTGCGCAGTGGTCGAGCGACTTATGGAAGGGTCTTACAGCATTGCCTACCACTCCTCCTCCATGCCTGTCATCGTGATGGTCCCGCCCCCAAGACTCAACTCTGTGAAGAAAGATTAAATTATAATAAACCTCATTTATTATCATTTTATTTTTCAGGTTTTACCTCTCCTGGCAGGGTGGCGACACACCTCCGCCATAACGGAGGAGCCGCTGCTGATTAAATTAACTTTTTGAATGAATAGTATTACATTGTGTGCTACTTTAGTTAATCTTTTAATGGTTTTTAAATGATCTACAGATTCTATTAAGTTTGGCAACTTGTCTCTAATTGTCTATTAAGATTACCTATTGTGGGGAGGAGCTTTGCGCGCATCCAAGATGGCCGCGTGAGCTTAGGGCTCCCGAGACCCTAGTAGCCCCCCGAATATATCCTGTCATTTATCCTGTCTACTGTGGAGGGCTTATTGCAGCAGAACTGAAGGAGTGTCCATTGCTGAAAACCGTGTCCCGAACGTGCCCCGTGGACCAGAGTTAGAGGGTATGCACCTGTTACAACGCATTCGTTACTCCGCACTACCATTACAACGCGACTTTTACAACGCATACCATTACAACGCATTGCGCTGGGGGGGCGCTATAGGATAGGGAATAAGTATAATTTACTATCCAACACCTTCCCTAGGGTCCACGGGGACTGGAGTTAGAATAGTAAATTATACTTACCACTATCCAGCACCCCAAAGCGCTATGCGTTGTAATGGTATGCGTTGTAATGGTCGCGTTGTAATGGTAGGTAGTTGTAACGGTATGCGTTGTAACATGGTACATCCGAGTTAGAGGTCCGGACAGTTTGGGGCCTGTATCTCTTGGAATCCCAGTGTTTGAGTTGGCGCTGTGCCCGAGTTGTAATGCGACAACATCGGCTCTGAAGACCGGAAGCGACTGGCAAGGCCTCGCGACTCCGAATTTGGTTTCACTTTCGATCTCGCTTGGAACTCCCTGATACCTCGTTGAGACCCACTCCGGAATAGTTGATACCCTGATAGACGACAGAGGATCCTACTGTGAGGGCGCTTTAACGGAGTGCAGAATTGTGGAGTCGGGATTGAAGGTTTTTGCTGCGTGTCGCACCGGTCATTGTGCCGAGGCCTAAGATCTTTGCCAACAGCACGGACAAGCAGATGGCTGCCGGGCATCCCTAATGAGTCGACAGTAGGATATTGGTCTAAAAACAGAGGCTATCTATCGCTTCTGCCTTGAATCGAGCGACGAACGTTGTCCCACAATGGCGGCTAAGCCGGAGGGAGGTAAGCGACAACTGAAGCATTCGTTACAGAACCCCCAGACGCAGCTAGATTTATCCGCAAGAGGAGCGGTTCCACTGGGACAGAAGACCATAGTATAATTTTAAGCAAAGGTGCACCACAACGAAAACACGTGTAAACTAAAATATTCTAAACATGTTTTTTTCATATGAAACAGGCAAGAGAGAATTTTTTTCCTCAAAAAACAGATTCTCTTTATTCGCTCCAAATGTTAGAGGACACAGCCGACGCGTTTCGTCCCTTGGGGGACTTCTTCACGGCTGTATTACAACAAGACAAAATACATATAAACACATCATTAAAAAATGTAAGGTGTTTGTAAACTCAGCCGAGCTACAAATTGTTACATGGTTAAAAACACTCAAAGGCATGTCAATGTAGATATATCTTGGACATATTTACTATACAATACTCCAAGCATTTGTAACATCAGGTTTGGAGTAATTCTAGAAAGTAACAGGTGAGAAAAGTAACAGGTGAAAAAAATCCCTGGCATGATTGTATACATTTCTATCATGTGACTCATCTCTTGGGTACTGTAGAATTCAAGTCAAAAAATGGCCAAAATTTGTTTTATGCATATGGGATTGGAGAGACAATGTTATCAACCTAAAACCTGAATAGGCTC
The DNA here is from genome assembly GCF_964263255.1 of Lissotriton vulgaris. Lineage (NCBI taxonomy): Eukaryota > Metazoa > Chordata > Amphibia > Caudata > Salamandridae > Lissotriton > Lissotriton vulgaris. The sequence goes on along the minus strand of NW_028247528.1, from coordinate 139,480 downwards.
TGATCGTAGTTAGCAAAAGATTTAACCATACTTTCCTATGCTAGTCGCTCAGAATAAGTTTTCCAGCATATGTGGACGAACTCCAATCCATCATGAGACTTAAATAAATCTTTCAAATTAAGCTCTATGTACTGCTCATTACATTCGGGTTGGGAGCCCAATAACTCCATTTCTCCCGTTCTCGAACTATGAATAATCCTACATTGACCAAAATCAGGTTACACTCGATGTAAGAAACTTTCCTTTTATGATCCTGAAATTTCTCGTCTTAGACACTTATTCTACAATGCACACGGCGCGCTAAATATGTTGAATTGGATCCGCGTACATCATTAGAAGTAAACGTAATGAATATAAAAGTTACAATATTTCCTTTAATTATAACAGCCACAATTTTTGGATATTATTACCCCTTCGTGTAATCACTTTGAGAGCTTCTGTCACCGTTTTACATGGAGGCGATACCGTTCCAACATGGCGACCGTAGAACTATCCTTCGGGATAGAATGAGTGACTTGTGAGACGCGTTCATCCGTTCGTAGCCATGTCCAAGATATATCTACATTGACATGCCTTTGAGTGTTTTTAACCATGTAACAATTTGTAGCTCGGCTGAGTTTACAAACACCTTACATTTTTTAATGATGTGTTTATATGTATTTTGTCTTGTTGTAATACAGCCCTGAAGAAGTCCCCGAAGGGACGAAACGCGTCGGCTGTGTCCTCTAACATTTGGAGCGAATAAAGAGAATCTGTTTTTTGAGGAAAAAAATTCTCTCTTGCCTGTTTCATATGAAAAAAACATGTTTAGAATATTTTAGTTTACACGTGTTTTCGTTGTGGTGCACCTTTGCTTAAAATTACGCTTTGTAATAAGTTCTATATAGAACTGCCATTGTGATGGTGGGTGGCTGTCAGTGTGCACACTACTCCCTCAGTGACATTTAGAGGGAAATTATCAAATTTGGTTATTGTGGTCAGGTGCTCCGTTAAGAAAGGTTCCACCATTCAACTTGCTTCTTTGTCAGAAGACCATAGTACTATAACTGCATTCCGCCAGTGGCTATAACGGACTTGAGTAACAACAGGTCCCACAAGCTGCTCCAGCACCCAGTGTTGTTAGTTTAAAGCAAGACATCCCGAGTACGTACTCTCCTCTATCTACAACCGGTGAGAAAGAGTTGATGCTTTTGGAGATTGTACCTGACCACAACGTCTTTAAGAACTAAAGGCCAGTACACCTTTCTACAAAATACACCAGAGATCCAACAGTCTTAACCTGCCAAGTACAGTACCGATTAAATGTATGTTTACTAACAACATCTGTCAATGGGGGACAGAAAGAGACTCCACAGAAACGATTAAGAGCCAGTCTCCACAACTATCTAAGGGGACCTACGACCAATTAGAAGAGGGTATCTACTCAGACCCCTAAACAAGACAGACACTCAACAATAGTCTTGATAAAGGTGGACCCTATTCTCATCCAGAACCACCGAAACGCGTCGACGCCCATCCCCTGTACAATTCAAGCTCCTTCCTCCCATGTTTACGTAAAAATTTATTGTGACGAAACATAGCTGTGATAACAAAATAGCTTTGAATGTACCATTTGTATTGAACAAATTTTATGTTTTACAAACTTTTGTCTGTCTTCTGTATTGCGCAGGTCGCAATATTGTGATACCAATTGTATTTTTAATTCCTTTGACTATCATGTTCAGCCTGTTTCGTGATTCATAGGCTGATTTGTTTTTATTATTAATTTGTTTAATAAATTTTGCTGTATTTTATCTTTGTGATTGCATCAGTTTTGACTGCCTTACTTGACTTGAGGCTACGTTCTAGCTCTTTCTGTATACATCTCAAGGGAATGAGTTCAGTTTTACAACTGAAGTCCACCAGAGGTGGAAGGTATACCCAAACTAATAACATGGACTGATATGCACAGACTAAAGGGTCGCCTGGTGGAATTGGAAAGTCGCAAGAAGGAGTGAAGAAAACTTCTGTGCTGGAAGCGGAGCCGACGCTACAAGACGTGATGGTCGCCATTGATAGTATCAAGTCCTCTCTGGGACAACAGATGGAAACCCTGGCTCATAAATTGGATACTGTATGAATTGAGGTGAATCTGATTCGGACCGACCTCACGAAGACAAGTGAGAAAGTTAAATCACTTGACATCAAGACTGCTAGTCTTACTGACGATGTAACCGAACTGCAAACGGAGGTTCGGAATTTGCAGGCCTCGAATGATCTGGCTATCCGTAGACTGGAAGATTTTGAAGGACGGGCCCGGAGGAACAACGTACGTCTTATTGGAGTACCGGAAAAGGCGGAGGGGCAAGCGGCGGATCTCTTCGTCGAGGAGCTGGTACTTAATCATCTGAACCCAAAGGTCTGAGCAATTTCTTTACCGTCGAGAGAGCGCAGAGAGTTCCCGGAGGTAGACCGCGTGTCGGTGCCCCGCCTCGACCTTTGATTGTGAGAATATTTAATTTTAGGGACAGAGATGCAGTCCTCCAGGCCTCCAGATCTGGGGGCCCCTTGAAATATGAAAACTCATCCATCAGTTTTTTTCCGGACTTCACACAAGCGGTCCAGAAGCAGAGAATGAGCTTTATGCCAATGGACTTGGTTCCCTCCTCGTCTCTTGCCCCCGTCTCTCTTGCCAAACCCTAAAAAATGTGGGGGGTACATATTGTTGGAACTGCGGGGGTGGTACAAAGTGTGGGTTCCAGCCCATCTGTGGTGGGAACGGTGGATGGCTATAAGGATTTAGATGGAAACCTCCATTTCCTTGTTGTTGATATGGGAACCAATTGGGGTTATTTTGTGGTCTTCTGCCTCGGCCTCTCCCTCGTTGTTTGTTGTCAGAGCTCCCTACACTTGACCCACTGGAATTGGAATCATCTGAAACATCAGAATTATAATTGGTGCGGTCAGGTGGTGTGTATTCAGCACTTGCATAGGGATATACTTTAGCATGTGTTATGGCTGTCTTTCTGCCAGCCCTCTGGAGAAGGAGAATGATGGAGAGTGACTCCAGCCTATCACCCTCATAGCATAGGGATTAGGCCGATAGACAGGGATCCTGTCTTATAGATATAAGGGCATTTTCGTGCCATTTTCCTTAGAGTAAGGCTTATGAATTTAAGTTAGGGGTTAGATATATGGGTATTAGTCATGATTTACTCATTTGCTAACATGCCGATCTGTTTCTCATGGAGCTATGTATATTATGGGCTCCGTAGGCCTTAAGCGAGACAGACTCCATTTTGCTTTCTGCCTGGTAGCTCGAGAAGGCTTTCTAGGTGAAGTGTAATGTTTTAGTTTCAAGCTGTTGTTCGCTTGGAGAGAACCGGTTCAGGCTGACCCTTATCGAAGGAATGTATTTTTCTCCACTCCGAAGACACAACTTCAGGCCGGCCGGCTGGGAAAGTGTCCTTGGTACGGGGAGGTACAAGAATTTGGTGGGCGGCAGGTTACTGGCCGTGAATTTCCATGAAGGAACGGGCTTTGATATTAGTGAAGGTGTTAGTCTTTCAGTCAGTCAGTCCGTAGGCGGCATCTAGCCGTTAGCATCTCTACCATTATTCATTTTCATGGTGGACAAGTCGCCATCTTTGAAGTCGGAGAAAGATTTAAGACCGAAACTCTCTGAAAATAGACTGAACGAGAAGTGGCGCGGAGCGCACTAATGCAGAGAGAGAGAGAGACGGTAGCTAATTAACAGCAAGGTTCCGAGGTCCTGAGGGAGAGCAGACGAGTTTGAGCCTATCAGTGCAGACGTGTACCTGTGACGGCTGAGGGTGACTACAAGGCGAGCCAGGACCCAGAGACGAGACAGGAGCCTAGATGACTGCCGAGTCCCGATTTCCTATTAACCAGGTGAAGTCCAACCGATCCTTATAGTGCGTGCACCCTAATCTTTCTCTTTTATTTCTTGTGCAAATGTAATGTTGCATAGTAATGTGATTTATGTTTATGGTTAATAAATGCCCTAATTCATATAGAATTACCGTGTGCCTGGTGCTTATGTTCAATCTTGGTAAACGCAACTCCTAGGTGAAAGCTAGGCGCATGAATGGACGAGTAATCCCAATCAGGTAAGTGGTGATCACACAAATAGGGAGTGAGTGAACCTCTGATGTCAAAAGCAACGAGTACACTATACAATCTGGACCCATATCCAAAGTTATTATTGTAGTTTTATCCTAAGTAGACTATCGAGATATCATCCCAATAATGTTTCATAGGAATGTGGTCGTCGTTGATATGCGGCGTTAATGAGAACGGCGGGAGGGATACTGCCGTGTAAAGCCACCGGATTGTGGTATAAGACTAAGTGAGAGCGTCAGGGGGGATACTGGCGTTTATGTTTCGCAGGATCGCGAACGCTGGAAAAGGGAGCATTGGGTTCTGCAGGCCCGTGTGTAGACACGCCGGATTGTGTGTCAGATCTGCCCTGGGGTAGAACGGTCTGGGTCGAGGCGACCGCGAGGCCAACTGATGTGAATAAGATATTGTAGAAAATCCATATATATATATTGTCATTCCCCATTCTTAGGTGCGACCTGTATATTCATCGTTATACCTACTCAGTGTAAATACGATCTAAGAAGGGAAGGTGAGTACGTTTTGGCTGGGTCACAGGGGCCCCTGGGGGCTGATCCCATCTAAACAGAAAATCCAGCCATTACATCTGGCGTCACGAACTGTTTACGAAGCCTGTGTGCATTGTGTTGTTTTTATCTCGTTGGTTTGCGCTCGGCTTGTACGTATAAAATTTTGTTTATAATTGTGTATATATTTTTTGTGTATCATTATGTTTGTGAAAAAATCATCGTCGGTTTTCAAATTACCGATTCAGATTCCCGGCTGGGAGTCTACGCCTTACGAGGCTTTGGCCCGTGAGTGGGCTGATTCTACTGGTTTGAGCGAAAATTGGTCTTCATTCTTGGAGCAGGCGGAGCCTGCTGATGTGATTTCGTGCCTACAGAAAGCGCCAGTAGTGAAGGGTGATGAGCTTCCTATTTTAGGACGCAGAGGGTGGATTGTTCTTAATGCATACAGAATAATGCATGAGAGGGTTGTGCAACTACAGAAACAGTTTAAAGATTCGGAAGGACAGTGTGTCGAGTTGCAAAATGCGCACACTTTGTTGCGTTGTCAAAATAAATTGCTTGCCGATAAACTTGAAACATATCAGACCATTGCCGAAAGGGCTGCGGTCCGTATTGCACGATATAAGTATAAACATCGTCGTGGACGTGTGTCTTCACGCAAAGTGCGTATGGTTGTAGCAAAAGCTGGAATGGATTGGAACCCCGATGAGTGGGACGGTAATATCTGGGATTCTCATACTTCTGACTCCTCGGCAGAGGAGGGTGACAAGCGCGAGTCTTCTCGCTCCGGACGTGATTGTAAATCTGCTTCGTGCATTGATTCAACTCCCGATTGTGACCGTGCTCGTTCTTCCCGTGCGGACGACGTGGCTTGCCCTGATTGTGATGTTAAATCTAAGATGCGGGCTTCCTCGGAAGCTCTTCCCGCAGTTTCTGCTCACCCGATTTTTCGACGGAAATTACAACAAGCCCCTGGTAATCCGGGTGGTATCGCTCTTGACTGTATTGAAGATTTTACTCAGCAGGAGATCAGTGACATCCTGCAACGATTTAAACAACGACCTGGTGAGACCTTGCTTACCTGGATGGTGCGCCTTTATGAGCTTGGCGCTTCCGGTATTATGCTCGATGCCGTTGATTGTTTACGATTTTGCTCTTTGAGTTCTGATTCTACTATTCAGGACCATTTTCGGAATTTTAATGGTAATGTTCAAACTTCTTTGCTCCAGCTTGCGTCTGATGGCTGTAATCATAAATATCCAACTGAGTCTGATTGGCCCTCTGATGAAAAGCCGTGGTATACTCTGCGCGACGCGTCGCAACGTTTGAAGGAAGAAGTCATGAAAACCTGTATCTTCCTTAGTACTGCTGACAGATTATTGGATGGTCTTTTAACATCTTCTGTGCGTAATCGCATTATCCGTTCTTCTCCTGTTGCTTACAAGCAGGTCATGATGACTTTATTGATTAATCAAACTGGCAATCCTTTGTCTGCTGTGCTTGAGTCTGTTCGTCAGCTTGGTGAGCTGGGTGAATGGTTTAAACCTGAAAGACAATCCCGACCTGAGGGTCGTACTGGTGGGGACTATAAGTTCTCTAGACGTGACATGTTTCTTGCTCTCGTTGCTGATGGTGTGAAAAGGGAAGAGATTGATGGTGAACCCAATAATATCCTATGGGATTTGTTCCGTAAGCGTGGTTTGGATCGGAAGGAAGGTGCCCGTCGTGTGCGAAAGAATGATTATGATCGTGGTTCGGATGACAGTGGTGATGAGAGACGACGTGTGAATTCTGATCGCCGTGATGACCGGCGCCAAGAACGTGGTGGTTCCCCCCGTCGTAGTGATGGGAGGGGGAGAGAGGATGATCGTGAAAGGGGAAGAGATGATCGTGGTTCTAGCAGACATAGAGATGCAAGGAGTTATTCCCCTGATATACGAAGGAGGGAGGATCGTAATAGACTCTCTGACCGTAATTCACAACTTTTTGAACATGATACTAATCCGTTTCGTACTGGAGACGGATATGAACAAGAAATTCTGATGCCGAAGAAAACTGAAAACATCTACCCTGATCTGTCTTGGTTGACTGAACGCAGGAAAAATGACTAGGAAATAGGTCAAGCTCCGGTACGCAGGTGGGCCCACAGAGATTACAGACCATATGTAGATATTGAGATTTTTTGGAAACATCGTAATATCCAAAGGGCCCGAGCGTTGGTTGATACTGGGGCGGAGGCCACTTTAATTCATGGTAAGTCGAGAAAATTTCATGGACAATCTTTCACAATTACCGGCCTGGGTGGTAAAGAAACGCCCGCAGTTCAAACTGCACTTGAGATTAAAATTGGTAGGATTCCTCGTAGAGAATACTCTGTGTTGGTTGTGCCACTTTTGGAATACATTATTGGAATTGACATCTTGAAAGGTATGACTTTGCATTTGGATGATGGTTACTATCAGTTTGGTACTAGACAGTACATTTCGACCAGACCCGTACGGGTTGGCCGTTTACGCATGCCACCTATTAAGATCCCTTTAGCAACGAAAGTGATTTCTCAGAAACAATATCGCATCCCAGGTGGTCATGAAGAAATTACAGCTACGATTCAGGATTTGGTTGACGCGGGAGTCATTACTCCGGTCACATCCGCTTGGAATAATCCTGTTTGGCCCGTGCGCAAAAGTGACAACTCTTGGCGCATGACTGTTGATTATCGAGAATTGAACAAACATACACCTAAATTGACTGTGGCAGTGCCCGACATTGTTACATTGATTGAGAGAATTCAAAAGCATCCTGGTACATGGTATGCTTCTATCGATATTGCTAATGCATTCTTTTCGATTCCAATTGCCCCCGAATGCCAAGAACAATTCAGTTTTACATGGAATGGACGTCAAATGACGTTCCGGAGTCTTCCTCAAGGCTATGTACATAGCCCTACAATCTGTCACCGGCTGGTGGCGGAACATTTGTCTGAAGTGCCTACGATTCCACAAGTTCAGATTTGTCATTATATTGACGACATTTTGATTCAAGGTGAAACGCAAGACCAAGTACAGTCTCATTTAGATCAGATCATTGACTGTTTGCGAGCAAAAGGCTGGGAAATTAATCCTGATAAATTACAAACTCCATCCCAAGCTGTGAAATTTCTAGGAATTAATTGGCATGAAGGTCACAGAGAAGTGATCCCACAAGTTAAACGTAAAATACTTGATTTTGCTGTTCCCAGAAATAGGAAAGAGGCGCAATCCTTTATTGGGTTGTTTGGATTTTGGCGCCAACATATTCCACATTTGAGTCAAATCTTGGCTCCACTGTATCGAGTCACTCGTAAAAAGAATGCGTTTGAGTGGGGTGAACCTCAACAGACTGCTTTTGATTTGGCTAAAGAAGCTATTCAGTATGCTTTGGATTTGTGGCCCGTGAGTGAGGGTAATGTGGATTTGAATGTGTCCGTGGAAGGTCTGTATGCCAATTGGAGTTTGTGGCAAAAGCAGGGCAGACAAAAAGTGCCATTAGGTTTTTGGACCAAAAAGCTACCAGAGGCTGGTGAGCGTTATTCTCCTTTTGAAAAACAGTTGCTTGCTTGTTTTTGGGCTCTGGTGGACACCGAGCAATTGACTTTAGGCCATGCTGTGATTTTGAGGCCTGAGATTCCCATCATGCAGTGGGTTTTGAGTTCACCGAAGTCCCATCGAATTGGACATGCTCAGGAGGCTAGTGTGATTAAATGGAAATGGTACATTCAGGACAGGGCACGTGTGGGTCCGAAAGGTGTTGCGGTTCTACATGAGCGAGTGGCGCAGGCGCCCTCCAATGAAGCTGAGAGTGAGCGTTCGGTTCCCGTAGTGCAGGAGTCTCCCGTGCAGTGGGGTAAATCATTTGATGATCTGTCCGTGGAGGATAGAAAACATGTGTGGTTTACGGATGGTTCTGCGAAGTTCATTGGTGACAAGAGACATTGGAAAGCTGTCTCCTATAACCCGACTACTAAGAAATTGTTGAGCACAACTGGAGACGGTAAGAGTAGTCAATATGCTGAACTCTATGCGATTTACCAAGTTTTGAAACAAGAGTTACCAGGTACATGTCATATTTTCACTGATTCTTGGTCCACTGCAAATGGACTAGCGGTGTGGTTGCCTACATGGCACTCGCACAATTGGGAATTGCATTCTAAGGAGTTGTGGGGTAAAGAATTGTGGCAAGAAATTTGGGAACTGCTTCCGCAGAGTACTGTAACAATCTTTCACGTGGATGCTCATACTCCAATCGACTCCCTTGACAAATTTTTCCATAACATTGCAGATGAACAGTCTAAATTTTCTGAGGCAGTGGTTGACATGCAAGATTCTGATTTGGCGGGATTGGCGAAATGGGCCCATCAGAAAGCAGGACATTTTGGAGAGAAAGCCACTAACAGGTGGGCTGCTGATAGAGGAATTCATATTCCCTTTTCTTTAATTAAAGATGCCATTTTACATTGCCCCATTTGCCAGCATTCTAGAAAGAAAGAGGTGCCTCAAATTGTTCGAGGTCACTTACATCGAGGTAAATTGCCCGCCCAAATTTGGCAGATTGATTATATTGGTCCGCTCCCCATGAGCAGAAATTGTCAATACATTTGTACAGCAGTTGATACTTATAGTGGCCTTTTGGTCGCTTTCCCTTGCAAGAATGCTACCCAAGTGAATACAATTAAAACCCTGGAGCTGATTATTTTATATTATGGTGTCCCATTCCAAATTCAATCAGATAATGCATCCCACTTTCGTGGTAGATTGGTGCAGGAATTCTGTATGGAAAACAATATCGACTGGGTATTTCACATTCCATATTATCCACAAGCTTCAGGGCTGATTGAGAGAATGAATGGTTTGTTGAAAGAACAATTGCGCAAGTTGACTGATGACCGTTACAGCCAGTGGAGAGATGTCTTACATCAAGCTTTGTTAATACTTAATAATCGTCCTTTGTTGCATGCTGAATCTCCTTTGATGCGTTTGTTTCCTCCACATGTTGATGCTAAACCTAATTCTGTTGCTACCACTGTTACTTATTGGGAAATTACCCCCGGTGCTTTGGCCCCATGTAGAGCAACCCCAGGTTCCGCAGGCCTCGACCTGCATGCTTTAAATGATGCACACTTCCCAGGAAAGGATCGAATCATTGTTGAAACTGGCATTGGTGTCTCTATACCTGCCGGTAGTTTTGGATTAATTGCCCCTAGATCTGGCCTGGCCCTGAAAGGTGTTCAAGTCCTTGGTGGTGTGATTGACAGTGATTATCAGGGAGAGATTAAGGTTCTCTTGCTTAATAGCAGTGAGATGGATTTGTTTATCAAAAAGTCTGACCGTGTTGCTCAGTTATTGATTATGCCTGTCTTCAGTGGTGAGATCAAAAAAGGCTCTGCCCCAACGTTGCTAACTGTGCGTGGACAAAAAGGCTTCGGATCATCTGATCTTCCTGGAGCTAAAATATGGGTGCAATCGCCTAAAAATCCTCCTGAACAGGCTGATATTATTGCGACCGGTCATGACAACACCGTTTTGGTGATGAAGCCAGGGAAAGATGGCTGGGAAGCTGTCCCAGCTGACAAATGTTATTTACGAGAATGAGTAAGGCCTGTGTTTGTATTCTTTCAGATCATTCTCTGGACTGCTGCTGCAGGATGTGTTGGCGCTGGACTCCTTTTGGCCTGCTACGCCGGGAGAGGAGAGGATCTACCGACGCCGAGTGATGGGATAACAAGAGCTACGCGATCCGCGTGGCAGAAGTCCTCCAATTTCTGGATCACACTCGCGAAGCGAGTGACGAACTCTCCGCATTTTTGCCTTACCCCCATGAAGAGCGTTACTGACATTTTATCGACCTGTTTGGTCGCTGTCCCCGCATCTACTGATACACTTCGTCATGTATTTAATATATCCAGTGCCCGACCTAATGTCATTTTGGGCGACTTCTTGGCCCATGAATATTGTCCCTCATGTACTCTTCTTCCAGACCAAGATGTCCCACTTAATTCCAGAATCACTACTTTTAACATTACCCCTGGTGACCTTTGTTTTATGATGACCTGTAATCCTAAAGCCATCTCTGAATGTTTGCGGTTGAAACTCCAAGCCGCTACTACTTTTTCATTTCACCAGCGTTTGTTATGTATGAAAAGACTTCCTAATTCATGTTTTTCAGTGAAGAACAATATGACTTGCAAAAGTTTAGTTGTTGCCACTAGCCATTATCGTTCAATGTTGTTGCCGGCTGGATGGCTCTTTTCATGCGGGAATTCATCTTGGCCCTATATTCCTGCGAATATTTCTGGTGGCCCATGTGCCATCACTAGATTAAGTTTGCTAATGTTTTCTTCACATCCTCCTTCACATTCCCGTATTGTTCGAGACTCCATGTCATTGCATGAAGACTGTGATTCCTCTGTTCATCTTTTTTCTAGATCAGAATATCTTGGTTTAGCTTTTTCTATAATTGGTGTTCCGGCATTGGCCGTTTATAATGCCAAAACAATCGGCAAAATGGCCTGCTGGATGGTCAAATCGATCAACCAAACGTCTACTGTTTTATCAGATTTATTATTGGACTCCCAAGGTGAACGTAGAGCTATTTTGCAGAATCGTGCCGCTATCGATTATTTGTTGTTGAAACACGGGCATGAGTGCTCTGAATTTGAAGGTCTATGCTGTTTTAATTTGTCTGACCATTCTAAAGATATCCAGTCCCATATTAATAAACTCCACGACTTGACGGCAGAAATTAGGGAACACATAGATCAGGGTTTCTTTGACTGGCTTTTTAATTGGCTCCCTGACATGCATTTTTTACGACAAATTTTGGGAGGGGTTATTATTATTGTCTGTGTCCTTATAGCGATTTGCTGCTTCATTCAGTGTATCCCTTCCCTGCTACAATTTTTTAGAGTTACGAAGAGTCGTAGATCAGTTAGTTTTGTTTCATATTATTCGTCTACTGACGTTAGTTCCATTTAGTTATTGGTAAATAGACTGGAGTCAAGGGGTGTAATGTTATGGCTGTCTTTCTGCCAGCCCTCTGGAGAAGGAGAATGATGGAGAGTGACTCCAGCCTATCACCCTCATAGCATAGGGATTAGGCCGATAGACAGGGATCCTGTCTTATAGATATAAGGGCATTTTCGTGCCATTTTCCTTAGAGTAAGGCTTATGAATTTAAGTTAGGGGTTAGATATATGGGTATTAGTCATGATTTACTCATTTGCTAACATGCCGATCTGTTTCTCATGGAGCTATGTATATTATGGGCTCCGTAGGCCTTAAGCGAGACAGACTCCATTTTGCTTTCTGCCTGGTAGCTCGAGAAGGCTTTCTAGGTGAAGTGTAATGTTTTAGTTTCAAGCTGTTGTTCGCTTGGAGAGAACCGGTTCAGGCTGACCCTTATCGAAGGAATGTATTTTTCTCCACTCCGAAGACACAACTTCAGGCCGGCCGGCTGGGAAAGTGTCCTTGGTACGGGGAGGTACAAGAATTTGGTGGGCGGCAGGTTACTGGCCGTGAATTTCCATGAAGGAACGGGCTTTGATATTAGTGAAGGTGTTAGTCTTTCAGTCAGTCAGTCCGTAGGCGGCATCTAGCCGTTAGCATCTCTACCATTATTCATTTTCATGGTGGACAAGTCGCCATCTTTGAAGTCGGAGAAAGATTTAAGACCGAAACTCTCTGAAAATAGACTGAACGAGAAGTGGCGCGGAGCGCACTAATGCAGAGAGAGAGAGAGACGGTAGCTAATTAACAGCAAGGTTCCGAGGTCCTGAGGGAGAGCAGACGAGTTTGAGCCTATCAGTGCAGACGTGTACCTGTGACGGCTGAGGGTGACTACAAGGCGAGCCAGGACCCAGAGACGAGACAGGAGCCTAGATGACTGCCGAGTCCCGATTTCCTATTAACCAGGTGAAGTCCAACCGATCCTTATAGTGCGTGCACCCTAATCTTTCTCTTTTATTTCTTGTGCAAATGTAATGTTGCATAGTAATGTGATTTATGTTTATGGTTAATAAATGCCCTAATTCATATAGAATTACCGTGTGCCTGGTGCTTATGTTCAATCTTGGTAAACGCAACTCCTAGGTGAAAGCTAGGCGCATGAATGGACGAGTAATCCCAATCAGGTAAGTGGTGATCACACAAATAGGGAGTGAGTGAACCTCTGATGTCAAAAGCAACGAGTACACTATACAATCTGGACCCATATCCAAAGTTATTATTGTAGTTTTATCCTAAGTAGACTATCGAGATATCATCCCAATAATGTTTCATAGGAATGTGGTCGTCGTTGATATGCGGCGTTAATGAGAACGGCGGGAGGGATACTGCCGTGTAAAGCCACCGGATTGTGGTATAAGACTAAGTGAGAGCGTCAGGGGGGATACTGGCGTTTATGTTTCGCAGGATCGCGAACGCTGGAAAAGGGAGCATTGGGTTCTGCAGGCCCGTGTGTAGACACGCCGGATTGTGTGTCAGATCTGCCCTGGGGTAGAACGGTCTGGGTCGAGGCGACCGCGAGGCCAACTGATGTGAATAAGATATTGTAGAAAATCCATATATATATATTGTCATTCCCCATTCTTAGGTGCGACCTGTATATTCATCGTTATACCTACTCAGTGTAAATACGATCTAAGAAGGGAAGGTGAGTACGTTTTGGCTGGGTCACAGGGGCCCCTGGGGGCTGATCCCATCTAAACAGAAAATCCAGCCATTACAGCATGCGACCATTTCTTTAAATTCTTTTGGAACTGTTGGATTTTAGACTGGGGCATATTGTCTTTATACTCGTTCAGTTCTTTATATACGAGCCGTGGAAGAGAACAAGTTTAGGTGGAAAGGCGGGGAGTCGTCAGCTAGCGAGTAAGTAAAAGATGATACCCCATGTGTGTTTGAGTGTCCATTTATGCGGAAAAGGCTTTTCAAGCTAAACTAAATGTAGGCAGTAAGAAGCGCTATTCAAACGATGCGCTAGTTAATATTGGTGTAGGTTATAGTGGGTTAAGCCCCGCGAGAGTGATTGTGCCTTTTCATGCAGAGTAGCAGACGAGGGCTAATTTTGATGTGAGCACCAAGTAGTGCTATTATAACAATGCGCAATTTGTTCGGGGTGCTTTTTACCTGGAGTAGAGATGCAGCAGCAAATTTTGGCCACACTAATACAAGTAGCGCTATTATAACAATGCGTAATTTGTTCGGGGTGCTTTTTACCTGGAGTAGAGATGCAGCAGCGAATTTTGGCCACACTAATACAACGACTGATAAATATAATCTGAACAGCAGGTAATTGACTCTCGCTTTGAAACAGATGCGGGCTCAGGAAGCTGAGTTACAGGATTAACTGAGTAAGTCGCCATGAGAATGTACGACTAGTTAGGTTACCCCCACTGAGTACAGGCATTAAAAGCAATGTTAGAATAACTCCACCTGGATGACTTTGGAAAGGAAAGGATTTGAGGTTTGTGTTTCCATACAGATCCGGAGGTGAAGATTTCTACTTCCATGTGCTTAGGAAGAAGGTTGGAAAACAAAACGAGTAAGTTGAGAGGATGACGAGTGTTGTAAATATCTACTAAAGTCTTCCTGTTATTAAGGCGTGATGTAAATAAAGCTTGGGGATGTATAGTACAGATGGCCTCTAGATCACTTCTCAAAGAAAAACTTTTGCTTTTAATTTGATTGATACACAATGACCATGGGCAAGAATATTAACCCAAGATTCAGGCGAATTATGCCCTTCGAGAGCTTTCGGATAATGCGTGAAAGCATCAGTCCAGTAAGACAATCGTCACTACTATTAAGATGGTAGTTAGTAACTCGGATTTGGACTTGCCCTTTTATAGAACGGTTAGGGGCAGGTTGCTAATCTGCACACATTGATTTGACTGTGTCACTGGGTAGGTGATGGGTAGTATAAAGGTATAGTGATAATTATGTACAAAATCTGAAAGTGAGGAATATGTACAATTGTTCATTATTTATTTATGTTGTTGGTCTCTTTTCAGATTCCATATCCCTCAGAGATTAGAGGGTTTGCACCTGAGTTTTGCCAGTGCAGCGATTCCAAGTTGGTAAACACGTATTAACAGATAATAATTTTTCCACCCAATGTGAGTAGGCTCTTTAGGATAAGCCTCCCTTTGGGTGAGAATACATTACTGGTCCTGAGGAATGCTGAGTCGAATAGGAATCACAAGCTGAAACATGTCGACCGCTTTTTAGGACAAGGGGTTCAAATTTACTTAACCCTTATGTGTCCGATCTTTTCACTTTGTTTTTAATTGAGTTTGAATCACCCCTCTATTAAAAGTGTTGGTTGGGGGAGTGGTCTACACTCATTTTAACTTCCACTTGTGTGTTGTATTATTACACGTACTAAAAACTGGAACCCGATGAAGACAAACGGCTACCTACCATGTGTGGGTGCCTGAGGGCTCCTTTTTCCTCACTGGGAATCCACAACCTTTAAATTTGACACAGCCCATGTTCTGCGTAGGGCACTCTTGGGTGGCGGTGGTAAGGACAGGTTGTCTCACCCCTTCTCCTTCTGTGCTTTATTTGTATTATAGTTTAAGATACTCTTTAGTTGTTTTTGAAAGATTATCCCAAGGGGTGTGAGAGTATTCTACATTTCCCTTTCTCTCTTGTTGTTTAAATATAATTGCACAACACTCCTGTGAGCGGTTTCACAATGTGAAAACCAAGAATCAGTGGCTGATAGGGGTGACTCATAACCAACCCATTGTATCTGTGAGTGTTGATGACATAACCTCTTACAGAAAGATCTAAAAAGGGGTGACCTAAGGTGCATAGTTCATGACCCTCAAGTATGAAGTAAAAGTAACACTTACTGCTTACAGAAGAACTTTGGGTTAAATGTGTCAAGTTCTAGGTCTCTTTTTGTTCACCGGAACTTTGAGGTGATTTGACTTGCTAGATACACCTTTTAAATATTAAAATTACTGCAATACTCTTTGTCTACCTCCCTTGTTTCCATCCCTCTGTCCCCCGAATTTCTCTCCCCTTGCCAGTTTTTCCCTTATATCTATGCTTTGCTTTTGTAACTCATGTAACTCTTGTAACTACGCTCTAGGAACTGATGTAACTTTGTAACTATGTTATGAATTAATGTTCTTCCTCATGTAAACCGCTCTGATCCCTCCGGGTCTGGCCAGCGCTATATAAAACTTTTCAAATAAATAAAGAAAATAAAATTATATAAAGTACGCCAGTAGTACCAACTGAGTGAAACCAAAGGAATCTATGTCTACTGACTAGCCGCAGCACCAATGTATTCCTGTTACGGACGAGTACACACAAGATTGCATCATACAATTATTTCTGTCGAAAGATCCAGTATGAAAGATACTTTATTTCGGTCAAATGACCATAAAAGTGCAAAGTGCAAATAAGTACATTTTTGCAAATTGCAAACAACTGTTTACCTTTTTTATTCCTTGGGGAAGGCTGAGATACATATTAAGGTATCAGAACTAGGGCTATTGTATCCCCAACACTGTACTTTACTTACGGACAACAATCTGGAATTATATTTGGACTCCCTGTGTACAAGAAGTATGTAACTCATTATGAATTTTACATCTATTGATCTGATAAATGAGTTCACCGATGCAAAAAGAGATGTGACTATTTGAATTCAATGCATATGAGCCCTGATGAAGTTCATGAGACATACTGTGAACGAAACGTGTTGGAGGGATGCTTTGTACATATATGGATTTAAAGCAAACAAGGAATAAAACAAATATCTTGTGGATCTTTATGGACTAGGCAGGTACCGGAATAGTAATGCACGGGACCCTAATGTATTGAAACTTACAGTGAGGTGAAGTATCTTTGATCCACCGTTGTTATATTTTGTCTTGTGACCTTTAAATATTAAAATACGCTGACACAGTATCACATATATAGGCATCATATAGGTCCTATATGACACAACTTGTTCCGACTTAGCAAAGCATTAACAACAAAAACCTCTAGAAAGAACCAATACTTTACCCGGGAGAGGGTCCCATCATGGAGTTGGAAACTCAGTTCCCACAGGTTTCCAATGAAGGGAAGTGGATGGGGTCCAGGCGGGAGGTATTGGCCAATGCATCGCAGTTTACGAAGCCAGGCGATAAGGAGAACACCCACCAATGTGAGCAGGAGAACATGTAGCAGCTGCATCTCACCTAGGCAAGCCTTTTCCAACTCCTGCAAGACCGGGCGGTTGCAACTGAAGTAAGGGCTGCCAGGCCAGTGTCAGAAGGACTCCGGGAACAACAAACGCTGGGCGGTGCCAGGAATGGGTGGAGTGCCTTGAGGCCAGTCAGTGTCTTGGAATCAAGCTCTGTCCCAGTGAAAGTATCTGTCAGAAAGTAGATTATTATTTGAGTTGGAAACCTGCTAGATGACACACAAATTAAATAAGCTTGTGATCAATCCCGTGTATCGTGACGCAAAGCAGTCAAGATTAAATCAAAGGCAATATGTAAAGTATGTAAGCAGTGCAGACACAGACCTTGAAAACAACATAACAATGTTACCAGACCTGCACGACTAGTGAGTTAAATAATCTCTCAACCTAATAGTAATGCACATGAAGCATAAACTGCGCTCAAATTGGGTGATTCTAGGCAAGTATTTTATTCCACCCAGTTTCCTTTGCATCATTATCACATATGAGACACCTTCAAATATGGAGGTTAAACATGTCTGCTGGAGAAAGACTCCTTTGTCTGAGTCAATAGATTACATTTTTGCTCCATGTAAAATTAAAATGTAGCCCACGTATAGGTACACATGAAACCCGGCTTTCCTTTTAGTTCACTAATAGCATTGCCATCAGAAGGGGAAAGGAGTGCTTCTCAGTTTATGTTTGAAAACTCACACTTTTAATAAATATATGACTAAATAATGATGTGGGAGTGCACTGCCATTTACAGTCAGTACATTTCAATTAAAATGGCCACAAGCGGGGGGCGTGGCTAGCGACCATGCAAGATGGCCGCAGCTTAGGAGAGCTTCGGGACCCTAGGAGCCTCCCGCCGACATCCGCATACATATCCTGCCCAACACTGGCGCCTACCGCGCAGATTATGTAATCGGAGCACGTCCACTTTACAAAGTGCCAACTTGCGTCGTCAACGACCAGCCACAGACTGCGATCCGACGCGGTGACATTTGCTGCCTACTATTCCCGCCAGAGCCGGGGACTCGATTAGTTCTGAAGCCCGGGCAACAGCGCAACTGAAGGGAAGGCCGCTCCAGGTGCCCATAGCGGGCCTACGGCAGACAAAGGGACCCCCGGGGTTCACGCCCCGGTGACGGTGCGACTGAGAGCCTCGCCACAGGTGCCCACACCTTATGGTCAGTAAAGCACGGCACCAATAATCTGAAGGTACCCTTAAGAGCAGCACAGGTCCTTGGGCGTGGACGACGGGCAGGCTCAGGGCCCACCGAGATCAGCAGTTCCCCCCCCCCCCCCTCCCCAGGGACACTGGGTGAGCACTAGCACATGGGCCGAGAGACAGAAAGGCTCACCACCCTAATCACATTACCAGTTAATTGAAGAGCCGCTTGGTGAGCGACCCCAACATCCCTGCGACAAACACTCCAGCCCCCGGCTGGGGCACGACGCAAAAAGCACAGGAGGTCCAGCGGACAGTCAGTGGTGGCCAGAGGGCAGTGTGAAGAGGCGAAAGGGGTGACCACCAGGCTTCAGCTCCAGGAGGGGGCACTATGAGCGGCAGAGGGGTGAGGGCACAATCACAGGCCCCATGACTGGACAAATATGCCTACCATAAAGATGGCGCCGAAACAACGAAAGGGAATGCGCCGCAATCATCCACACAATTACCGCCCAACCCGGGGGACACTGGTGAAATCACCTTAAAAGATGTCATGATGATGCTACAATCGATGCAGACCTCGATGGGCACGATATCTACTGACATCTCCTTCATGCGAGCAGATCTCGCCAAAGTGACAGACCGCCAGGGAGAAGTGGAGAAAACAACGGCGGGGCTATCGGCGGATACAGCGGACCTACAGACCAGACTGCACAAGCATGAGCAAGATAACATGACGCTAAAAGCTAAGCTGGACGACCAGGAAGGCAGATCCAGGTGCAATAATGTACGCCTGGTTGGCGTGCTGGAGACAGCCGGCGACCCGGCCCTTGACCTCTTCGTGGAAGATATTATCCGAAACCAGCTGAAACCACGGGGCCTATCGAAGTACTTCTCAGTGGACCGGGCCCACCAAATGCCAGGAAGGAAGCCGCGCCCAGGGAAACCGCCACGACCCATCTTGGCGCGCATTTTTAACTTCCGCGACTGGGACGCCATTTTACAAGCGGCGCAAGTGGCCCCTCCGATCAAGATCGAGAACTTGGAAGTCACCTTCTATCCGGACTATACAGCGGCGGTGGCGCAACAACGGAGGAGCTTTGTGGAGGTTAAACAAGAATTACGGAGAAGAGAACTCAAGTACTCAATGATATTCCCAGCGCGGCTCCCAGTAGAATCCGAAGGGAAGACGTGGTTCTTTGAGTCCCCGGGAGAGGCAAGAGTCTGGTTAGAGGGTTGATGGCCGTCAAGAGGCCCGAAAAATCGAGGAGCGGCCCACGGAGAACCGGAAGAGGGCAGACAGCATCCGCCGGAGGAACACTGAAAGAGGTCACCCTGGAGGATTGCAACATGACCGAGAGACTACAATGGAACTGGTGATCCTAGCTTCATTGTCAATACGGCAGTCCGCGACGGATGGACAGGCACTAACGGGGGTGGGGGGTCCAATGTACAACTGAAGTCTGCCGCGAACCTGGGCGGACACAGCCGAACACTCTGAGAAGACGGCAAGAGGTAGGAGATATCGGACCTAATACGCACTAATGGGACTAATTCCGAATGGGGGACTTCATAGGGTCGATGAGGTCTCATCCTCCCGAGTTATGCAGGTTATGAGGGAATGTAAGCACTCTGCTCAGTTGGGGAGGTGGACAGGTTTGGATCCGCCGGGCAGGGAGGCAGGGTGGGGGGTAGGGGATTCTAAGTTATGCAAAGTTTCTATGCATTTGTTCTCAGGTTACTGTTACGCAGTCTCTACTCAAACCAATAGGGAGGTGGCAGGGGACTCAGGGGGCATATATAAAACGAAAGTACACTGGCAGCGGCATCGTTCACAATACTCTACTCCACAAATATCATGCTGACCGCCGACCTGATGGGTAGTATTCCCCAGACACCTCGACTGATCACCCCCCCTTGACAGTGATGTCGTGGAATGTCAATGGTTTGGGTCACAAAATCATGCGGGGTCTAGTCCTGCAATATTTAAAGCGGAAGGCCTCCACAGTGGTTCTACTTCAGGAAACACACTTGGCGGGAACGGCGTGTAAGGCACTCAATCGCTGGGGATTTAAAATGGCCGCCCATGCGGAGTTCTCCTCCGGATCCAGGGGAGTGGGCGTATTAATACGCAAGAGCTTCCCACTAGTGGTTAAAAAAACATGGACGGATGATCATGGGAGGTTTTCAGCACTCACCTGTCAATGGGAGGGGCGCAGTTACAATATGGTCTCTGTATACATTCCCCCAACACTTCATCAGGCAAAACTCCAGGATCTCGGTAGATTCCTATTAGACTTACCTGAGGGCGAATTAATCCTAGGTGGAGATCTATATGAAGTATGTGACACTAAGGTCGACCGCAACCCGCCCAGGGACAGTAATAAACCCAGTCAACTCCTCAGAGAATTTCTTGGGGCCGTGGGTCTGACTGACTTGTGGAGACTTAAGCATCCCACGGAACAACAATACACGTACTACTCGGGGGCACACAATAGTCTTTCTCGCATAGACTACATCCTTACACTGGCGATCTCCTCCGAGAACATCACAGGGATAGAACACCTGGCTAGAGGTATTTCAGACCACTCCCCGGTTCAGCTTACTTACACTACTCACCTACTCATCGGTGTCCTGTAGAGAGCAGCAGAGAGCCAGAAACGCTGACCGCCATTCCCACAAACCGCAGCAGCAGCAAGCAGCAAGCTCCTCTGCAGCACGTCTCCCCGCAACGCCACTCACAGAGCCCCACGCGAGATAAGGAGACCGGGAAGTGCGGCCGGGGTGCTACGGCGAAGGGCGAACTGCTTCAGCCTCAGCTTTTGTCCTGGTGGAGACCTCGGCAGCGGCTTGGCTCCTGCAGTGGCTTGGCTCCGGCAGCGGTACGGCTTTGGCAGTGGCTCGGCTCCAGCTACCAACTTCAGCTGTGGGCCGCTGGCTGAGGGCTGCAGGGGAATCTTGCGCCTGAGCCTAGGGGAGTGCTCGGTCGGGGCTCTCAGTCGAGAGCGGGCGAAGCTGGCCGCCACGGACACGGCTGCCAGGACTGGAGGCTCGGTGGTTCGTGAACCAACCACCGCTCCCTAAAGTCTCGAACCTGAACTTAAGTTGCTAGTGGGTCTGTTGGTCTGCTGCTGTTGGTCTGCTGGTGCTGTGGTCGGACGGCCTAGACCTCTCCAGTCGCCCAGCCATCGACTGGCCATCGACTGGCAGCCCGTTTCCCTGACCATCGTCCGTGGCAGAGATTTCCCAGCCTGACTCCTGCCTTCTACCTGGAGATTCGATGGTGTTGCCATTTAAGGAGGCGATACACGGAAGAGCGTGCACAAAAGGGGTGAGCAGGGATTATTAAAGAGTGGCCATTTACTTGGAAGATCAGGACTGGTAACTTGCACCTTCTGTTTACACTACTGCCAGTACTGTCAGTTCCCTTGATGATCCATTTTTGGGCTATTACAGGCCTGTCTTTTGGCAGATTATTCCCCTTGGATTGCTGTCCCTGCAGACCTTCTTCCATTACTTTTGGGCCGCCATAGTTCCTGGAGGGTAGCAGGGAGTGTGCACGCGCCGCTCCCAACAAGCTGTAAAAGCTGCAATATCTGCGGGATCGCCTTGGAGACTTCCAAGCCGCTAAGGAAACTACCTTGGAGAAAGGGCACGGTTCTACGTGCAGTCTCCCCGGGGGCCATTCAACAGCAGTTGCCGCCACCCCAGGTTAAAACGCCCCACTCAAGTGGCTCACTGTCACAACCTCGGATTAACGCCTTTTTTGGCAGCACTGTGCCTCAAACAGGCTCTCCCTCCATCGCAACGTTACAGCAGGACGCAGAAACAAACGTAGATACCCTGGTCCATGACAATCATTCCTCCTCCAGCCCTGTACTCTCCAAAAGCTCACGTTCGGAAAATATTCATCCTTCTTCGCCCAAAGCCATGGATTCACGTGAGAATCATCAGTTGCTTTCGTCTTCCCAGGACGACGCCACCATGATCCTGGACTGCACCACTGTCTCACCAAGTACCCTTCCTACCGGCCTGTGGAATATATCTGAACCAGCCTCGGACTTAGTCTCTACAAATAACACTCCAAACACCACTGTAATAAATGCTGCGGCTAAGTTACAAGTCCAAGTCCAAGTCCACGGCGGAGCGCCGTCCATACCTCTAAATTATTCTCACACTCGCAAGGTGGTAGACTTAACACCTAAGCCCTTATCACAATGCAGCCCTGGCGCAGGTATTCTCCAACTCAGTCAGAAGGACTCTCTAGACTCTCTAGCATTAAAGTATGAAAGCCCCCTGTCATCCAACCGATTCCTGGCCTCTCTAGAAGCCCGAATCGAAGAATCCCTTGCTCACACACCGGGCCTCAGCCCGCACTCCAACTCCTCTAGTATTGTGCATGATGATCAAGACCTACCTGTGTTCACCTCCCTGGGTTCTATAAATTCCATCTCAGTCTCGCTGACATCACTTCATGCAAAGCAAGACGGAATCGCCGCAGCCATGCTATGGCAATCTCAGAAAATGGAACTGCAGATTGACCTAATTCAAACTCTGGCTTCAGCATTGTATGATCTGGGCTCCAGACTAAGCGCTCTTGAAAGGTCTACAGGGCCGCTGGATAATTTGAACCTCTGTTCCTGTTCTCCATTAATTAACAAACTCTCCTCTCTCCCTGAAATCCTGGGAGTAATCCTGGACAGTGTGAAGAGTAACAGCAATGGAAACGGGATAGTTAAACTGTCACTAGAGCCTCAAATTTCATTCTCCTCTGAGGACCCTTTACACACTGCTACATTGGCCGGCACTCCATCAGGGAGAAAGATTTCTTCCCCGTCTTCTGAACCAGATCCTTATAGTTCGGTCTGTCTGTTACTGGGGACCAGTCCAGGAAACCTCCAAGCGGGTCCAGACCTCACCGACCTGAGCAGCCCATCACCGATGAAACCAGCGACGCCGCGGCCCAGCCCCACTAATACAGATCATAAAAACACGAACTATACATCTTCTACTCCCCCACCGAAACCTCCATTGTCAAGGAGGGAGAGAAAGAAATTGAAAAAACAATCCAAAAAGCAACGCCTAGCGAAAAGGAGAGTGGGGTTTGAGGGGCCAGCGGCTCTTAGCTTGCCAGTCACGAAACCCATGGTCCTTTCTTATTTTCCAATCTTCAATCTGGCCTCAAAACCCAAAACGCAAACTATCGGGACAAGTACGATTTAGGTGCGTAATAAGGCTCCTACAGAGAATCTGGGGCCACCGACACAGGATGCGCCCGTGGGAACATCTATGGCCCTGGAAGTCGCTGAACTACACTCCTCAACGGCAACGTATGGTTCATCGCCAAATAAAACCAAAGGAAAAGCCACCTATGACCTAGGCCCTGGGAGTCAGAAAAACACTGCACAGCCTCTAGCGGCTAGGCCAGACGCTTGGAATAGCCAAACTAGAGGCCAGGGATTGTCAAAAGTATCAAAAGGAGACCTTCAAACTGTAACAGAGGGTGCAGTGATGGGCTGTTCTATGTGCCATTTGCCAGAGGCTCCAAATAAAGCCTGCGGGGACTCTTCTATACAAAATCAGAGACTTTTCCAGCCCCAATTTATATATGCCCCAGGAGCGAATAGCCAACAGGAGGTGAACAATTACTCATCTGAAGCACAACCCCATCAACTGAATGTGCTCGTATGTTCAAGTGAATCAGCCAGAAGTCAGAACCATCAAAGCCCGGGAAAAGACGCTGAACTTGTTTTCCTCCCTCACTATGTCCACAAGGGCCCACACGACATCCTCAATCGAAACAGCCTTATTCGGCTATTCAACAATGTTCCAGTGCTATCTGGGGTCAATTCTTCGGACCCTACATCGGTCAAGTTTTCCTTAATACCAGGCAAAGGGGGCTCAGAGGCCACCGTTACAACGTGGTCCCGGGAATCTATCAGGGATGCAATTCTCGGCGAAGCATGCCTATTTGAAAATTGGGGCATAGAAATGTGGGTGCCCACACAACAAAAATATCCACACGTTCTTCTTCCGGCGGCCCCTGCGAGGCAGCATATTAGCGTTCTGAAGGGGTCCCGGGGAGCAACTCACGCCTGGCTCCCAGAAGCGACGAAAGTGGATAACTTCATAAACATCTCATGCAACAACAACCATCGCCTAGTGAGCTGCAAGTTGAGCCGCCCTGTCCCCTACGTCACTGACAATCGCCACAGGCATCCTGACCCAGAGCCTGCAACTATACGTGTCCAGCAGCACTCCTCCTAACGGGGCAGCTAACTGGTCAATTCCTAATCTGACTATCACGTCCTGGAATGTGGCCGGGCTAAAGTCAACGATGGCCTCTAAATCAGCAGTGGAATATCTGAATAAAAGCAATATCATCTGTCTACAGGAGACTTGGACTCTAGCCCCAACACCTCTCTTCGGCTATTATGAATTTTTCGAACCAGTCATTCAGGCCAACTCCCATGGAAGACCCTCTGGGGGTCTTTCTATTTTCATCAAGCACAGGTGCAAGATAGCGGCTACCCCCATCCTTCGGAACTCAATGACAGGGCAGACTGTATTAATCACCGGCCTCTCATCTTCAGGCAGTGCCTTTTCCATACTCCTAATTAATTGTTACCATAATATAACGAAATGCACAAAATCAACTGCTACAGACCTATTGATTAAACATCTGGAAGAGCTGTTATTGGAATTCCCATCTGCAGAGGTACTGCTATTAGGGGACTTTAACATCAAGGATCTGGCAACCAACGCCCGTCCTGCCATTAGAACCAAAGAGCAAGAAGCCATGAGTACATTTTTAATCAATCACAATCTACACTCAGCAAAGCAAATCAGATTGGAACTGAACCCTGGGGCTCATTATTTACCAACATTTAAGAACATCTCGACTATTGATTATATCTTCCTTACACCGTTTCTGGGAAACAAACTAACTAGGATGGAAATTCCTCATCGTCACGAGAGTGATCATAAGCCCTTAACGGTAGTAATGCAAATTCTAGCGCCAGCCGCCGCTGAAACAACAGTGGTGGGACATTCAACGCTGGCCGAACTCCACACCATAGTCAGAAGAATCAAATGGGACACATCCGGTTCTGCCAAGGTGGGTTCTTGGCTCACAGAAGTAATTCCAAATCTCATGTATAACGCTACCTCCGACCTACATCATGGGTCGGATTAAGCTATCACCAAATTACAAGCCCAACTAATGGGCCCCGAGGTTCAACATAAAGTCCACGGGCTACGTCCGAAGCGGACCTTCGACCCAGAGATAGCCACCCAAAGGAAAGCCCTAAGGAGGACTGTGCGCCTGAACAAACTGAATGGCACCACGCACTCTGCCAACAACAGGGCTTTACTGCGCAAGGCCTACAAAAAATCATCATGGGAGGCTAAAAGACTAAAAGAACAGAATGAGTGGCTAAAAATATTCGCCCTGCTAAGGGGCAAAAACCTGTTCCAGTTCTGGAACTACATGAAGGATTAGTTACTTACCTGTAATCCTAGTTCTCTTCCAGGGGTATCCTCATCAAAGTCATAAGCATTAGAATATTCCCGCCCATGCGCGGGACCCCGGAAACACTATATTATATGTGCCCCACATATATATACATATATATATATATATAAATAAACATATATATATATATATATAAAAACATGCAATAGCAGCCAAATAACATCAGAGCTGAAATATGCTGTGAAGAATTTCCACCATACATGAATAATAAGCATTAGAAACATGAGAAACAACACCAAAGATTGTTTAGAAACTGTTTTAATGCTCAGAAAGCAGTAGAATTTCTCATAACTCACTGGAAGCATAGGAAGCTCCCGGGCTGCATTGCAAACACACAGTCTAAAAAGACTGAAAAGCTAACCTGTAGCTGAATAGCAATAAACTGACACCGTGCCTTTAAGGCACTCATGACCCCTGTATCTCATCATGCCCCAGGGGTGACAGTTAGGTCAGTTGTTCTTTTCGGAGACTGAAAATAAACCCAGTAACAAATAGGTTAACAATATCTCCTTATTAAAGAGTATCCTTTGCCCGGGGAGGCAGGAGGGTTGCTTATGACTTTGATGAGGATACCCCTGGAAGAGAACTAGGATTACAGGTAAGTAACTAATCCTTCTCTTCCAGGGGATCCTCATCAATAGTCATAAGCATTAGAATAGAATAGCGAGCATCTCCTCTTCCCTGCAGGCAAAGGAATGATAAGACAGTAATCTCATCAACAAGTCTGAGTAGGCTATAGACTACCCAAACAGATTTCTCAAGGAGGCTTGCCCTACTTGAGTATCGGCCCTGGAATCAGATTCGAGACAGTAATGCCTCGTAAAGGTATGAACCGATCTCCAGGTTGCCGCCTTGCATATTTCTGACATTGGAATGTCATGCAAGAAAGCTACTGTAGCGGCTTTCCCTCCAGTGGAATGCGCTTTGGGTAACCCCAACAAAGGCTTGCCTGCAAGCTGATAGGCCAATTTAATGCACGAGACAATCCATCTGGAGATGGATCTCTTGGCCGCTGGAAACCCTGTTCGCATTTAACCATAGTTCACAAACAGTTGATCTGTTTTCCTAATCCCTTTAGTCATTTCCAAATAGAACTTGAGCACTCTCTTAAGATCTAAGGAGTGAAGTGACCGCTCGGCCGGGGTCATTGGGTTTGGAAAAAAATGAAGGGAGGGAAATGGACTGATTTATATGAAAATCAGAAATGACTTTAGGCAAGAAAGATGGATGAGCCCTTAGGACTACTCTATTGTGGTGGAAGACAGTATATGGTTCTTTCGCACAGAGCGCTTGTATTTCGCTTACTCTGCGCGCAGAGGTAATCACCACCAAAAAAGCCACCTACCAAGAGAGATGTTGCAAGGAGGCCTTGTGGATGGGTTCGAAAGGAGGTGACATTAATCTGGATAGAACCAGGTTCAACTCCCATGGAGGAGAAGGGTTTCGCACAGGGGGATACACTTTTTTCAACCCCTGGAGGAAGTCCTTAACCACTGGAACCTGAAAGAAAGAAATCTGATCAGGAGATTTTCTATATGCTACTATGGCTGATAAATGCACCCTAATAGAAGTGTACTTTAAACCAGCCGTTGCCAGGGAAAGGAGGTATGGCAAGATGATGTCCTCCTGCCCTTTAGTCGGATCTAAGCGATGATCTCTACACCATATGTTGAACCTTTTCCACTTGAACGCATAGGACGTTCTCGTGGAAGGCCTCTTAGCCTCCTTTAAAATGTTCATGCATTCGGGAGGCAAGTTCAAATGTCCATATTGCAGGACCTCAGGAGCCATGCTGTTAGGTTCAGTGATGGGAGGTTGGGATGCATTATCCTCCCGTTCATCTTGCTCAACAGGTCCGGCCTGCAAGGAAGTCGTTTGTGGGGACACACAGACAGATGTAGAAGGTCCGGGTACCACCACTGCAGCGCCCAATCCGGAGCTATCAGGATCCTTTCCATGTTCGACCTGAGGAGTTTGGAAACTACTCTCGGAATCAGAGCCAGGGGAGGAAACGCGTATGCGAATGTCCCTGCCCAATCCAACAGAAGAGCATTCCCCTGCGTTCCTGGCTGGTGGAACCTGGACGCGAAGGCGTGGCATTTGGCGTTTTCGTCGTCTGCAAACAAGTCTATGGCTGGACGACCCCAGCAACAAAAAAGCTCTTCTACTACTTCGTTGTTTAGCACCCAGTCTGGCTGATCTTCGAAGTTCCTGCTGAGTGCGTCTGCTTCTACGTTCAACTCGCCCGGAAGGGCACTGCCACTACTGTGAGACCTCGAGAGAGAAGCCAAAGCCAGATTGCCTGAGCCTCTCGAGAGAGTGGGCGAGATCTTGTGCCTCCTTGTTTGTTCAGATAGAACATGGTGATCGTATTGTCCGTCTGAACTAGGACGGAGTTGGACTCTATCGCTGGAAAGAAAGCTTTGAGAGCCAGTAATACCACTCTGAGCTCCAGCATGTTGATGTGGTATGTCTGCTCCTGCGCAGACCACTGGCCTTGAATTTGAAGCAGGCCCATGTGTGCTCCCCAGCCTTGCAGGGAGGAATCCGTCACTATAGACTGGGATGGAAAGGGTTGGTGAAACGGTACCCCCACCAGTACATTCCACCATTTGATGGCATCTTTCGTCGCTTGGGAAAGAGTGATACGATCTTCCCAACGTCCTGTTGCTTGGTCCCACTGGTCCTCTAGAGCCTATTGTAGAGGACGAATTCTCAGCCTGGCGTTTGGGATGAGAAAAATGCAGGACGCCATGGAACCCAGCAGTGATGCTACTTGTCGGGCTGTTGGAAGCCGAGACTCTAGCAGAATCCCACATTTCTGACTCATGGAAAAAAGTCTCTCCTCCGAAGGAAACACTTTTCCCAAGCTTGTGTCCAGAACGGAGCCTAGGTAGTGGATGGACTGTGTAGGCCGCTGGACTGACTTCTCCAGGTTCACATGGAGGCCGAGCCTGTGTAGCTGGTGCAGGCACAGTTGTAGATCGTGCGTTACCTGTACCGGAGATGGGCCTTTTAGGAGCCAGTCGTCCCGGTATGGGTAGATGAAGAGACCCTTTTTAGGTCTCGGCTATAACTCGCTGAAAAGCGTGTTCTCACCAGAGAACTATTGTCGGCGTCTCAGCAGTCTGAGACGCCGAAGTGAGACTGATCTTTGGACTGGGTAAGAGTGGTCTGCTCAATTCAGACACTCTGTTCATCACCACCCCCTTTTGTAAATCGATTTTGGCCACTATAGGTGTGGCAGGGTATACTCAGACATGAGTCCCTTTCTCACTGCTCCATCAGGATTCAAGCAAGCCGGGCCGAAGAGGCTGAAATGCCAGAAACCGGTCCCCGGTAGCTTGTCTCCTTTCTGGTAAAGAATTGGCTTGGTAGTTCAGTCTGCCCTGTTCCCATGATGCACTGGGCCAGGGACAGACTGATTTGCATATAGCCAGGTTCTGAGCTGGGATGGGGCAGTGAGATAAATAACGGTGATGGATCAAGCCCTGATCTTTGGACTGGGTAAGAGTGGTCTGCTCAATTCAGACACTCTGTTCATCACCACCCCCTTTTGTAAATCGATTTTGGCCACTATAGGTGTGGCAGGGTATACTCAGACATGAGTCCCTTTCTCACTGCTCCATCAGGATTCAAGCAAGCCGGGCCGAAGAGGCTGAAATGCCAGAAACCGGTCCCCGGTAGCTTGTCTCCTTTCTGGTAAAGAATTGGCTTGGTAGTTCAGTCTGCCCTGTTCCCATGATGCACTGGGCCAGGGACAGACTGATTTGCATATAGCCAGGTTCTGAGCTGGGATGGGGCAGTGAGATAAATAACGGTGATGGATCAAGCCCTGATCTTTGGACTGGGTAAGAGTGGTCTGCTCAATTCAGACACTCTGTTCATCACCACCCCCTTTTGTAAATCGATTTTGGCCACTATAGGTGTGGCAGGGTATACTCAGACATGAGTCCCTTTCTCACTGCTCCATCAGGATTCAAGCAAGCCGGGCCAAAGAGGCTGAAATGCCAGAAACCGGTCCCCGGTAGCTTGTCTCCTTTCTGGTAAAGAATTGGCTTGGTAGTTCAGTCTGCCCTGTTCCCATGATGCACTGGGCCAGGGACAGACTGATTTGCATATAGCCAGGTTCTGAGCTGGGATGGGGCAGTGAGATAAATAACGGTGATGGATCAAGCCCTGATCTTTGGACTGGGTAAGAGTGGTCTGCTCAATTCAGACACTCTGTTCATCACCACCCCCTTTTGTAAATCGATTTTGGCCACTATAGGTGTGGCAGGGTATACTCAGACATGAGTCCCTTTCTCACTGCTCCATCAGGATTCAAGCAAGCCGGGCCGAAGAGGCTGAAATGCCAGAAACCGGTC
Source organism: Lissotriton vulgaris (assembly GCF_964263255.1). Lineage (NCBI taxonomy): Eukaryota > Metazoa > Chordata > Amphibia > Caudata > Salamandridae > Lissotriton > Lissotriton vulgaris. The sequence continues at coordinate 109,558 of NW_028247528.1, read as the reverse complement.
CCCGGTAGCTTGTCTCCTTTCTGGTAAAGAATTGGCTTGGTAGTTCAGTCTGCCCTGTTCCCATGATGCACTGGGCCAGGGACAGACTGATTTGCATATAGCCAGGTTCTGAGCTGGGATGGGGCAGTGAGATAAATAACAGTGATGGATCAAGCCCTGATCTTTGGACTGGGTAAGAGTGGTCTGCTCAATTCAGACACTCTGTTCATCACCACCCCCTTTTGTAAATCGATTTTGGCCACTATAGGTGTGGCAGGGTATACTCAGACATGAGTCCCTTTCTCACTGCTCCATCAGGATTCAAGCAAGCCGGGCCGAAGAGGCTGAAATGCCAGAAACCGGTCCCCGGTAGCTTGTCTCCTTTCTGGTAAAGAATTGGCTTGGTAGTTCAGTCTGCCCTGTTCCCATGATGCACTGGGCCAGGGACAGACTGATTTGCATATAGCCAGGTTCTGAGCTGGGATGGGGCAGTGAGATAAATAACGGTGATGGATCAAGCCCTGATCTTTGGACTGGGTAAGAGTGGTCTGCTCAATTCAGACACTCTGTTCATCACCACCCCCTTTTGTAAATCGATTTTGGCCACTATAGGTGTGGCAGGGTATACTCAGACATGAGTCCCTTTCTCACTGCTCCATCAGGATTCAAGCAAGCCGGGCCGAAGAGGCTGAAATGCCAGAAACCGGTCCCCGGTAGCTTGTCTCCTTTCTGGTAAAGAATTGGCTTGGTAGTTCAGTCTGCCCTGTTCCCATGATGCACTGGGCCAGGGACAGACTGATTTGCATATAGCCAGGTTCTGAGCTGGGATGGGGCAGTGAGATAAATAACGGTGATGGATCAAGCCCTGATCTTTGGACTGGGTAAGAGTGGTCTGCTCAATTCAGACACTCTGTTCATCACCACCCCCTTTTGTAAATCGATTTTGGCCACTATAGGTGTGGCAGGGTATACTCAGACATGAGTCCCTTTCTCACTGCTCCATCAGGATTCAAGCAAGCCGGGCCGAAGAGGCTGAAATGCCAGAAACCGGTCCCCGGTAGCTTGTCTCCTTTCTGGTAAAGAATTGGCTTGGTAGTTCAGTCTGCCCTGTTCCCATGATGCACTGGGCCAGGGACAGACTGATTTGCATATAGCCAGGTTCTGAGCTGGGATGGGGCAGTGAGATAAATAACGGTGATGGATCAAGCCCTGATCTTTGGACTGGGTAAGAGTGGTCTGCTCAATTCAGACACTCTGTTCATCACCACCCCCTTTTGTAAATCGATTTTGGCCACTATAGGTGTGGCAGGGTATACTCAGACATGAGTCCCTTTCTCACTGCTCCATCAGGATTCAAGCAAGCCGGGCCGAAGAGGCTGAAATGCCAGAATCCGGTCCCCGGTAGCTTGTCTCCTTTCTGGTAAAGAATTGGCTTGGTAGTTCAGTCTGCCCTGTTCCCATGATGCACTGGGCCAGGGACAGACTGATTTGCATATAGCCAGGTTCTGAGCTGGGATGGGGCAGTGAGATAAATAACGGTGATGGATCAAGCCCTGATCTTTGGACTGGGTAAGAGTGGTCTGCTCAATTCAGACACTCTGTTCATCACCACCCCCTTTTGTAAATCGAAGTGAGACAAGGCCTGGCCGAGCGCAGAGTTTCCCCATAGGATAACGTTGTGCGCGTGGCCAGGTCTTGTCTCCACAGCATTCCAGGGCTGACCGGATCGCATCATACGCCTCTCTGGAATGCAGGGGGAGTCTGCAGAGAGGCGCGCGGCGCTTCAGCAACAAGCCCGGGCTATGTTATTTCAGGTGTACGGAATGTAAAACGGTCTTCCATGGTCCCTGCAAGGTCGGAGTACCATCCTGCCCTCAGTGTGTGCGGAGAAGAAAGTACTACGAGTCGAAGCATTCTGCTGCCTTATAACACTGCAGGGATATGTTTACAAAAGGACACCTTCAAGGAGACGCATATCTGCCAGCCTATGGGAACTCTCTAGAGATGGAAATGGTGGAACGTCACACGCAAAGTATTTGCACCGGATTGGACAGGCAGATCGACCTCATTTGCATAGCCCCTGTATGCTTGTCTAGATCCAGCTTGAGGCGCTGTCGCTGAGGCAGCAGTCAGCGGTGAAGCCTTCCCCGCCCCAAAACGGCCGGGTGCAGTGGACGGATGCAGGGCGCCACCTCCACCCACATTAGCTGCCCTTACACTGTACCCAAGACATGTTTTCGGCAGGGGGTATTTACTGCTCTTATACCTTACTACCGCTATGGGTGCCACAGTCCAGATGAAACGTTTGAGGACGATGGGTGTGTCCCCCGTAGAGGGCTCGGTTTTCCCCGTGTAGGATGGAGGTCACACTTCCAGCTGCTGGTTTCCATTCAGAGCTCTGACGTGCTCGGTTACTATGGCCAGTCCCAGCTGTGCTTCTTGGTATGTCATCCTCATGCTGCTTTACCTCGGAGACCAGGCCGTGCTGGAAGGTTCAATATACCAAACGCACCACGGGCGAGTTTAGTAAGATTTTGCACTTGTGAAAAGGGAGCCCCTTTGTTGGGCACTTTGGCGGGCACTGAACGGAAGGTGCGGGGTTGGCCCCAGATCTTATACCCTCTATTTAGAAATGTAATATGGACCAGCATGTACTCCACTGGTTGGAAATGTCAGGCATTATCCCGAAATGGGTGTTTGCATGATTCTTAACAGGGCATGCGTTTAAAAACAGCCTCCTTCTCTGCTCTGCCATGTAGGAAGGAGATTCTAGGCTCCGTGGAAACAGTAGGAAGGAAATAATGCAGACATGTGGGGACGTACCTGCAAGCGTTGACCTTTTTTGGGGGCGAACCACGGTTTTCGTTTGAAGGAATGAATGTGTACATAACTTTCCATGTATTTACCTTTCTCAGGACACACAAGAAGGTCTTCCATTTTCAGCATACGCCTTGGCCCATTCAGAACAGTTTTATTTTCTTACAAGTAAATATTTGTCCCGTTTTTGCAATTTTTACCCATAGGAGGTTCTTGTACAGAACTGAATTTATTGCTAATTACTTAAATGTCGATCACCTCCATCGCTGACGAGTGATGGTTATATTTTTTAATATCTTTTGTTAAACGAATCACAGAGCAGCTGTTGATGTATGCACCAACATAACTTGTTAAGATAGGCAAGGGGTAGGAGGCAAGCGTTGCGCGATATTTAAAATTAACAGTACAATTAACATGTTTTATTTAAATAAAAAACCTGCATCTTCGAGAATGTTTACTGGGTTTGGTTACACTGGTTTGCAGGATTGGTTACTTTCACATTAGAGCATTAGCGACACAAAGCACTTTCAGAATGGGCAGAATGGTCATCAATTTTATTCTCGGTCACGGGGCTTGGAGCCGGTATGTGGAGACCCAGGGCAGGTCTCTCCTGCACTCCTGTGTACCTGTGCTGCCCAGGCAAGAACAGAGCATTCCTCTTCTCTTTTGTTTTTCCAGGAAAGAAGTTAGTCATCTGAGTTACTTCTAAGCAGCAGCAGGAATCATGAGGGTGCGAGGAGGGAGGGATGGTATCAACAGGCCAGGTTTCCCTACCACCTGGAATGTGGCACTTGCTCGGGTGATCGTCCCTTTGTAGTCTTTCTACTTAAATCATTGCTCTGTGGCAATAGCCAGGTGTGCATAACCGCGCCATACAAGGAACTTGTGAAAATCTCTTGCTCAAAGTAGTGTAAATCCCCCAGGGGCGGCGGGCACTGTCTGTAGTGTGCACTGGGTAGGCGGCGGTTACAGTGCCGCGAGTAGAACCTATACAATCGTTTTGAAGGCACGTGTTTTGCTTCATGCCGGTTATGGCCCGTAACTGCATATCTATATAAATACCAATATTAATGCATGCATACATAATCATACGTATGCATGGTATGTACATAAACGTTTAACAAAACAATAATAAAAGCAAAGCTAAAAGTGACCTAATTACAAACAGAATTGCTTAAGCTTAACTAAAGCCGAGACCGTTGCATTGCAAATGCTTGTTGTGAAGAAAAGCCGCCACCACTGCCATGCATTTGGTGAAGACTCGTGGTGCGGACTTGAGACCGAAGGGTAACACCTTGTACTGGTAGTGTTTGTTCCCTACGACAAACCTCAAGTACTTGCGATGTTGTTGAGCAATAGGGATGTGAAAGTACGCATCTTGCAGATCCACCGAACACATCCAATCTCCGGCTTGAAGATGTGGGCATATTTGGTGAAGAGCTAGCATGCGGAACTTTTCTCTGACAATGACTTTGTTTAAGAGTCGCAGATCGAGTATTGGTCTGAACTTGTCCTCCTGATCTTTTTGGGGGACAAGAAAGTATCTGGAGTAAACTCCCTTTCCTCTTTGAGCGGGAGGAACTTCCTCTATCGCTCTTTTTTGCAGTAGGACTTTCACCTCTCTTCAGAGCAAGCTTAGCTGGTGAGGGCAAGAGCTCTTTGGAGGAATGCTCTTCGGAGGCGCACGGAAACTTAGCTTGTATCCATTGCGCAGTATATTCAGCACCCACTGATCCTTTGTGATGCTGACCCACTCTGCCAGGTGTTGTGAAGCACTTCCTCCCACTGGAGTGGGTAACGGCGCCAGAGGAAGCCACTGCTCAGTCCTTTCCTCCTCTTGTGGTGTTAGAGGATTGTTGGTGACCTCCTCTACCTCTGCTGGGTTTGCCTCGAAACTGGGATTTCCCCTGGTTCTTACTTTGGGACCACTGAGGGGTTTGAACCCTCTGTTGAGCCCCTCTCCCCCTGTTGGTCTTGAAGCGGCGTTTGAATTCTTTTTTCTTCTCCAAACCCACCGCTTTCACTGTATCTAGTTCCGTCTTCCTTCGGGTCATCTCTTCATCAGCATGTTCCCCGAAGAGAGCGGAACCCGAAAAGGGGAGATTAAGGATGCGAAGCTGAGCATCCGGCTTCAGACCTGTAAGGCGCAACCAGGCCGACCTTCTGGCACAAACCCCATGTGAATAGGAATGCGCTGCAAGTACTGCACCATCCGCAGCCGTGCTTATCATCTGATTCGCCACCAGACATCCTTCTGTCACAGTCTCTTCAAAATCCTGCTGGTCCTCCTTTGGCAGTTTGGATTTGAACCTTTCCGTTGAGTCCCACAAGGCTCTGTCATATCGACCCAGAAGCGCAGCCGCACTAGAAACCTTAAGAGTGGATGCAGCTGAGTTGGAAACCTTGCGACCCCAGGAGTCTTGAGATTTGCTGTCCTTGTCTGGTGGGACTGAAGAGGAACCGGCGACTGCGTGCGTCTTCCTCGCCGCTGCCACAATTACAGAGTCTGCTGGAGGGTCAGATTTTACAAAAACCGGGTCAGAAGAGGCCGGTTTGTATTTTTTCTGAATGAGGGCTGGCACCGCTCTGATAGCCGCTGGAGTTAGGAAAACCTCTTTGACAGGATCCATAATCCCCGGGACTAAAGGCAGCAGTGGACGGGAGATGGCTTTCTTGTGTAAAGTCTCAAAAATGACTGTCGTGGTTACCTGAGGGACAGACATTTCAATGTTCAGTTTCAGTGCTCCTCTTTGCAGGACATCCAGATACGTGCCAATGTCATCCACTGGGGAGGATCTGGACGTAGGACTGTCCGTCAACGTAGGGGAGTAGTCCCTCTTGGACGACCTGGTAGAAGAGGTAGAAGAAGTAGATGGAGTTCGTCGACGTCTACGGTGAGCACTGTGCCTCCGCTCCCGCGATCTTTTCGAACGCTCCTCCCGTCTAGGAGAGCGAGATCTGATCCGATCTTCTGACCGAGGTCTTCTTCTGGGAGATCGGGATCTTCTGGGAGATCTGGTTGGTGTTCTCACAGGTGATTTGCGTCTGGGAGGACTACGCTTATCCATCTCCTCTACCAGATTCTGAAGAGGAGACCTGTGTTGTGGGTTGGCATATTCTTGCATACGTTTGGTAGCCCCAGAATTTCACCAGTGGTCCAAAGACTTGTACCATCTAGGTGACAGTCTGACTTGCTCAGCCGAAGGATCTGGCCGATGCTCAGGAGATCTGCGCACAGGACTTCTGGACCTTGAAGATTCAGTTGAGGAGCCAGAGGACCGTGAAGAGGAATGACGGGAAGCAGACTCCGTTACCATGATCACATCTGAATGCCTCGACCTCGAGCGTTCTTCCCTCGCCGCCGAACGCCTTCGGGGAGTCGGCGGGTCAAACAATCTCGACTTCAAATGTCTATGTGAGGATCTATGGTCTCTCGACGTCGAACGACGATGTCCAGTCGTCGACGGAGCTCTCTGCCTCGACGTCGGACGGCGAAGACCGGCCGTCGACGGAGTCTTCTGTCTCGACGTCGAGTGCCTGTGCGACTATGGCGCAGGGGTATTGGGCACCCTCGACGCCGAGTGTCGACGAGACACTGACGGAGACTGCGTCCTCGACGCCGATCGACGAGTTACTGTCGACGGCGGAGGGGTCTTGGTCCTCGACGCCGAACGCCGCTTCTTGGACGACAGCGGAGGGGTCACACTTCTCTACGCCGGTCGTCGCCTGGATGACGACGGCAGAGGGGTGACCTCCTTCGGCGCCGATCGTCGCCTAGTTGACGACGGCGGAGGGGCCTTTGATCTCGACGCTGACCGTCGCCCGGTTGACGGCGGCGGAGTCACATCTCTCGACGCCGATCGTCGCCCAGTTGACGACGGCGGAGGGGATCTCGACGATGGAATTGGATCCTTCGACGTCGTCGACGTACCTGTTCTTCTTTTCGACGGCGAGCCCGCCTTCGACGGCCTTTTTGACACCAAACGATCCACCGGTTGTTCTTTCCTCAGCGCCAAGCCTGACGCTGAGGCTGAAGGGATGGAAGACCTGTGTTTTGAAGGTGTTTTAGTCTTCTTGGAACCCTTCTTCCCGGAGACCTTCCTCTGGATGACCTATGAGCCAGGCCATAGATGCAAATTCTCTCCCTGTCTTTGAGAGTTCTTCCTGACAGGTGCTCGCAGTGAGGACAGGTGCCTGGATCATGTTCTTCAGGCAGACACAGGATACAAACATCGTGGTTGTCTGATTTTGCTTTCTTGTTACCACAAGAAGGACAATTATCAAAAAGTGAAGGCATTTTCACTGAAAAAGCCCAGTAAACTGACTTAAAAAAGGCAGCTCCTTACTTGACAAGATGAAAAATGTCAAAGTAAGTGAAAAAAGTTGTTCAAAGTGAGCAATTTTCTGTCAGAAAACAGAAAATTAGTAGAGCTGTGTAACCAGGATCCTTCCTGAAGGAGCCGGAAAGAACAACTGACCTAACTGTCACCCCTGGGTCATGATGGGATACAGGGGGTCATGAGTGCATTAAAGGCACGGTGTCAGTTTATTGCTATTCAGCTACAGGTTAGCTTTTCAGTCTTTTTAGACTGAGTGTTTGCAATGCAGCCTGGGAGCTTCCTATGCTTCCAGTGAGTTATGAGAATTTCTACTGCTTTCTGAGCATTAAAACAGTTTCTAAACAATCTTTGGTGTTGTTTCTCATGTTTCTAATGCTTATTATTCATGTATGGTGGAAATTCTTCACAGCATATTTCAGCTCTGATGTTATTTGGCTGCTATTGCATGTTTTTATATATATATGTTTATTTATATATATATATATATATATATATATATATATATATATATATATATATATATATGTATATATATGTGGGGCACATATAATATAGTGTTTCCGGGGTCCCGTGCATGGGCGGGAATATTCTGCTTATGACTATTGATGAGGATCGTACCAACAAAAGAGTAGCAGGGAGTCAAAGTGAACTAAGTAACAACCTAATGTATGCCTCAAAAGAACAACCATCACAAATTGCTGAAGTGTGAAAAAACGACAATGGGACCACTCAATTCTTCAGGAGAAAAATTCCCATCAGTCACCATCCGGTTCCGCCCTTCATCATCTGGGAACGGTCACCCTCAGAAACAAGAGGTACTTGCAGTGGACCGGTCAAGTTGTTAATGACCTAATCTCACCTGCATAGTACTATGATGAGGGGAAAAAAACTCGGGAAGAGTTGTAGGTGACTGAAAGCAGTGCTAGAACTAGTGAAAGTGCAGTGTGCAAAAAGTGAAGTGTGAAATATAAAATTAGGTAGGGAAGTGAAAAACCTCCCACGACAGCCCAGAGGGACGCCCGGGGTACCGACGGAGAGAGCGGTGCCCTGTTTTCCTGAGCTGCATGCCAGGTGAGGTGGGATTTTCTCTCCTGCCTTAATTGCCAGGAGAAGGATAGAATCACTGGATTCCAGGTGATATCTGTTTTCTTTCTTTTGATACAGTTGGCGCAAACCTCCTTCTATGAAGGTAAAATTAGTGCTGCAGCAAATGCGCCTAGAGAAATCTTTAGGATAGCTAAGTCCCTCATTTCAGCTCCGGCTGAGCGTCCTTCTGTTGAAGGGGCACAAGACCGCTGTAATGAGCTAGCTGCTTTTTTTTCCAAGAAAATCTCGACCATATATTCATCTTTTAGTAATCCTACAGTCAATACCACCTCCTTCCCTCCTAGGCCAGCTGACTCCTCGGTTCCCTGCAAACTGGACACAATTCCGCTTCTTGATGCCGCCAGCCTGGATAGATTAATCTCCAAAGTTTCTTCTGGCTCCCCCAATGACCCGGCACCCCCCCGGATCCTTGTCAAGGCACTGGACGTTATTCGTCCTGTGATCCTGGAAGCTTTAAACACCTCCATTGTGTCCAGGTCGGTCCCACTCGCTTGGAAGTGTGCCATGGTGAGGGCGCTTCTCAAGAAACCCTCCCTGGACCAGAACAACCTGTCCAACTACCGCCCCATTTCGTTGCTTCCCTGGTTGAGTAAACTGCTGGAGAGGCACACCAACAATATCTTAACAGACTATCTGGAGTCCAACTGTCTGTTGCGTGCCTCCCAGACAGGTTTTCGCCCTCAACATGGCACAGAAACTGCCATGTTGGGGGTCACAGAGGAAGCAAGAACGACTTTGGATCGGGGAGGAAAGGTGGCCATTATCCTGTTAGACCTTAGTGCCGCGTTCGATACGGTGAACCATGCCACGCTAGTATACCGACTGGCGGGCATGGGCGTGTCGGGCGCAGCTCTGGACTGGCTCACCTCCTTTTTGAGTGAGCGCTTTTTCCGGGTCTTTGAGGGTGAGACAGTCTCTCCTAAACATCCTCTCAGGTGTGGGGTCCCTCAGGGCTTCTCCCTGAGCCCGACCCTCTTTAACGCCTACATGGAACCTCTGGACAGGATAGTCCATTACTTTGGTGTGCGTATAGTCACCTACGCGGATGATACGCAGCTGGTGGTCTCGTTAGACCACGCAGATGGATCATCCAACACCTTAGGCCCCTGTCTAGAGGCTGTTGCCAGTTGGATGCAAGCTTCCTGTCTCAAGCTTAACGGGGAGAAGACAGGCATCATTCTCCTTGGAAATCCCTTCCCGTCTGCTCTTGCACCCGTCTGGCCACCATGTCTTGGCGCTCCTCCTGCGCCCAAGTCCCAGATTAAGAGCCTCGGGATTTGGCTTGACACTGCCCTTGATTTCTCTGTCCAGGCTACTAAGACTGCTGCCACTTGCTTCGGACTAATGAGGATGCTCCGGCGGGTGCTCCCTCTGCTCCCTTTCCAGGCGAGGAGGATCATGGTCCAGGCCCTCATTCTCTCTCACCTGGATTACGGGAACGCTCTCTATCTGGGAGCACCGGCTTCGGTCCTTCAGAGGCTCCAGGTCACACAAAACAGTGCGGCCCGCCTATTGTTCAATCTGTCCCGTCGGCAGTCGGCGAGGAAGGCCCTGAAGGACCTTCATTGGCTCCCAATGGCTGCCAGAGTGCAGTTCAAAGCTCTGTGCATTATGCACAAATCCTTCCACCGTGTAGGCCCAGCGATTCTGCACCCTCTGGTTATGCCTTATGTTCCAACACGCCCCCTTCGGTCTGGTACCCTGCAGCTGGCCACCTCCTCTAAAATTAACAAAGCCCGTTGGGGTGGCCGCTCTTTTTCTCATTCGGCGACCAGACTCTGGAATGCCCTCCCCTTTGCCATCCGGGGTAACAGCAACCTCCTCTCGTTCAGAAAGGCCCTAAAAACGCATTTGTTTGCTAAATCTCTCTGATCTGCCCCGAGCCTGCGCTAAAACCATTTTATCTTCAAGCGCTGCGAGGCCCCAGGGCGGTTATGCGCTATACAAATGCAATTTTTCATTTCATTTCATTTCATACACATTGTTATATGTTTAAAGCAGTAGCGTTCTTGGTCTTGAAGAAGCAGCTGGATACATTTTTGGTCTTGTGAGTCTGCAGAAACATGTCGACCTCTTGCCATCAGTGGTTATTTGTTTAAACCACTAACGCACTCATGGTTTTATTTTAGGAGTGAGGTGATTCTTAAATAAATAAATCTTTTTCACTTCCCTACCTAATTTTATATTTCACACTTCACTTTTTGCACACTGCACTTTCACTAGTTCTAGCACTGCTTTCAGTCACCTACAACTCTTCCCGAGTTTTTTTCCCCTCATCATAGTACTATGCAGGTGAGATTAGGTCATTAACAACTTGACCGGTCCACTGCAAGTACCTCTTGTTTCTGAGGGGGACAGTTCCCAGATGATGAAGGGTGGAACCGGATGGTGACTGATGGGAATTTTTCTCCTGAAGAATTGAGTGGTCCCATTGTCGTTTTTTCACACTTCAGCAATTTGTGTTGGTTGTTCTTTTGAGGCATACATTAGGTTGTTACTTAGTTCACTTTGACTCCCTGCTACTCTTTTGTTGGTACTGTTCTTAGGGACTGTAGCACACTGGGGTCATTAAACTGTCCCTTTAGACCCTCCCCCTGTGTTTTTCTTACTGTTATTGATGAGGATCCCCTGGAAGAGAACAAGCTTCGCTCCTCGAATACCAACAGAGGGAATGCAGTTTGTGAAGAAGATTGGGCCCTGCATGTGACTCAACTATACTGCTGTGACAAGGTGGATCCAATGATGATCGAACTAAGAGACCGTGTCGATTCCACCCTGACAGAAATCCATGAGCTGACCACTGCAGCGGAAGTCTCCAAGTTCCTGAAGGCCATGAAAAACGATGGGGTTCCCGGACCCAACTGTCTTCCTGCTGGAGTATTTAAATGTGCTCTGGAAGAGTGGGCCAAACTTTTGGCCCCATTATACAACAACGTCTTTATGACCTGTCAGCTACCAGACTCATGGCTAGGTTCGATCTTATGCCCCATATTTAAGAAAGGAGACCCAGGCTTCCAGCCAACTATCGACTCATTGCCCTATTAGATCTTGAGGCGAAGGCATATGTCCGGTGTCTTCTTAAGTTCTTAGAAAAATGGGTAGCAGAAAACAACATTCTACCTTACTTTCAAACAGGGTTTCGATCCTCGGCCTCCACCATTGATAACATCACAACTTTGGCCATTCTCAGTCAACAAGCAGCTCAAACAAATCATCTTCGACTCTACTGCTGCTTTATAGACTACAGCGCAGCCTTCAACAAAGTGTCTCGCAATATCCTATGGAGGAAACTGTACAAATGGGGGATTCCACAGAGCCTGCTAGGCACCCTTATCTCTTTGCACAAGAACACTTGGGTTCGAATCAAAACCGGCCCAAAGACTGTATCCAGAAAAATTGCAATCGAAGATGGGTTGAAGCAAGGTTGTGTTCTTGCCCCGCTTTTGTTCAACTTTTACACTGCTGACTTGGCAATATTTTTGGAGAAAAGTAATCTTCTCCCTCCAAAGCTGGGCCTGGCTGCAATAAGGAATCTGCATATTTCACAATATGCTGATGATATTGTTATAATGGATCAGGCACAATTGGGGCTCCAACGAGCGCTAAGCATGCTCCACACATATAACACCGCCAATGCCCTAAAAATCAATCAGGAAAAAACTAAGGTGCTGATATTCGGCCGATGCAAGAATAAGAGAAGTCTAAGGTGGCACATTGGGCCTGTAAAGATCCACTGAACTTCAAAATATAATTATCTGGGAGTCTGGTTCTGCAAGAATATTAGACCAACAGTACATTTAGCAGCTTTGAAAAAAAGAGCAGGTGCAATAACATACTCCCTGACCCGACTGAACCAGTCTTTAAGCAGCCCTTCTGCAGAACCCATTCTGAAGGTGATCAAAGCCACACTACTCCCCGCCCTAAACTACGGGCATCAGGCCTTCCCAGGTGCATGCTCCGTCATTCTTGACCTTGCTCAAGTTTCCACCTACAAAAAAATCTTTCATTTTCCGAAATTTATCCAGAGGGCAAGACTACGCCTGGAGCTGGGCCTACAAAAACAGTCCATCTATTGCGAAGTAGACACCTTGAAATATTTCATAAGGTCACTAAAAGCTGCAGATACCAACCTAGAATTCCGGCTAAAAGAAATTCTCGCCAGCCCCGGAAATCCATGGAATCGTCAGATCACAAAGGCCATAAAATCGCTCGAAATTGACAATTCACTGCTAACGTCAGACACTATTCCATACTCAGTCTGGAAAAAAGTCATCAACAAGCAGGTGAAACTAATTTCCCATCGGATGGACATCCAGGCTTTAAACACATCTACTGTCCTGCTCCCCCTGAATATCTCATACCATCCTGGGGTTCCGCAATCTTATCTGCTGGAAAATTTGAATGCAGCGGCTCGGAAGAACATGATGTTCATGCGCCTTTTGGGCCTTTGCACTATGGCCTTTTACAGATGGGCTCCCTCAAAGGAGGGGGGGCCTGCAGACTGTGCTCCTACCACACCGAATCATGGCTGCATCTTTTGTGCTGTTGCCCTGCCATGGATGCCCCCAGAAGAATACTCCTAAAACCCGTATTTTTAAAATGGGGTACTAGGTCATGCTGGAAGGCAACGGCCCTATGTTTTTCCTTTTCAGACATTCAAGCGCTTGCAAGGATTGAAAAATTCGTGAGACTCCTGGACAATCTCCTTTCACCCTCTCTGGCCACAGCGCTTCCTCTCCCTCCCCCCAAAAAACTCATTACAGAGTTTTTCTGTCCCCTGGTGTAGCACTTCCTGTCTTAATCTAATTTATTTTTGGTCCAGACCAGCGGTAAGAAAACACTGATAACTATAAGATTGTTTTTATTTGCATAGTTTTTTTTTTAATTCTGTCTGAGTGTTTTTCCAGTTTCGTTTTGTAATGTGATAACTGTGCTAATGCTGATATTTTAGTAATGGTTTTAACCCCTTCTATGCTCATGACGAGCTCAGCTCGTCATGAGTTACGCCTCTCGTACACTCATGACGTGCTGAGCTCGTCATGTAACGGGGGGTTTTCAAAAACCCAGCGCACAGCGGGAAACCCGCTAGCACGCAAGGTGTTAATTAACTGTGCTAATTAAATAAACTAAACCAAACTACACTACTCACCGCCCACGGCGACAGCGCATCTACCCTTTATACCCCGGCTTCTTCCAGAACCGTAAGATCGTAAAGGCCCTAGTGCCAGCCACAGACCTTTACTTTGCTGACAATACTGGGTCAGTAGATTCCCCATGCACACTCTGGGAGGCACATAAATTAGTCATTAGGGGGCACGCAATCTCAACTATCACCCGACACAGGCGGGAACAGCACCAAATCATGGACTTCCTAGAGGCATCGGCACTACAGGCGGAAAAGGCACACGCACTAGACACCAACGACACCACAGCACAGAAATCGACACTAGCAGGGCAGGAGTTTAGGGGATATGCTGAAGTTGTGGCTAAAGAGAGACATACGGACACAATAAACAGAATATATGAATTAGGTGACAAAACAGGGAAAATGCTTGCATGGATAGAAAGGAAGGAAAGGGCGAGTAGGTGGATAGCACAACTGACACTAGCGGATGGCACACTGACACCAGACCCTCAGTTAATTGTCGAAAAGCTGGCAACATACTATGAGAAGGTTTACATGACCGAGCACAAGCAACAGAGGAAGACTGTGGGCAGTTATTAGACAATATACCACTACCGACGCTACAGGAGGAGGATAGGAAACGTTAGAAGCCGACCTCTCGGCGGAAGAGGTGAGGAAAGCACTAGGGGCACTGCACACGGGTAAAGCCATGGGACCTAATGGGATGCCGGTGGAATTATATAAAAAGGTGGCGAGCAAGATCACTTCCCACTCGGTACACATGTATAATGACTGCCTTACGCAGGGAACTCTGCCCGAAGACCAGAGACTAGCGACAATTGTAACAATACACAAGCCGGGTAAACCCCCGGACCAACCCTCGTCTTACCGGCCCATATCATTGATTAATGCAGAAGCAAAATTATTGGCCAAGACACTGGCGACACGCCTTCAGCCCCATCTGACGACATTGGTCCACCCGGACCAGTCGGGCTTCATGCCCGGCAGTAACACCTCTCTCAATTTGCGGCGCCTACACGGGGTGTTGGCTCGCACCCACCTACTCCAATGTGATGCGGCCATCCTCTCCCTGGACGCAACAATGGCTTTCGACCAGGTGGAATGGCCATTTCTGTTTGCCGTCTTACGACGGATGGGTTTCGGTCCAAAGTTCTGTGGCTGGATTCGGCTACTATACACGGCACCCCTGGCACATGTGGTCGCTAAGGATTAGTTACTTACCTGTAATCCTAGTTCTCTTCCAGGGGTATCCTCATCAAAGTCATAAGCATTAGAATATTCCCGCCCATGCGCGGGACCCCGGAAACAATATATTATATGTGCCCCACATATACATATACATATATATATAAATATATATATATAAAAATAAGCAATTGCAGCCAAATAAAACAGTAGAGCTGGAATATGCTGTGAAGAATTTCCACCATACATGTGTATTAGCATTAGAAACATGATAAACAACACCAATGCTTGTTTAGAAACTGTTTTAATGCTTAGAAAACAGCAGAAATTCTTATAAGACACTGTAAGCATATACAGCTCCCAGGCTGCATTGCAAATACCCAGTCTAAAAAGACTGAAAAGCTAACCCTGTGGCTGCATGTACCAAAACTGACGCTGTGCCTTTAAGGCACCTCTGCCCCTAGCTTCCCATCATGCCTCAGGGGTTACAGTTAGGTCAGTTGTTCTTTTCGGAGACTGAAAACAAAACCATGGTAATAACAGGTTAAAACATCTCCTACTTAATAAACAAAGTCCTTTGCCCGGGGAGGCGGGAGGGTTGCTTATGACTTTGATGAGGATACCCCTGGAAGAGAACTAGGATTACAGGTAAGTAACTAATCCTTCTCTTCCAGGGGATCCTCATCAATAGTCATAAGCATTAGAATAGAGTAGCGAGCCTCACCTCATCCCTGCGGGCAAAGGAATCAACAGGTAACATTCACATTCGTAGGCCCAAAAATAGGCCTTATTCTACCCAAATAGGTTTCTCAAGGAGGCTTGCCCTACTTGAGAATCCGCTCTGGAATCAGACTCTAGGCAATAATGCCTTGTAAAGGTATGGACTGATTTCCATGTCGCAGCCTTGCAAATTTCTGACATGGGAAGGTCATGTAAAAATGCTGTTGTGGCTGCCTTCTCTCTAGTGGAATGAGCTTTGGGTGATTGTAACAAAGGTTTGCCAGCCAGCTGGTATGCTAGTTTGATACATGAGACAATCCATCTGGAGATGGACCTCTTGGCTGCTGCAAACCCGGTCCTCATTGACCCATAATTGACAAAGAGTTGGTCTGTCTTTCTGGTGCCCTTTGTTCTTTCTAGGTAAAACTTTAGCACCCGTTTAAGATCTAACGAGTGCAACGACCTCTCAGCTGGGGTCGATGGGTTAGGAAAGAACGAAGGAAGGGTAATCGTTTGGTTTATATGAAAATCCGATACCACTTTTGGAAGGAAAGAAGGGTGAGCCCTCATTACCACTCTGTTGTGGTGAAACACCGTATAGGGTTCCTTGGTGCAGAGTGCTTGAATCTCGCTAACCCTGCGAGCAGAGGTTATTGCCACCAAGAAGGCCGCCTTCCAAGTGAGATGCTGCAAGGAGGCCTTGTGTATAGGTTCAAACGGTGCAGACATCAGCCTGGAGAGAACCAGGTTCAACTCCCAGGGAGGAGAAGGATTTCTCACAGGGGGATAGATCTTCTTCAATCCCTGAAGGAAATCCTTAACCACTGGGACCTGAAAAAACGATGTTTGTGTAGGTGATTTTCTGTACGCTACTATGGCAGATAGGTGAACCCTGATAGAAGCGTATTTCAACCCTGATGTCGCTAAGTAAAGGAGGTAAGGGAGGACTACCTCTTCTTGTCCTGTGGTGGGATCAAAGCCATGGTCCCTACACCAAATGAAAAATCTCTTCCACTTGAATGCATAAGACGCCCTAGTGGAAGGCCTCTTTGCCTCTTTTAAAATATTCATACATTCTGGAGGCAGATTTAAGTGTCCGTATTGCAAGACCTCAGGAGCCATGCAGTCAGGTTCAGTGACGGGAGGTTGGGATGCAGGATCCTCCCGTTCATTTTGCTCAACAGGTCTGGTCTGCATGGTAGACGTCTGTGTGGACACAGCGACAGATGTAATAGGTCTGGATACCACCATTGTCGCGGCCAATCCGGAGCAACTAGGATCATGTCCATGCTCGATCTGATGAGCTTGGCCCCCACCTTCGGAATCAGAGCCAGAGGAGGAAACGCATAGGCGAACATTCCTGTCCACTCCAGCAGGAGAGCGTTCCCTTGCGTCCCTGGTCGGTGGAACCTGGACGCGAAGGCGTGGCATTTGGCGTTTTCGTCGTCCGCGAATAAATCTATGTCTGGACGGCCCCAGCAACGGAAGAGATCTTCGACTACTTCGTCGTTTAGCACCCAGTCTGGCTGATCTTCGAAGTGCCTGCTGAGTGCGTCCGCCTTTGTGTTTAGCTCGCCTGGAAGGTGTACTGCCACCACCGACAGTCCCCGAGCCAGAAGCCAGTGCCATATGGCTTGGGCCTCCTGAGACAGAGGGCGAGACCGTGTTCCTCCCTGCTTGTTCAGATAGAACATTGTTGTAGTGTTGTCCGTCTGAACCAAGATTTTGTCTGTTGTGATTGCTGGAAGGAACGCTTTGAGCGCCAGATGAACTGCTCGAAGTTCCAGCATGTTGATATGGTATGTCTGAAGGTTGGTCGACCAGCGACCCTGAATCTGAAGACGACCCATGTGAGCACCCCAACCTTCCAGAGATGCGTCCGTTACCACGGACATCGAAGGAAGAGGCTGCTGAAAAGGGACTCCCTGCAAGACATTCCGAGGGCGAGTCCACCACTGTATTGAGGACAGTGCTGCTTGAGATAAGATGATTCGATCCTCCCAATCTCCGGTCGCTTGGTCCCACTGGTCTTCCACAGACTCTTGAAGAGGACGCATCCTCAACCTGGCGTTTGGAATTAGGAAGATGCAGGACGCCATGGAGCCCAGTAGAGACGCTACTTCTCGCACCTTTGGACGAGGAAACTGAAGTAACTTTCTGCATTTCTGCCCCATGGAAGATAGTCTCTCCTGCGAAGGAAACGCTCTTCCTAAATTTGTGTCTAGGACTGCTCCCAGATAGTGGATGGTTTGCGTGGGATGCAGGACTGACTTTTCTGTGTTCACGTGGAGCCCAAGCCTGTGTAGTTGTTGAAGACACAGACGACAGTCTTTGGTGGCTTGATGAGGGGACTGGCTCTTCAGGAGCCAGTCGTCTAGATATGGGTACACAAAAAGACCTTTTTTGTGTAGACATGCCGCTACCACTGCCATGCATTTGGTGAACACCCTTGGTGCGGATTTCAGACCGAACGGAAGTACTTTGTACTGGTAATGCTTGTTCCCTACCAGAAACCTCAAGTACTTCCGATGACCTGGTGTGATAGGAATGTGGAAGTACGCGTCCTGTAAATCCACCGAACACATCCAATCTCCACTTTGTAGATGAGGACATATCTGATGAAGTGCCAGCATGCGAAACTTCTCTTTGACCACCACTTTGTTGAGGGTCCGAAGATCTAGAATCGGTCTGAACTTGTCCTCTTGGTCTCTTTTGGGGACTAGAAAATACCTTGAGTACACTCCTCTCCCCCTTTGGGATGGGGGTACCTCTTCGATTGCGTTTTTCTGTAAGAGGACGCTCACCTCCCTTTTGAGGAGGTTTAGATGGTACGAGCAAGTCTTTTTTGGAGGAATCGGTTGTGGTCTCTTCCGGAAACGTAGCGCATATCCATTGCGCAGTATATTCAGCACCCACTGATCTTTTGTGATGCTGACCCACTCTTCCAGGTGTTGCGAAGCACTTCCTCCCACTGGAGTGGGTAACGGCGCCAGAGGAAGCCACTGCTCAGGCCTTGCCTCCTCTGGGCGTGGCAGAGGACTGATGATGTCCGCCTCTGCCTCTGCCCGATTTTCCTCCTCTGTATTGTGTCTTCCCTTGTGGCTTGTTCTGAGACCATTGAGGGGTTTGAACCCTCTGTTGGCCTCCCCGGTTCTTGTTGGTCTTGAAGCGTCGCTTGAACGGCTCTTTCTTCTTTTCCAGACCAACCGCCTTCACCGTGTCCAATTCGGTTTTCATGCGGGTCATTTCCTGATCGGCATGCTCCCCAAAGAGTGAAGATCCTGAGAAGGGCAGATTGAGGATGCGTTGCTGGGCATCTGGTTTGAGACCCGTCAACCGCAACCAAGAAGATCTTCTCGCGCAAACCCCATGCGAGTAGGCATGTCCTGCTAGGAGTGCGTTATCTGCGGATGAACTGATCATTTGGTTTGCCACCAAACAGCCCTCCGTCACTGTTTCCTCAAAGTCCTTCTGGTCCTCCTTGGGCAATTTCTCTTTGAATCGTTCCATGGAGTCCCACAGTGCTCTATCATATCTGCCGAGAAGTGCTGAGGCACTAGAGACTTTCAGTGATGAAGCTGCTGTGCTGCACACTCTGCGTCCCCAAGAATCTTGGGTCTTGCTGTCCTTGTCAGGAGGAACTGAAGAAGAGGGTGCGACTGTGTGATTCTTCCTAGCTGAGGCTACGATAACAGAGTCCGCCGCAGGCTCCCCTTTAACAAAGATTGGATCCGAGTCGGCCGGCCTATACTTTTTCTGGATACGTGCCGGAACCGCCCTGATTGCCGCTGGCGTGAGGAAGACCTCCTTGATTGGGTCCATTATCCCTGGAACCAATGGGAGCAAAGGCCGTGAATATGATTTGTGCCGAAGGGTCTCAAAAATTACAGTAGTGGAAACTTCTGGAACAGCCATTTCTATTTGAAGTTTTTGAGCGCCCCTTTGAAGAACGTCCAGGTATGTGTTGACGTCGTCAAGCGGGGAAGCTCTGGAGTGAGGGCTGTCTGCCAGCGTTGGGGAGTAATCCCCTTTAGAAGATCTTGAAGAAGATGAGGAGGAGGTTGATGGTGTTCTCCTTCTCCTGTGGTGAGATTTTTCCTTCCTCACTGGCGATCTTCTCGGTCGGTCTTCCCTTCGAGGAGAACGTGATTCTCTTCGACGCTCCCTTCGTGGAGATCTCGACCTCTCAGTTCGTTTCTCCCTTCTCGGCGTTTGAGATCTGGGATGCTCTCTCCGTGGTGATCGGGAGACCCTGGGGGTATGCGACCTTTCCGCTCTCCTCTCCCGAGAGCGTGATTGGTGCCTGATAGGACTCTGTCTGTCTGCCTCTTCTATCAGTCTTTGAAGGGGTGACCTGTGGTGTGGGCTTACATATCTGTGCAGCCTCTCCGTCGCTCCAGAATCCTTCCACGTGTGCAAAGGAGCATACCATCTTGGCGAGAGTGTTATCTTTCGCTGGGGCAACGGACTTCTACTCCTGGAAGTGGACCTCGATGAGCTAGAGGCCCTCGAGGAGGAATGGTGAGAAGCCGATTGGGTCACCAAAATAGTCGAAGGCACTGAAGGGGATTTTCGTCTCACCGGTGTTGGCGGACGTCTTAGAAGTCTTTCCCTTGACGTTGGACGCCTCTGCGGCGTCGACGGAGTGATAATCTTCGACGTCGAACGCCTCGATGATGACCCGTGTTCTCTCGACGTCGACCTGTGATGTCGAGCCGCTGACGGTGTCTTCTCCCTCGACGTCGAACGGCGTCGTCCCGCCTTCGACGGAGGTCTCGACGTCGAACGGCGGTGCCCTGCCGTCGACGGAGGTCTCGACGTCGAGCGGCGTTGCCCTGCCGTCGACGGAGGTCTCGACGTCGAACGGCGTTGCCCTGCCGTCGACGGAGGTCTCGACGTCGACCGACGTTGGTCTGTCGGCGACGGAGATGGCCTTCGACGTCCTGTCGTCGACGAAGCCCTCGATGTCGACCTGGCATGTGGCGACGGCGGAGGATCGGACATCCTCGACGTCGAGCGCCGACACGTCTTCGACGATGATCCCTTCCTCGACGACGATCGTCCGAGGGGGCTCTTGTTCCTCGACGCCGAGCGCCTCCGTGGAGACTTCGGCGGAGGTGTCACACTCTTCGAAGCCTGTCGACGTTGAGACGACGGCGAGTGTATTCTGTCTCTCGACGCCGACCGTCGCCTGGTTGACGGCGGCGGAGTTGACTTACGTCTTGACGTCGATCTTCTCGTCGACGGAGATCTCGTGGCTTCTCTCGACGCCGATCGTCGCCTAGTTGACGACGGCGGAGCTTTCTTCGTCGTCGGTGATTTTCTTTTCGACGACGATTTCCTCGTCGACGCCGGTCCCGACGTCGACGGAGCTTTATCTTTCGATTTTTCCATCAGATGTTGTTTTTTCAGCGCCGAGCCCGGCGCTGAGGTCGATGGACGCTCTGACTTGCCTTTGGAGGGAGTTCTGGGTCTCTTTGAACTCTTCCTCTCTGCAGATCTTCCCCTCATGGATCTTTGGGCCAAACCATAGAGCCTGTTCCTCTCCCTGTCTTTTAAAGTTCTGTCAGACAGGTTTTGACAATGAGAACAGTCCTTTGGATCGTGATCTTCTGGCAAGCATAAAATACAGACCTCATGAGAGTCCGTTTTTGCCTTCTTGTGGCCACAAGAAGGGCAATCATCGAATAATGAAGGCATCCTGACAGGAAAACCTCACAAAAATTCGACTGCTAAGCAGTTATTTACTTGACCCTGATGTAAAAAGTCAAAGTAAATCAAAAAAATGTTCTTTAGAAGCTTTTCTGACTGAAAAAGGCAGAAAAAACTGTGGAGCTGTGTATCCAGGGTCCTTCCTGAAGGAGCCGGAAAGAACAACTGACCTAACTGTAACCCCTGAGGCATGATGGGAAGCTAGGGGCAGAGGTGCCTTAAAGGCACAGCGTCAGTTTTGGTACATGCAGCCACAGGGTTAGCTTTTCAGTCTTTTTAGACTGGGTATTTGCAATGCAGCCTGGGAGCTGTATATGCTTACAGTGTCTTATAAGAATTTCTGCTGTTTTCTAAGCATTAAAACAGTTTCTAAACAAGCATTGGTGTTGTTTATCATGTTTCTAATGCTAATACACATGTATGGTGGAAATTCTTCACAGCATATTCCAGCTCTACTGTTTTATTTGGCTGCAATTGCTTATTTTTATATATATATATTTATATATATATGTATATGTATATGTGGGGCACATATAATATATTGTTTCCGGGGTCCCGCGCATGGGCGGGAATATTCTAATGCTTATGACTATTGATGAGGATCCCCTGGAAGAGAATGATCATATCTCGAGGGCGATTGCGCTGGGCATGGGGACGCAACAGGGCTGCTCGTTCTCGCCGCTCCTCACCACCCTGGTCCTGGAGCCTTTGGCAGCCTGGACTCGCACGACACCGCTGTTTCAGGGGATAGTATGGGAGACGGGTTGGGAAGACCGTATCTCCTTGTATGCCGATGATGTGCTCATTTACATGACGTCCCCGACAGAGTCTCTGCGGGCCCTACTGGTCATCCTTACAGTTTATGGGGAGAAATCTGGATATACGATCAACTGGACAAAATCACTACTCTACTTACTACACGGCCCGGCACCGACCTTGCCCCCAGACTGACCAGTACAAATAGTGACCAGAGGATTCAAATACCTGGGAATCTCTATCACACCTCAGGCCGCCACCTTTACAGAGGAAAACCAACTGAAGCCACTACACAGACTAAAATCCGATGTTTCCCACTGGCGGTCCCTCCCGCTCACTCTGCTGGATAGGACAGCACTCTTCAAAATGTTAGCACTCCCTAGGTTCCTTTACGTACTGCAGAACACACCTTTCCCGGTCCACTCTCCTATTTTTGTGCCTTTAATGCCGAAGTAGCTGCTCTGGGACGGAAGGCCGGCTCGTATAGCACACACTAAGTTGACGCGCAGCTGGTATGATGGCGGAATAGCGCTACCAAACATCAAATTGTACTACTGGGTGGCACAGCTAGTAATTATTAATCAGTGGGTACACACACCACACGATGACCCAGCTTACCGGTTAGAGAGGGAGGTACTGCTGGCTGATCGCCTGATGAGAGCCCTGTACACAACCAAGAGGTGCCACGCATTGACAGGCCCCACAGCCCACACAATCAAAATATGGCACATGGCCCAGGAGTGCTTACGCTGGCTACTCCACTCTGGGAGAGAAGACGGTTGGGCACATTAGCAAACACTAAAGGGTTCAGGAACTGGGACCTAATAGGTATTACCAATATTGGAGACTTATGGGTAAGGGGAGAAATTATGTCATTTCCCGCTCTCAAAAAAAGTGCGGAATGGCAGACACAGAATTATACCAATACACCCAGATTCGACATGCACTTCAAAGCGCTATCCCCCTGGGAACTACATTGGCAGACGCCTCACCACTTGAGGATCGGCTCCTCACAGACCACCTAGACAAAAAAGCTATCTCACAAGTATACAGAAAATTGATCAACAACCTCCCTGACCCCACTGCAGTGCTGCGCAGCAAGTGGGAGGTGGAACTGGGGGACATAAATGACTCGGACTGGATGGAGGCGCTAGCGTCAGCCAGAGAAGCGGCGATCCCATCCCGCTTGAAATTGGTACAGCTCAAAGTCCTACATAGGGTATATTACTCTCGCACCACGGTCCACAAACTGGGGCGAGCGCCCGACCCACTTTGCCTACGGGGTTGCGGAGAAACCGGCACATATTACCATACCATATGGGATTGCCCCAGAATACAATCATATTGGGTACAAGTGTTGGAACAAATCTCAGAGGTGAGCGGGGTGGAAGTCCTGGCAGACCCTAAGTGACGTATTCTAAACATATGGCAGCCAACAGATCTCAATGTGGCGCAGAAAGCGTGGGCTACATTGGGAATGGCCATCGTTAAGCGGAATATAGCACGGAACTGGGGCTCCGGGGTGACACCCTCACAATCACAATGGGAAAATGATATGGACATTGCTATGGTAGCGGAGAAAGCGGTCTACACGTATAGGGTCTGTCCAAAGAAGTGGATGTGAGTCTGGGGCAAATGGAATAAATCCCGAGGAAACTTGTGTGAGCCAACATGCGCAGAACTGACACCTGAAAACAGTTCTTGAAAAGGGGAGGTCCTCGTGGTAGCAGCGGGGAATCCGTAATAATGAGATGGATGGGGGGAGGCGGGGTGGATACTTAAGGGGATGGTTGCAATCAGAGCGACGCTCCTAAACCTCGTTGAGTAAAAGCTGCTGGATCCTATTTAATCGATTACTGTAATTGAAATAGACTGCACTTGATTGTTTTGTAATTGTACGTTGATAGAATGAAAATAAAAATTGTTTAAAATTTTTTTTTAAAATGGCCACATGCTTTCCCACTGACGTGCAGTTTTAGAGAGAAAACTATACGGAGTATAAAAGATACTGTGTAGAAATCGGGTTTCAGCAAATGTTTATAATTTGCACAAGTAAAGTGTTCTGATTTTATTTGATCCTATTCAAATCTTTGTTTCCATTACATTCAGAAATACAACAATGAGCTGTGCTTCCCAAACTACTGAAATGTATTTTAAAATATGTTTATGGTTCACTTACAAGCTATTTAAATGTCCTGTTAGAAAAACACTGACATCCTACAGCCTTTCATTTCAAACTGGCTGTACCCCAGCACATCTGTCAGACAGCTCACGACTGTCTTTGAAGACATGTGACAAGATAAAAACAAGATTTAAAGACATTTTTATTTTCTGAATGAACACAACACTTGTTCTTTCCCAGCTCGAGCTCTCTCACAAGACCAGGCCAGTAGTTTCTAATCGCCATAGTGAGTGGGCTAGTAGATTTCTCGAGGTTTACTAATCCTCTATGGGTCCTAGAGTAGCGTGCTACTCACCGAAAAAAGCGCTTTGACGCCTCGTCAGAGGTAGTAAGCGCTATACAAATGCAATTACAATACAATACAATTCAAACCCTGTTTACAAGTTCATCACCCTGTAATAATGTGTGCAGTCTAGTTGTTGGTGGGTGGAGTTAAGGGGACACAGGAAGAGGAGGAGCGGCAACAGGAAAAGACCAGATAGAGTAGGTACGGGGAACAGTGAAGACGTAAGAATAAAGAGCTTGTTCAATATAAAGAGTGTGCAGCGTCGTTATTAGTAGCACGACGCTACAGCTGGTGACGAGGGTGGGATGGTGCAGTCTGTCACCCCCTGAACCCTGACGACGAGCGACCCGTCCCAGACAGCACATCGTGGAAGTCGCCGTTGCGACACGTGTGCTGTGCAGGGGACCGCCGCCGAGAGTGTACGGCCAGCGGTAAGCGCCCGCTGCTCCGCGATCAACTGGTCGCGTGGAGCCTAGGCGGGAGAAGCCCAGCAGAAGCCCAGCTGGTGAAGCGCTGTCGAGCGCTGGAATCACCCCGTCGGAATTGCGCGGTCGAGCGCTGGGACCGGGTGCCCACCCTGGATGCGTGAGGTCGCAGAGGGTGGCTGAAGAAACGAAGATCGGGAGCCCACCCCGATCTTACCTGCCGCTCTGAGGTCCAAGGAGCGTGTGGAGGTGCTGCTTGCTCCGGGGACCAGCTGCCGGTGAGTGCCGGTTGAAGCGTGAGCCTGAAGGAGTAAATGAGCCCCAAAAATTTCGTGGGAAACGAGATTTCCATAGCGGCGGCCATTTTGAAGTCAGGCGGTGAGGTCCAGTCCCTATTAAAACCATAGGGCGGCCATTTTAAAGTCAGGCAACAGACAATTAAGCAGTAAGCACAAGCAAAGGCAACAGCAAAAGAAAACAAGCACAAGCAAATACAAAGGAGAAATAGAAAACAAGCACAAGCAAAGGCACCAGAAAAGGAAACACGTACATGCAAACACAAGAGGCGAGATAAGAGAACAAGCACAAGTAAATACAAGAGTGACACAAACAAGCACAAGCCAATGCAAGTGATGAAGTACGACAGTGACAACAACACAGTAAAGAAGCACGAGCAAAGGCAGAGGGAACAAGACATAAATCAAAGATGTTGACGTCACCGCCCCGGAACGCTGCGAACACGGCGGCGACCACGCCAAACACAACCGGTGTCTCATATCTGCGCCCCCCAGAACCACTGGCCTTGATAGCTGGAAGGGGCATGGGCCCCAGATGGCAGGAGTGGTTTGAGGTCTTTGAGGATTTAATGAAAGGATCAAAAGTCACGGATGAAGAGGAAAAGTTAGTTGCATTACGCAATCTGGTTGGGAAAGAAGTCAGTAAATTAATTAAGGAACTGCCGACTGCAGAAACAGAATCATATGTCAAGGTGCGAGATGCTTTAAATAAAAGGTTTTTACATAAAAGAAATGTAGATTATGAAAGGTACATGTTTCACCAAGCCCGTCAAGAAAAGGAGGAATTGATGAGTATGTTTATAATGAGACTACGACAACTGTCTCGGTATTGTGAGTTTGATACGTTTTCCACGGAGGATGCCATAAGATTGCGAATAATTGACGGTTGCCAGTCGGAGACTCTCAGAAGGCGGCTATTACGGAAGAGTCATAACCTTGACGAGATTGAAGAGATGACCCAGGTACATGACCAAGCAGGGGAGCATGCTAGAAGAATGGAGACGGAACGTGGTGAGAGGCGGGAACAAGCATATCGCGTACAAGCTAAGAACACTCGCAGACATTCTCGAGATCAACGGCTAACATCCAGGCCGTCTTCCCGCCAACACTACACCGGGGGCAGACGTCATGAGTCTGGCCGTGGAGACAAGAAACGAGATCGCCCACGAAAGTGTTATCGGTGCGGATACGACTTTCCGCACACAGATGTTTGTCCGGCACTTGGTCAGCAGTGTGAAAATGTGGAAGAGAAAACCACTTTGAGGCCATGTTTGGAGAATATCGCAAAGAAAGGATGAAAGAAACAACGAGATTGTCTCGCCCTGACACAAGGCGGCATCATGCGAAGGCGGTCCAGGATCAGCCTGAGTCATCCTCTGTTTTCTCACACTCCAGCAGAGAGTCTCGCAAGTCCCAATGGGTGAGAAGGTCTCCATCCAGAGAATCCAGGTCAGCATCTCTGGAATCGGTGTACACTGATGAATATGCCAGCATGGTAGCTGATCCAGACCAATTAAAAAAATACCCCAGATTGGACATATGTGTGGGAACCCATGCAACCAAGTTTGTATTGGACAGTGGGGCATCATGGAACTATATCCCTGTAACTGAATACAACAAAATGAAGCCGCCACCCACCTTGAGCCCGGCCCATGTCAGAGTGTTCACGTGGATGTCGAAGAAACCTCTCCCATGCCTGGGAAAATTTGCAACTACACTCAAGCACAAAACCACCTCTGTGCCGGCCTATGTACATGTGATTGAAGGCCCGGAGCTGACTGTCTCCTCAGTCTGCCCACTACGGAGCGTCTTCGGCTGGTCGAAATTTTGTACAGGGTAAGCGATGATCCGGACATTATACACAAGGGGCCCGATTCACAGAATGAACTTAAGACATTTGGTATTCACAGAATGCACTTACTACTATCTGGTATTCACAGAATGCACTTACTACTTTCGGGATTCACAGAAAGAATTTACTACTTTCGGGATTCAAAGAATGAACTTACTACTTTTCGGGATTCACAGAATGAACTTACTACTTTTCGGGATTCACAGAAGAGACTTACGACTACTAACTTTACGTCCGCCGCCGGGCCGTAATTTCCGCTACCGGGCCGGATAGTACGGCACTCTGGCGGACTTTACCGCACACTTGCGTAAAATGCGATTGCGGGCCGTAACATGCGATTACGGGCCGTAAAGTACGATTACGGGCCGTAAATTGCGATTACGGGCCGTAAATTGCGATTACGGGCCGTAAATTACGATTTCGGACCGTTTGTCATGTTAGTCAAGAGGAAACACCTGGCCAAGGTCCACCCATCCCCCAACATGGATCAGCTGACACACAGCAGCCAATCCCAGCCCTGCAGCATGTATGAATGCTGAGCAGACACAAAAAACCCTTTTCAGGATGTCACTGAACGTGTTTGTAGCACTACCCCTTGCCATGCGGCAAAACTACTTGAGGAGGAGGAGGAGGAGAGCACAGAGGATCTACAGGCAGAGGATCAACCTATTTGGAATGTCCAGCCAGGATGTAAGGGCCAGGTACCGTTTCCCACCTGAAGTAATCCTGGAAATGGTATGTGAGTGGGAGCAGGAACTTGACTCTGTGACCTGCTGCTCACATGCTATACCAGCATACCTCAAGATCCTTTCTGCCCTCCACTTCTTTGCTACTGGCTCCTTCCAAAGGGTCACTAGTGACCATGTGGGCATTTCCCAGGCGAGCCAGTCGCGGTGCCTGCATCAGGTACTGAGATGCATCACTGAGAGAGCCCCCAACTACATCAAAATGCCATATACACTGGACATGAGACAAAAGGCAGCAAGAGATTTTTATCTCCTTGCACAATTTCCACGTGTGCTGGGTGCAATAGATTGCACCCATGTGGCCCTTCAGCCACCCCGCCACATTGCACACATCTTCTGCAACAGACACAGATGGTATTCCATCAATGTTCAAGCAGTCTGTGATGCCAGTGGAAGGTTCATCAATGTGCATGCAGCGTTCCCAGGCAGTACACATCACAGCTTCATATTCCGCATGTCACCTCTTGCTCGGCGTATGGCTGCTGGAGAATTTGGTAACATGTGGCTACTGGGTAAGTACCAAGCACTGAAAATGGGTGATATGCGTCAAGTAAATATATGAATGCCCCCCAATAGTAACGATTGTACAATAAGAAACATGGCCCAACAGACACTGCATGTATGAATGTATAGATCATGTCCTGTCAAAGTCAAAGAGTGAAATGTTAACAACTTCCCATTCTTCCCTCCTCAGGTGACGCTGGGTATGCACTCTCTCCACATCTCCTCACCCCTTACAGGCGTGCTAACACTGTACCTCAGCGTAGGTACAATAGGGCACACATACGTACTCGAGCCATCATCGAGCGCACTTTTGGTCTGTTGAAGTCGCGATTCAGATGTCTCGACCGTACAGGGGGTGTGCTTCTGTACTCCCCAGTAGTTGTGTGCAAGATTATACTAGCCTGTTGTGTTTTGCACAACATTGCTCTAATGCATGGCTTACACATGCCTCTCGACCCTCGACTAGCTCTGAATGTGGGAGACCGGGCTATTGCACATGATCGACGTCAGGGCATGCAAGTCCGTGATCTGCTAGTTGCCACATATTTTGCATGAGCAACCTGTAGTGCCACGGACAACATGTGGTTTGCTGTCTGTTGTCAATGATGAAATGTGGACAGACACAACAGTGTCCATAAATCCCACCCTGAGACGACTTTCCAAACCACACTAACTGCATGCAAATCACAGCTGCTGACAGAAGTCAAAAGGTGGATTGTGCCTCAGGTCACGTGCCCATGTCAGCGATCAGCGTAGTGGACATCCCTTAAACAAACTATTCACGCTGATGACAAACAATACATGTCCTGAGAGACATACCTGGACCTCATAAGGATGGGTCACCAAATCACAAAAGGTTGCATACTCAGGCCTAAGACCACTAGAGAATTGACTCCCCCACAAATGATGGGCCCAGAATGTGAGTGATGATGTCATGTTAGAATCATGCACCATGGGTCAGATTTACAATAAGAGTTGCATCTCTGCATATCAGCAGGGATGGCCAAGTAATTGTGCCTCACAGCAGACATCCCTTGCGCCATCATGGCTGTGCCGCATGTACAAAGCTGTGCGCTGTGGACCAAGTATAGACAGAAGTGTGAAGCCTATGCTGTCATAAAGGTGAAGCACCACTGGAGTTGGGTCGCAAGCGCAACGCAGCTCCAGCAAGGCAAGCGGCGAGCCGATGCCCAACATGCAGCATCAATTCTCACGTCTCCTACAAGCAGGTGCAGGGTTGGGACGCAGCATGGCTACGAAAATGACAGAGTGTAATTTTGTACTTTTTATGCTCCCACTGTTTGGTGGCGTATGTGTGCTGGAAGGCCGCCCCCCCCCCCTGTGCAGGAGCGCACAACTGCGGTGCAGGGCCATACAATATGACACATTTCACAGATGCGTTACGTTGAAGATACCCCACAGCATGGAGTTGGCGTAGCGCTGCTGCGCCAATAAACTTACGCTACTGTGGCGTAATTGGGGCACACAGCAGCCCCCATATGTATCTGACATATCCACACTTCTCCACACCAATGTTACATGACACGTCATTCAACTCGGATACTGAGTACTCAATATGAACTACATGTCCCATAATGCAAAGTATGAGAACAGGAAAGTCGGATGGATGTTGTCAGCCCCCTACCCCCTGTCAGTGCATAAATGACATGAAATGAACTGTTCCCCCTTTTGCTACATAATCATGCATAACACCTGCATTGTCCTTTCACTTTCCCCTACATCAGAACAACAGGATGGCAGTGGATTTGTTTACTGATTGTGGATGGCCCAGGATGAATAAAAAATGGCAGCAAAATACTTCCTGTGATGTGTTTCCTGTCTCCCACTACCTGTATAACATTTCCTGTATGAAATAATGTGTTCCGGGTCATTTTCGCAAGTTACGGCGCCAATTCGTAGTTTCCGGTTGCGTATCGTAGTGCGCGTGCGCGTAAACGACGCTCCGGAACCGGAAACTACGAAATCGGGCCGTAAATTACGAAAATAAACTAGACCACATCATTGCATACAGGCAAGGTGATACATCAAGTGGGAGACAGGAAATACTTTACAGGAAGTACTTGGCAGCCATTTTGTGGTCATTCAGAGTCATCCTCTTTCACTGATCACATCCACAGGCATCCTGCTGCTCTCATCTTACCAATTTCCCCATAATGGCTGAGGAATATGAGGAGAGAGCCTCCCCTTTCTCAGACAGGGAATTGGACATCTTGGTGGAGGGGGTGCTGGAGAAATTCCCTCAGCTATATGGGGACCCTGAGCAACAGCTGAGCAATGCAGCCCGGGGCAGGCTATGGGTCAACATCGCCGAGCGCTGCAGTGCAGTGGGAGTGTTCACCAGGAGGGCTAGGACGTGCCGCAAGCGCTGGGAGGACCTGAAGCGGTGGGCCCGTCACAAGGCTACGGAGCTGGCTGGCCTGTCCACCCAGCACCATGTACATCGTCCTCGCCTCTCACCACTGTACAGGAGGGTCCTGCGAGCAGCGTGGCCAACCCTCCATGCTCAGCTGGAGGAGCACGAGCAGCATAGACCTAGTAAGTTCATCATATGCAATATGAGTCTGGGAGTATGATGTGAGTGAAACAGTGCTGTACCATTGTGTGTCCCATGCCTCCATTAGCCAATTCCATGTCCAAGCAGCAGTCACCAAGTTTTGATAGGCACACTGTGGCATATGGACTATACAGGCCAGAGTGCACTTTGGGAGTTGTAATGTTCTCATGACAACTGGGTAAATGAGCCACACTCATGCATCCATATTGAATTCTGCTCTGCCAGCACCACTACAATTGTACCAAGTCTATCATAACGGATGTGTGCATTGGATGAGCGATGGTACAGAGACGGTCCAGTCTGCACATGGCAGGCCATGGGGGATTGGATGTTGTGATTAGCATTGCACCTGTAGCGTTGTGTTACAATTGAGACAGATCATCATGTGCCTTGGAGTCAAGACAGATATTGAGATCCTTGCATCACTCACAAGTTCTCATAGGTCTGCAAGGTGTGACCACTGACAGACGTCTCACCCTCAGTGGCCTGTATGACATTTCACATGCACAGATAGCTGACACAACTGCCCACCACTGTTCAGCGGTGATACTGCACTACCGTGTCAGTCAAGTAAGTCACTATGTGGCACTGGATTGTCTGAAGATGTGTGGGGACATCAAAAGGCTAGACACACAATGTAGCTAGAGGAGTACTCCAGACCCCACGTGGATGTGTGACCCACATTTGTCTTGTCCCATACAATGCTACAAAGCAGATGACACTTGTCCAGACCTTACATAGCTGCAAATCAATATCAATGGCCAATATCATTTATATCTGGACACTTCATGTTCTCCTCTGGTGGACTTGTAGTTGAACTGGTACATGCAGCAGTGACACGAGACACAGATCACAACAATGCCAAGGTTGAGGTTTGGATAATTCAGTTGCGCAAGCCACAATAATACACATGAGATGTCCATGTCAAACTCAAATCAGTATATGACAGTGTGCATACATGTAATGTAAGTGCATGGACAGAATGGGGGTTGGGAGCACACTGCCTCACAGTCCCAGCACGGTTTGTCCCTTTGCATCCTGGTAAATGCAGTACACATTCCAAACTGACTTTGGAATAATCTGGAGTGATACACCAAATTTGCTGCTGACTTTGCTGTACATCCCTAGACACGTGTTCCTGGAATGAGCGCTTCATCAGTAGAGAGCTGCAGTTTCATGGAGAGCAAAGTAAATCATCTTGCTTTGCTGTGTTCCTGTGTTACTGTGACCTCAGAATAACTTGGCAGCATTCCCAGCAAACACAGATGAATCAGGAGTCAGTTAGTACTGTACACAGCATATACCCGGATGCAAAGGGGCAAACTGTGCTGGGACTGTGAGGCAGTGTGCTCCCAACCACCACTTAGTCCATAAGGACTGATGGGCAGATCAACAAGGCACTTGCGCCTCTTTGCACCGCCATTGGGTCACTTTAGTGACGCAGCGGCGGAGCACACAAAGCGCCATGCTGCTGGATTATTACAACGTGACGCATACGGTGCAGGATTGCATCCTAAAAGTGGCTGAGTGAAACTACAAGATACCACTCAGTCACTATTGGGGCCAAGCGAAGTCAAATCTACGCACCTGCTTGAAGCAGGTGTTAGGATTGCCGCAGCATGTTAGCGATCGTGCACCCCCGAGCCTTGCTGGAGGCGGCTCCGCAATTGCCATGCCACTACAGCAAAGCTCGGCTCTTCCACCGGGGATGCATCACACATCTGTCCACCCAAGCGCCACAGTGTGCCGCTTAGTACATGTGGTCCAACGGGGGTGGCGCACGGGTGGGCTGATGCGTTACAACTCATCAGACACACCTCTGCTGATTAGCGGAGATGCGCCAGAAGTTGTAAATCGCCCCCTGATAACTGTACAGTGTGATCAGAGTTAAGCAAATTTGGACCTAGGCTATTCTATGTATGTGTAGCGTCATGCATGGAACAACCATCACATCAAGATTTTGCTTATACTTCTGCAGGCACGGTTGATGAGACAGGAGATCCGCAGGAAGAAGTCCAGAGGATTAGACCATCTCTTCGGCGACGGCTAAACCCTCTTTCCACTAGCGATGAAGGGGAGGAGGAGGAGGAGGAGGAGGAGGAGGAGCCATCAACATCTGCAGGCCAGAGGGTTTCCCCCACCCGGGATAAAGACGAACACTACACTGGTACTATGTCCCAGGTGGAGGCTGTGGACAATGAAGGGGGGGGGGGTGACGGACCGGACACCTCGGACCATGATGTGGGGGATGGCCCCTCACCCACACATACATCACCAGTGGGTCACAAAGAGGTGTTCCCGGGGAAGGCCAACATTCCATCTGGGCCTGCCATATGCCCCACCGTACCTCTAGAGTCCCCCATGCCATCGGGGGCTCCTGCTCAATCCCCTGATACCGGTCTCCCTACTCTTGGCCGCCAAGCCAAACCCATCGGCTCCGGACCTGAGGCACCACGTCCCTTCTGTGTCCCCCCCCCCCCCAGTGCCGGTGCTGTTCCTCCTGTGGCTGTGCCAGGGGACTTGAGTTGGATGGTCGAGGGTCAACCAGACATATCCGCTCGCATCTTGCTACAGGTGTGTCTGGAGATACGCTCGATGCAAGCGCACCTAGTCCCATCTATGGACAACATCGGCACCCAACTCCAGTCCCTGACCACAGCCATTGCCTCTTTCATCTCCCAAGTGCCTTCCCATACCACCGTCAATGTGTCCCCCTGTCCGTTGGCCCACACTGGTTCCCCCCATACGCCTCGTGTGTCACGTTCCCGTGTGGTGCCTGTTCCTGCATCAGCCAGACGTGTCGATGTGTCCGACCCTGAGGAGCTAGACATTGTGCTCCTGGATGATGACCAGAAAGACACTTGACTGTTGGACTGAGACATTGTTTTGGACGAAGATTTATTTCTCCCCTTGTGAATAGACTGGTTCCCATGACGCTACCTGACGTATTATAGGTTCAAAGGTTCAAAATAAGCTTTATTCGATATTCAGCAGAGAAATATCATATAAGCGTACATTATTATACGGTATTTTAAAAACAAGATAATAGAAAGAGAAGAACATAGAATTTCAATCTAAAATTCATCAATTACTTAGGTATTGGTAAAAACAAACTGTTTAAGGAATCAACTACAAACAGCATTTAAAAGCAGCGTTTAAAAACGATAGTTGTTATCGCCCATATCCTTCTAGGGATTTCCTAAATTTGGACCAAGTGTTATTGTTCATTACTCCGGGGCCTGGGTAAAAATCAAACAAGTCCCAAGTAGAAATAGGGCCATCTCCAGGTTTTGGTTGAGAGAGTCTTAAATAGGGGACAATGTTCCTGTGTTTAAATCTGATTAATATCAGGTCTCCCGAAATGTTTTTAGGCAATCTGCCTAACCACCCCACCCTCCTGACGCTCAAAATTCCGCCATCTAAGGCGGGCGGCAGCGGTCTGTTGTTGTTAAGCCAAAAGATGGTCTTATTTAGCAGATCCTCGCTTGTTTCGTGATTGCCCTGACCAAGTTCAGGCACCCCGGAAAGAACGGACACGTAGGGGGCAGCTTCAGGGGGTAAATTAATTTGATGCCTTCTTACCTGAGGATATCTAGGGGCTTTAAAAGGGGCACTAATAGGCTTAGGAGTGTTATTTCGGCCCCTTGGGAAGGGTATGCTCAGGGCAGAATCAGTTATACGTGCTTTCCTGTGTTCAATGGAAATAGGCTTGTCAGGGTTTGTTGAGAGCGTGGGACGTGGGGAAACAGCAGATTTTTCAGCAGGTGGGTAAGTCCTTTTTACTATTTGTTCAACACTGGTCAACCTGTCTCCCATCTCCTTGATTTTAGTGACCAGGGGTAACAGAGCCGCATTCAACAATTGCTCGAACTGGGCCAATAGGGTCGATTGAGGGGGGGGAACAGGATTATTTAATGTAGTCCCTGCTTTATATGGCGTTAATACAATTGGATTTGCAGGGAAGGATGAGGAGCTACAACACATTAGATCGACATTTAATGGAGTTTCCTCGTTGTTCAACAGGATCAAATCAGGGGATACAGGTACAGCCTGGGTGGTACAGTTTATGAGATCAGTGTCTTTCCCCGCTCTGGGGGGGGGTTAATATATCAGGGACATAGTTTGTGCCGCACACGGCATTAAGCTCTTCCCAAATAGACATCATGGGGGGACTGCGTAGGGCCCGATTACGACGCTGGACACTTGAGCATAGATATATATAAGGTATAATGTCTCTGTACCTCTTATGTTAGGACCAAATGGGGTGGCCCGCCCCGTCCTCCTCAGGTCCTCCGAGGGCCACAGAGGGCCCGCCCTTGGCCCGGGCTTGGCCCGGCTGGTCCCGTGCGCGTCCCGCGAGGCGGGAGGGGCGGCTGCCTCTTATGCGCCTCCGGGCGCTGCTGGCTGATCCGGCGGTTCGGCGCCCCCGGTGGCAGAGAGGGGACGCCGGGAACTGTAGTTTTTTTCCCTTTGCTCTCTCCCCGCAGCGACCGCGATGTCAGGAGCGGCGCCGGCGGGGGGGGAGAGCGAGTGCAGCAGCAGGTGCGACGAAAATGAGGAGCTGGTCCCCGCAGGTAAGTGCCCCCGTCTGGAAATGGCCCCCGCTCAGCAGCAGGGGCGGCTGCCTCTTATGCGCCTCCGGGCGCTGCTGGCTGATCCGGCGGTTTGGCGCCCCTGGTGGCAGAGAGGGGACGCCGGGAACTGTAGTTTTTTTCCCTTTGCTCTCTCCCCGCCGCGACCACGATGTCAGGAGCGGCGCCGGCGGGTGGGGAGAGCGAGTGCAGCAGCAGGTGCGACGAAAATGAGGAGCTGGTCCCCGCAGGCAAGTGCCCCCGTCTGGAAATGGCGTATTATATTTGTTTTGCCCCACCCAAATCCAAGTTCCCTTCTCCTTCTGCATTAAGATCATCATTTGTTTTCCTTTCTCCCTTCCAAACCGACGGTTTCTTTGTGTTCCTACATAAATGACTTTGCAGTATTATACTTTGTCTGACTAGTTTGACTTCATTTTGAATGTCTATTGCCAAATATAGACACATATTTAGTAAGTCATATGCTATGCATACTACAACGTGTTGCCATGATGTGTTACACTTGTACCTGTCTCACACACACACACACATGCCTACATCGTCAGAAGAGACATACTACACTACGGAATATTACAGTAGTAGATATTTATTGTCAAAATACTCCTAAGGAGCCCAAAACAAATAAGCCATTTTATTGGCGGTCATGTTTGCGTTGCCGCAATCGTGGGGGGGAGGAACGCGGTGAGGGGTGAGGTCGTCGCCTTCGTGTCTGTGGGTGTTGTCCGGGCTGATCAAGAGGTGCAGGTGCCAATGGTGTCTGCACATTAGGTGTCTGTGGCTGGACAAGGGCTGGTTGATGAGGTGGTTGAAGTGACTGTGCAGAGGTTGGTGGTCGTTGGGCAGGTGGTGGGGGTGGTGGGAGTGACTGTGCAGCATGTGGTAGTGGTTGGGCAGGTAGTGGGGGTGGTGGGAGTGACTGTGCAGCGGTTGGTGGTGGTTGGGCAGGTAGTGGGGGTGGTGGGAGTGACTGTGCAGTGGTTGGTGGTGGTTGGGCAGGTAGTGGGGGTGGTGGGAGTGACTGTGCAGTGGTTGGTGGTGGTTGGGCAGGTAGTGGGGGTGGTGGGAGTGACTGTGCAGTGGTTGGTGGTGGTTGGGCAGGTAGTGGGGGTGGTGGGAGTGACTGTGCAGCGGTTGGTGGTGGTTGGGCAGGTAGTGGGGGTGGTGGGAGTGACTGTTCAGGGTGCGGGTGTGTTTGTGTACCTTGGCTGTGGTGCTGTGCAGTTTGTGTTACAGGTGTGGGGATGTGCTGTCCTACAGGCCGACATGATTGTCCCCCTCCCTGCGTTGGCTGTGAAGGTAGACTTTGGACCACTCTCACCATGCCCTCCATCATCTTCATGGCCAAGGCATGGTGTCTTGCACTCTCTTCCCTTTGGATGGATATCAGGTCTCTTGTATTTCTAGACATTTCCTGCCAAGTGCTATCCATCCTGTCCAAAGCTTGGCCCACCCTGTCCACCCCCTGAGGGAATTGGGCCATGTCCTGCAGGAACCCAGAAATGTCAGACAGGGTAGCCCCTATGGCCCGAATATCCTGCCTCACATCTGCCTGCTGTTGGAAGAAGTCCTGCTCCCACTGGCCACCATAGTCATGTGCAGGCCCCCTCTGCTGGTGTCTGCCAGGGATGAGATGAGCAGGTCCAAAAACAGGGAGGCTGGCAGGTAGAAGTCTGTGGGCAGGAGAAGGGTTCCCAGGGGATACCTGGTCCACAACAGGGCTGGCACTTCCCACAGATGGTGGAGAGAATGGCAGGGATTCACTGCGTAGGGAAGAGTGGGTAGGGGAACCACCATGTCGGTCCCGGACGAGAGGGCTGTGAGTGAGTGATGTCTGTGAGTGGATGTGTGGTAGCCGTGTCTGTGCTGATATTTGCTGTGGCATTGATAGTCTGAGAGGAGGCAGACGGGCGTTGCTTGTCAGAAGATGTGAGGCGGGGAAGTCAGTATTGTCATCCCCGGAGTCTAACAAATTGTACTCATCATCCTCCTCAAAGGCAACGTCCTCTTGCTCTTGATCCTCCTCCTCTCGGGCATGAGTTGCAGCCGACATTGCTGCCTGGAGGATCAGGGGATTCTCCCCTCGGATTTCCCGTCTGCCAGTACTGGTTGTGGGTCTGTCAGCCTCTTTCACAGCATCATCTGAAACACAGAGGTTGCAACTGTATTGGTGATTGACCAGGTATTACATGTGCAGCAACACCAGGGTTGTATTTACTGCACCTTGCATCAGCAGATGAGGATCATGTGCTCTGGTTTGGGTACCACCACAAATGGCCGCTCACACCATAGCCCTGAGGTGTTACACGGAGATCTACATGATACTAGCAAACTCACCAGTTCCAGCCACAACTCTCTGTCCCTTTGCGTTCCCTCCTAGTCTATCCTGCTGCACCTGTCTCACCATAGTAGTTGTAGACATAGCTGTAGAGGGTAGAAACAACATTATCAACAATCTGCCTCACCAAATGACAGACATGCATATGTGTCACTCCTGGTCTGTATTTCACTTAGTAATCAACAACTGTTGATTCCATGTAGAAGGGGATCTTGATCTATGTAATGGCTTTGTAATCTAAGCTGTTGACACTCCTCGTGCCCAATTTACCTGAGGGACAGGTGCGTGACAGTTTCACAGCTGCAGCCAGGATGTCATGCATCCCCCGGGATGGTGTCCGCTGCAGTGGTCTCATCCTGTCAGCACCTGTGATGAGAAATACATGTCCATATTTTCGTACAACAGATAGTAGCTATGAGAACAAATGAGATTCTCATTAGCCATTTGTTGATAATCAAGGACGCTGTGCAGCATGCATAGCTCATTGACTTAACAAGTGGGCACCTGCTCACAAGCTTACAGCCATGCGGCACTGACATCAATAAGATGACACATCAACTGACGGACTTGTATGAGAAGGTTACTGATTTCACCCTTACCATTGTGACTGACTATTTTCATGGGTATAATGTTGTGTGTTGAGAAGTCAGAAAGGAGTTCATGTGTGAGATGTGCAATTGTCAGGGGCCTGATGTTGCCCATATGTGCTTCCCTACCCATGAGGTCACACAGCTCATTATTGAATGAGAGAACGCAGATTACTAATGTCCAT
Organism: Lissotriton vulgaris; assembly: GCF_964263255.1. Taxonomy (NCBI): domain Eukaryota; kingdom Metazoa; phylum Chordata; class Amphibia; order Caudata; family Salamandridae; genus Lissotriton; species Lissotriton vulgaris. The sequence continues at coordinate 71,231 of NW_028247528.1, read as the reverse complement.
CCTTTGAGTGTTCTCTGTTCCCATGCTCCATTTCCAACATCATGGTACTACTCACATGACAACAGATAGTGTCTTGTGTGTGCTGCAGACATCCAAACCTCATATTTCATACACTCACCAATACATGTGAATATGGTAGAAGGGAGGCAAGCAGAAGACAACATTTGGATTTGATCACACCTTGCAGAGGAGGTGAGAAGCTTTGAATCTTCGCACCTGCACTGGATTATCCTGTTGCTCTTCAGCAAAATAATGTTGCAGGTGTAACTGCATGAAGATTCACCTCAGCAGCCCCTACACCCATCTCACAGGTACACAACTGGCACCAGTGTGTGCCTCAGCCATGCCAATTTCATATTGATTTGAGCACGTTCATTTTCCTAGGGATTTAGCATATCATTGACTTGCAAGCCTGTTGTGTTGTGGAGGTTTCTCATGGCACATTGTTCTATTGTATGTCCATTGTGCACACACTTGGCATACATTTTGTGTCAGCATCTCATTTGCCACCAGGGTCTGATCGGCCATGTGTTCAAATGCCCCATGTGAGCATATTGTGATGCAGGATAACAGTGTTGTACAACACATATGGTGGAGGTGAAAGGCACAGTTCATAGGCATTCAGCAAGCTTGACTTACCGTGGCCCAGCACCGGATCAGTCTGTGGTCCCTGGGCAGATGTGAAGTACAACCTAGTAGCAGGAGTCAGTGGGCGTCTGGGGTTATGGGAGGACGGCATTGTACCTAGAATGATAAGTTTGTTTGTTAACTTTACATTCCTGCTGCCACATGTGATGCATTGGATTCCTGGCACAGGACGGGCACAAGCAGTCATGGTCACCACTGTTGCAGTAGTGTGTCATACATTATGTAATGTGTGATCCCACATATAACTTAGATTGGGCCCACTACCTTGATGCTACCTATAGCACAATGACATGCCTACGACTCCAGAGGTAAAGTCCACTATCGTGTTTTGTTGATGTCCGAAATTTATCCATCCAATGTACGCAGTACATGATCAGCTGTGTGGACTGTGCTGAACAAAGTATGTATGAAAGATTTGAAGTTGGACAGTGTATGCATTGTCAATACTACAGAGACTGCTATCTCCCTGTTTGGTCTTCATTTCCGTATCGGTGCAAATGCTACTTCTTGATTATGTCTACAAACACTATTACAATATGGTGTATACACCCTTCTGACTTGTTGTGGCCCTCGATTACAGGATTGCTTTCCCCGTTCTGGGTCTGTTGATGTAATACATGTTGTGTACCACATTTACAAAGGTATGATGAGGCAAGACATGTTATAATTTGTATTTCGCTGTTCACAAATGTCATATGTAAACGGTGAATGTCCATTGACGTCTCCAATTGTCATGCAGCAAATGTAGCATAAATGGTTGTCTTACATAGCTGGGCACTATTTGTCCCTCTGTTGTCTACTGACGATGTATGCTTTTTGACCATCTCCTTTGACTTACCAGTTAGTGTGGTTGACATGCCTTCATCGGAACGTTGCCGAATCCTCCTATGCGATGCGGTGACCTCTGCTACTGAAGTTGTCGGTGCTCTGGCTGGATGTGTCAATGGGTGAGAAGAGAGAAAAGTAGACAAATGGGAAATGTGCTTGTGTAAAGTTTCGGGGATTTGCCCATATCTTCTGTGTGATAACAGTATTGCGTGGAACTGCCGCAGACTGGGCAGGTAGGAGCAGTGGTGTGTTGGGGATGTAATGGCGTGGCAGATTGGAAATTGGACAACAGGATAGGTGTTGGACATGTTCACATCAGAGGATACTCTCATCATCTGCTTTGTTATTTAGGCCGGCACAGGGTGATGTACTGTTTGGAGACTCTAGTGGCAGGTTTACAAGCCCCTGGGGAAAATAGATTTACACTGTGGTTGCATCACTCCTGTGACACAACAGTGGTGTACAACAGACAACACATTTAGGAGTGTTTGCACCGTGACGCTACTATGGTGAATCGTCATGTTGTGAGGCCCTGCGCTACGTCAGCTTGGAGGTGGCAGGGTGTGCACTCCTTTGGAATATGCCGCGTCCAAGTGAGTCAGTGTAATCTACATCAGTGGTTCCCACACTTTTGACTCCTGAGGACCCCCATTGAGTCACCACTGGAAGCCGAGGACCCCCATGCAATTAGTATGAGTTAAATTTCAATCATTTTAACAGTAATTTGAGAAAAATACACACGTGTGCACACAAAACAAATACTCAAAGTACTAAGTATTTTGGGTCAAGATGTGCGACTATTTAATGTAGCGCCTCGCAATTTGCTACACTTTTCAAGTGGTAATTTGCGAGTCACTAAATGAAATGTACAACAGTGTGTTTGACACTGTCTGGGATTCCCAATGGGGTCGCTATTTGCGAGGTTCATTTATATAATTGAGCCGCTCGCAATTTGCTAGCCCATTGGGTATGCCAGCCCTCCCAGGTATGGTGGCCTGCTGGGCTCTGCAGGCCACCATGTCGGGGCCAACTTTTCAATAAAGCTGTTTAGAAAAGAAAATGCTGCCTGTTTACAATGCATTTTGTAAAATCAATCAAGTAACAGTAAAGTTGTCTTTACATTTTGCTAAGGGCAGGCAGAGGTCCCTGGGACCACTGCCTGCCCTTAAAATATTATTTTGCTTGCTTTTGCTAAGGGGAAGGGGTCCCCTGGAGACCCCTTCCCATTAGCAAATGCATTACCATCTACTTGAAATAGGTGGTAATTGTGACTGTTTTGCGACCACAAACATTTGTACATGTTTTTGAGACTCGCTATTTGGAAGGGAATGCTGCTTCCAAATCGCAAGTTGCTAAACCTATTTAGAGTGTTGCAAACAAATTGGAACTCGCTAAATCGGCTATGTACATGGCCCCATAGGTTTTTGCATGCGCAAACGGGTTAGCGAACCCGTTTGCGCTTTTGAAAAACGATCGTACATCTGGCCCTTAGTGTTTTATATAGAAGTAATAGGCCCTCTGTCAAATGTATTTCATTTGTTTTATAGCATCTTTCATACCAATGTAGAATGTCAGAGCACTTTACATCACACACATATAGAGACATAGAATCGTACATGTAAATGTGTGTATATGAAATGTTTTAAGAGTTCTTGGTCTGGAAAAGCACAAACTCAGTATTCAGAACATGACACAGGGGCTAGCATTGACTTTAGCATACAAAATGTTTTTCTACCCAATAATTTCTTCTTAGCAGCATCAGGATAAATAATAACTGGGAGATGTTTAAGTTACAAACTGGTACCATGCAATTTGCAAGCAGCTCTTTGATGACAGTTTATAGGTCCCTCTGCTAGATTATGATTGTCACTCATGAAGAGCACAGTAACAAATGAATCTCTGTGACAAAAGCAGTAACCACAATCCTAGGTACATACAATACTGCTTTTCAAGATGCATTTTATACTTTCTTTGCAGTAGCCACATTTCTACTCTGTGCTACATTTGTTACATTACAGCTGCCACAGAACAACATTCTCCTCATGCTCCAGCAGGTACATTGATCACTGGCATTATCTTGGCACGTTTATTGTTGCTGGTAAGCTGCTAATTATACAAGAAAATTTCTGTGCTTTAAAAAATGATGCCTATGGACCCCATGGAAATGTGTTACGGACCCCTGGGGTTCTGCGAAGCACAGTTTGGGATACACTGATCTACATTATTTCACAGTATCACCTATCAGAGGCTGCTGTGACGCAACAATACGCCTGCTTGAGGCAGATGTCAGGAGTGGCACAGCACGTTAGGTATGGGCAGTGCATGGATATTGTTGGAGTTGCAAAGCTCTTGCGACACAACTTCAGCAAAGCCCCCCCTACACACCATCAGATTCAACACACATCTGTCTATCCCTGCACCACAGTGCACAACCATATGTACACGACACATCAGTGTTTGCGCAAGGCTTGAATTGGTCACATGTCACATTGGTACTGGCGCTTCCCTGCTAATGTTTGTCTTTAGCTTATTTATTTATTAAACTTACTTTTCAATTTCCATTTGTCATTGCACATTTTCTGTCAATATGTACAGTTATTGAATTAGCTGGGTTGTGTATGTATGGCATCAGTACTGTGCACATGTTTTTAATTGGGTGGGGGGGTATTAGCCTTTTCTGATGCAAAGCATTCTGGGACTTGTGGTGCTACGTAGTGGGTGATACATGAGTCTCTGACTAACCATATTTTTATATGCACTTAGGACTATTTCCATGATCACTATGACAGTGTAACACAGACAATCTCTTCATGCACATTTTCTTTTCATTCCACTTACCTGGTACCACGTGGCGGACGTCACTGACAGGCAGCCCATGGACCAAGTGGGGGTATATTGTTGTCAGGATATCCTCCTCCTGTCGGGTGAGCTGGATGCGGGGTCCAGGGCATGCAGCAGGGAGGATTCTGCGCAGTTCTATCGTGGAATATTTTTCCTTGACCCTCTGTTTTTCGTCCTGCCACTTTTTTTTAATGTCCTGTATGGTTCGCCTCTCCACCCGCAGGGCTGAGACAGCAGTGGCTATCTGCTGCCATAGTTCTTGCTTCTGTGCCCCACTGGTGCAATATGGTGGTAGCCCATGTAGGCGATTGTGGTGCCTTACAATGTATTCCACTAGCATGGTGGTCTCCTCTGCAGTGAATTTTTTTTTCCGTCTCTGCTCCATGTTCACTGTCACTGGAAGCATTGTAGGAACAGTCTCTCTGTGTCCAAACCTGTTCCTTCACTGTGTGCTGCTTTTATGTGTTTTGTGGTACTGGTCAATTAGTGTTAATTAGCTTCAGCTGGAGCGTGGTGGGGGATGGTAGGCAGTGGCAGCATACACCATGGCAAAATGGAGCTGTTGGCTGGGATTGGCTGCTGTGTGTCAGCTGGTCCATGTTGGGGGATGGGTGGACCTTGGCCAGGTGTTTCCTCTTGGCTAACATGACAAACGGCCAGCAATCGTAATTTACGGCCTGTGATCGTAATATACGGCCCGTAATCGTAACTTACGGCCCGTAATCGGAATTTGCGCAGATGTGCGGTAAAGTCCGCCAGAGTGCCGTACTATCCGGCCCGGTGGCAGAAATTACGGCCCGGCGGCGGACGTAAAGTTAGTAGTCGTAAGTCTCTTCTGTGAATCCCGAAAAGTAGTAAGTTCATTCTGTGAATCCCGAAAAGTAGTAAGTTCATTCTGTGAATCCCGAAAGTAGTAAATTCTTTCTGTGAATCCCGAAAGTAGTAAGTGCATTCTGTGAATACCAGATAGTAGTAAGTGCATTCTGTGAATACCAAATGTCTTAAGTTCATTCTGTGAATCGGGCCCCTCGTCCCTATACTGTTCACCGAACTTGGAAAAATGAACAAGTGCCAGATCCGGTTGCCCATTAATGAACAAATACGTCCTGTCGCACAACATCACAGGCGAGTGCCCTTCCACCTTCAACAAGCTGTGGAGGATGAAATTCAGGAGTTATTGCAAATGGACATTATCGAGCGGACAGAAGGTCCAGCACCGTGGGTTTCACCAGTGGTTATCGTGCCAAAGAAGGGCACACCCGAAAAGGTGCGCCTGTGTGTAGATATGAGGCTTCCCAACACCGCCAACGAAAGGGAGCGTCATCCAGGACCTCATTAAAGTGACATGATTTCATCCCTAAAGGGCGCAAGAGTCTTTTCCAAACTAGATTTAAATAAAGGATAACACCAGTTAGAACTACATGAGAGGTCGCGCTATATAACAACATTTGCCACTCATCTAGGGCTGTTCCGCTATAAACGACTTAGTTTTGGAATTTCATCTGCTGCGGAGATTTTTCAAGAAGCCATTCGCCAGACCATACATCACATACCAAATACGCTAAATTATGGTGATGACATTTTAGTATACGGTTCGAATGTCCAGGAACACGACAAGGCACTAGACCGGGTGTGCCATGCTCTCCTGGAGGCCAACCTCACCCTCAACAAAGACAAGTGTGAGTTCCATCAGTCCACTCTTAAATTCTTTGGACATGTGTTTTCTGGAACCAGGTTGAAGCTTGATCCTGAGAAGGTGATAGCCCTAAATGATACCAAAAGTCCTCAAGACGTGAGTGACATTCGATCTTTCCTGGGCATGGCAAGTTATTGTGTCAGGTACATAAAGGATTACGCCACCATCAGTCACCCGTAATGTGCTCTTACCAAACAAGGGCAGCCATTAATTTGGACTCCCCAATGTGAGCAGGCGTTTCACTCAATCAAACGAGCCGTTGAGTCTGCGGACAACTTGGCATATTTCAGCTGCAAAAGAAATACCAAGATCACCGTTGATGCTAGCCCGGTGGGACTGGGTGCAATACTGGCTCAATTTGACAAAGAGACAGACCAGAGGCACATAGTGGCCTATGCCAGCCGAAGTTTATCGGACACTGAGAAGGCCTATTCCCAACCAGAAAAAGAAAGCCTTGCTGTTGTGTGGGCCTGCAAGCATTTTCAAATTTTTATATATGGCAAGCACTTCACGCTAGTGACCGACCATCAATAGCTAGTTACCATTTTCAGAAACCCCAGAGCCAAAATGCCACCTCGAATTGAGCGCTGGGGTTTGTGTCTACAAGAGTACACTTATACAATAGTGCACAAACCAGGAAAATCAGCGAATCCGGCTGATTACATGTCGAGACACCCTCAAGCATCACAGGCTTCACGTCCATCTGTGGCAGAAGAGTGCATACACTTCGTAGTGGACCAAGCCAGACCACCGGTGGTTCCCTTGGAGGCAATATGTGAAGCCACAGCTCAGGATCAGGTCCTTCAAAAGGTGATGCACAGATTGCGGACCAATTGATGGCGCCATGACAATGAGGAGGAAGGGTGCGATCCACACATCCGCCAAGAGATGCAGGCCTTTAAGCATTTGAGTGAGAAACTATCTGCCACATCAGAGGGGCTCCTACTGAGGGATCAACGGATCGTCATTCCTATGCAGCTCCGCCAGGGCGTCATGAATCTAGCCCATGAGGGCCACCGTGGAGTGGTCGCAACAAAAGGAGCTCTCAGAGAGCGAGTATGGTTCCCGCTACTTGACCAGATGGTGGAGCTCACTCTAAAAGACTGCCCCCAGTGCCAACTGGTCAATCAAGGAGATCCTCCAGCTCCTCTACAGATGTAAAGCTACCCAGCAGTGTATGGCAAGAGCTCGCCATGGATTTTTAAGGACCTCTTCAGTCGGGCAAATATGTCCTAGTAACAATGGATGAGTACTCCAGATTTCCAATAGCACAGTTTGTATCATCTACCAGAGCCACCAGCACCATTGCTGTGTTGGATGAAGTGTTTGCTGCTTGGGGCTTTCCTAAAGAACTCAAGACGGATAATGCCCCCCCCCCTTTAATGGACATGAGTTTGGAGAATTTGCGAAGCACCTCAATTTCAGGCGTCGCAAGGTCACTCCTCAGGCCAATGGAATGGTAGAGAGATTCATAGCAACATTAAAGAAAACATTCCAGCAGGCCACCATTGACAAGAAGGACTTTCAAGTAGCTTTCAATGAAGTTCTGAGAGCATATCGAACGACACCCCATGCCACTACGGGGAAATGTCCTGCCACACTCATGTTAAGATGACCGATCAGAACACGGATACCTACGTGGGAAGGGGCCCTGCGACCGGTGTCGCCCACAACAGCACATTAGGAGCTAGTGGTGGTCGACCGCGAGCGCAAGAACAAAATGAAGTCCTACGCTGACACTCGGAGGAGAGACAGATCTCCATCCCTTCATGAAGGGGACTGCATATTGGTCAAGCAGGAACAACATAAAAAGACAGATTGCAAGTTTAGAGCCGAACCTCTAATGATCGCTCAACAGAAGGGTACAATGATAACAGCTGAGTCGGAGAACAAGAGAATTACCAGGAATGTCTCGCACTTTCAACGGTGCACTCCGGCTGTTAAGGATGCCCTCAACAAAAGGACTGAACGACTGGGTGCAGAGAGACCTGGCAGTGCAGCTGCAGTACAGAGACTTGAGACTCAGGCAGAAGCTGAATCGGAAGAGGGAGGTGTGGTCCTGCGACCCAGATGAGATATTCGACGACCTGTGCGGCTGATCAAAGAACTATAACCAAGTCAGACTTTTGTTTCATCATTTTGTTAACAAAGGGGGAGATATAATAATGTGTGCAGTCTAGTTGTTGGTGGGTGGAGTTAAGGGGACACAGGAAGAGGAGGAGCAGCGACAGGAAAAGATCAGATAGAGTAAGGACGGGGAACAGTGAAGACGTAAGAATAAAGAGCTTGTTAAATATAAAGAGTGTGCAGCGTTGTAATTAGTAGCACAACGCTGCACGCCCGTCTTGCAAGGTGCTTGATTGCGACATGTGTTACAGGCACCTTGGATAGGCATCACCCAGATTACAGAGATGTTACATCAATCGTAGAACTGCCCCCTGGGTTAAACATGTTGCAGGTGTGCATTTCAAACCTCAGAGCAATTAAAGAAGCTATACAGGCCAACATACATTACAGAATGGCTAGTCCCAGGTTACAAAAATGCTGCACTCACGACTTGACTGCAGAGCTGGCCCTCAAGTTACTCTGGAGATGCAGGTGTGTGGGTCAAGAAGAAAAATTATTCCTGAGATTACAAAGAAGATACAATCAAGTGAGGTGCCCCTTGCATTAAGTAGATGTTGCAGTTAGGCACAACAGGATGCAAAGCTTGGGTTGCAATGATGTCCCCCAAATATCAGTGCAGCATGGTAAAGAATTGAACAAAACTGAGTTTTTCACACTTTTATCGAATTCGGGATTGAGACTTATGAACTATTAATCAAATAATAGTTCAGTTGGTCAGGTAAGATGCACACAGTACAATTTCTAACTTTTATGATATTCTATTGCCATTAACTTTTAATATGGACCATATTCACGCAGGGTCTGTTTGTCACAACAATTTTGTGGCAAATGTTTTAACATGACGCCCTAATAAAGAGCATGTTTCTATGTGAATGCATGTTGTTTGACTAGGGCCCGATTACGACTTTGGCGGCCTTGGAGCAGGCTGTCCTGCTCCAGGACCGCCCAAGCCGTTCGCACATCGCCCACGGGATTACGAGTTACAATCTGGCAGGTGGTCCAGTGGCGGCTGGCTCACTGCACTACTTTTCAAAGGCTCATAGGAGAGCCTTAGAAAGGCATCGCCATGGGCAGGCCACAGTGCGTTTCAGCATGGCATGGACTGTAAAGTGCATGATGTCCTGGAACTGGGGGTGCATACAGACAGGGGGGCACAACATGCACACTATGCACAGAGGCAACAGGGGGCCCTGTAAGGCCCCCCTAGTTTTCTCACCACCAGCATTTTCATGACGGGCTCACTGCCATGAAATTGCTGCATTGATGTAACTAGTAATATGCTTGGCGGTATCGCACCGGCACCACTAGACATATTGCGGGATCAAGACCATCGTGCCACTGCAGTGGATTCTGGATCCCCGGCGGTTGCGACGGTCTCGTGGTGGTCCAACTGGCGCAGTTGTAATACTGTGGGCAGTCAGGCACTCGACAGTTGTTGGACTGCCACCACAACTACAATGGTCGTAATTAGGCCCCAAGTCTGCTTCCGCTTTTTTAGCTGTAACCGCTGATACAGGGATACTTCTGTTACATTCATTGTGAAACATCTTATGCTACATGATGTACAAATGTTGTTTTATGGTACAGTAGGCTTGCATGTAAAACGTCATCATTTTTCAGGTCCCACTCTACCAGACAGAGCAGCTGTTTGGTTTGCTAAAGACTTCTTGGGGACATTCAGAAAGTTGACCAAGGAATGCATTCCACCCGTTGCTTACCATAGGCTTTGTAGTCTGTAACTCACATATCCTGGCTTTCTATTTGCTGGCTTTATTTGCTTTAAGGTGTCCAGCTCGAGTAAGTCCCTCCCTTTGCCCAAACCTTGTTTACTGTATTCTTCCACGAACTTGCTTTCTGTAAACAGGCCTTTAAATCTTGTTCTTATCCTATCCAGTTTGCTGGGCATTCCCAGACAGAAGTCAGATTTCAAGCTGTGTTTCCCGAGAGAGCTTGGTGTTTACTTTGCTCTTGCTGACTTCAAAGAGAGGGAGTTTATAGGTAAGAGTAATTCAGCTTGTTCTCCCCCATGGAGCCTGCCCATGCACCTCCTATGCCCCAGAATATGAGGCTGTAAAAGAGCTCTTAAGAAGAATATCATGTAATATGCGGATAACAGATTTTTATTTTATTTTATTTTAAGTGAGTTACTGCTTTTAACAAAGTGATCCGTTTGTTACTTGCAGTTAATACATTGTAATCCTTCTAATATAGCACAGTGAGCTATGAAGGACATGTGACTCCTACACCTTATAACCCTCACTGATATATGCAACAAATAAAATGTACATTGATTTACACACTTGCACGATTTATTGTCAGTGTATGGCATGTAAAGCACTCTGACACCCTGAACTGGGATAAGGAGCACAATCAAAGATATAAAAAAAAGTGGTATTTACATTGTTATTTGTGCAAATACTGGGATAGCCCAACACATCTGACATTCCTACAGTGCAAGCATTTCTCTGATAAACATGGGTCTGAACAAAGTCAAAAGCATGCCTGTCTTAAGCAGCTGTGAAGTGATTAAAAGCGGTAAGGCTTTCTTTCCCCTCCTTTCAATTTGTAGCCAGCCAGGAACATCTTGGAGCAATAGGAAGCCTGATGGCCCCTTAACTTCAGCCTTTATCTTAGGTTCAGCTGGAGGTGAAAATAAATAACAAGCATTGGCAAAGCCAATAGGTCTTGCCTATGCAGGATCTATTGGCTTTGTCAAATATTTTTAGCAATACAGTACCGCAGCGCTGGTTTCAGTGCAGCATGGCTGAAAGTAAAAAAATTCAAGTGGTATGAAGCGGCCAATGCTAGCTGTGTCATATAGTTTTTCAGGTTGAGCCTAAGCAGTGCGTGCGCTGTCTCTTTCGAGGCATACTGTATCTGCTCTATGGGATTTGAGCACGCCCACCATTTGTCATTTGTTCTTTTATGTGCGTTCGGAAATCCTTGCTTTTCTGTGGTGAATTGTTTACATTTGTCCCGCCTTTACTTACGATGAAGTTGTGCCTGTCACCGTAAAATGTGCCAGTAACAGGCTGCACAATACTTGTAATCAGCTTCTTCAATGTGTGTATAAGCGTTCACAGCTGACATGCACATTCAATGTCTGCCTTTGACAGACATGCGCATTCAACAATGCAGGCGGGTCTCACAAAGACGCTGTCAACCTACACTTATGCACACAGTATCCCAGTTATACACTACTGCAGTTCTGACGGTAGCGATGTACAACGATACACTCATGCAACTACCTGTACACATTAAAATATGTCCCGAGTCGGAATTCAACGTCACACCCCGTCTCATCACGTTAGTGCAGCGAAGCAATGGTTCTTACTTCTAATCGTGGCCAATGTTACAAGGAAGTCGGATGCCAGCACAGCTAAGATTTAATTCATAATATTTATTCGAGTCCAGGTCATAAATAATAGAGGCAGTCGCTGGCCGACGCCAGAAGCTCTTTGCCATCTCCAACAGTCTCTCGCTCACTCAACAACATTCAAACCTATCTGGCCAGCCAAGACAAACGTGAAATAGAGGTGTCACAAGCTGAAGGTGTCACAAGCTAGATACACACAGCAAGATGTTCAGAATCTGATTTTAATATGTAAAGTTACAATCCTGGCGATTGTCTTTCCCCTAAGAAGTGCTAGACACTGCAGGTTATTCCGTGAAATTGTTTTCAACAACTAGCTGTGCATTAAAATATAACACTCACCTGTGAAAAATGCTGACCTTGGTATAGTGGAAGTAATTGCTGACATTACATTTGAAAAATATAGATCTAACTCCAGGAAAGGCTGTCTTCCCTGGTGCGCCATGAAAGTACTTACATGCTTCATGAATGCCCTTTCAGAGCCTGTGGCTTCTTAGCAAATTTGACTCCAAAAGTTTCCAAACATTCTCAGGGGAGAAGCCGACTCTCCCTGAAAACACCTACAAGAAATTTGTTTACTCGTTTTGCTCGCTGATATTTGGGGGGGGGGAGCATCAAGTACCACTTACACAGATCTTTAACACAGATCTTTAACCTGCACCAGTGAGCAGAATTTGCAGGGTACAGAGGGGACAGTTTAAGAGTTGAGTGCACACTGTCTCTGCAAAAAGGCAAGGAGCAGAGACAGTGTGCAGGTGATCACTTCTGGTAATCCTTCATATTTGGTGGCCACTATATAATCGTACATGCTATTGTCACTATTACAACACATAATATAAGTAGCCCAGGAGGATTTTCATTCAACATGAGTAGCTTTCAGGGCAGAAAAAGTTGGAGACCTCTTTACTAAACAATATCTCTCAGTTTCTCTCCTTCCAGACCCTCTTTACAGGGTACTGTGTCACTCTCAATCTGCTCCCTCGGTTTAGGTGCTTTCTCTCTCGCTCTCTCTCTTTCCTCTGTCTCTTCTGTCAGTGCAGGTTGCTCTCTCTCCAAACTCCCTCTATGTCTTCATGGTGCTCTCTACCACAGCAAAAATAACAGTAGATGGACAGAATGCAGAACAATGTCATACATTCACCACAGTACAGAGATCTGGGCCTAAATCCATCGTTTTTTTGCACTCCACACCCCCCCAGTTCAGACATGGCCATATGCAAATCAGCCTTGACCCTGTGCTTCGTGGGAATAGTCCAGCCCGAACTGCCAAGCCATGTCTTTCCTGGAACGGAATCAAGCATCCTAGGACCGGTTTCTGGCTATCAGCCGTCTTCAGCCAGGATAGCTTGACTCCAGTGGTGTGGAGAGCATGGGACTCACGTCTGAGCATACCCATCCCACTCGGGTGACAAAAGCAAAAATAAGAGTAGATGGACAGAATGCAGAACAATGTCATACATTCACCCCAGTACAGAGATCTGGGCCTAAATCCATAGTTTTTTGCACTCCACACCACCCCAGTTCAGACATGGCCATATGCAAATCAGCCTTGACCCTGTGACTGGGGGGTGAATGTTTTGCTATTGTGCAACATTCCGTCCATCATCTTGTGTGTTTTGCTGTTCACCCTATGTGGTAAGGGCATGCCCAGACATGGGTCCCGTGCTCACTAAGCCACTGGAGTCAAGCTATCAGGGGCGGTGGGTGTAATTTATTTAAGTGGTGGGGCGCAAAGTGATTTGTATACTGCACCGTAGCGAGTGAGCGCAGTGAGCGAGCCTGAAACTCATAAGGGGGGTTTGGTGGGGTTACCCCCCCCCCCCCCAAGAAATTTTTGGAAGAAAAATCGTGCATTTTCAAGCACATTTGAGAAAGCAGGAAGGTTAATGAAGCAATTGGTAAAGTGCAGTTATTCCATTAATAGATGGCATAACATAGGTAGCTGCTTATTCAGTATAACCACAGAATGACCATGCAAGGTTCTACAGCATATTCTAAAGCAGAACAAAACAAGTGGAACTACCCCTCCCTTAAACCATACAAAAGAGGATGAATGAACTAGTCAAATAACAAACAAGCATTGGAAATGCAATAGGTCTCGCAGTAGTAAAGTTTGAGCTATAGGTATTATTTATTTTTTTGTTTTTTATTTATGTGTTGTTTTTTCTAAATAGCTAAATTAATAGCTTTCTTCTTTACAAAGCCAATAGTTATAATTTTTGTAAATGTGACACCTCTAGCATTTGTAAAGCAACATGTTTTGTATTAACGGGACTTATATGTGACTTATATGTATTGATATAAAAAAAATCAATGGCTTTAAAAAACAATTAATAATTAATACGTAAATAAAATGGATTTTTTTTTATATTGCCAATAGCTTAAAGTTTATTAAATATATTTAGTGAAGATGCTGTGGTTGCGCTGAGTGAGGGTGAGTGAGGGTGAGAGTGAGTGAGGGTGAGGGTGAGTGAGGGGTTGAGGGTGAGTGAGGGTGAGGGGTTGAGGGTGAGTGAGTGAGGGTGAGGGGTTGAGGGTGAGTGAGGGTGGGTGAGGGGTTGAGGGTGAGTGAGGGTGGGTGAGGGTGAGTGAGGGTGAGTAAGGGTGAGTGAGGGTGAGTGAGGGTGAGTGAGGGTGAGTGAGGGTGATTGAGGGTGAGGGGTTGAGGGTGAGTGAGGGTGAGGGTGGGTGAGGGTGAGTGAGGGTGAGGGTGAGTGAGGGTGAGGGGTTGAGGGTGAGTGAGGGTGAGGGGTTGAGGGTGAGTGAGGGTGAGGGATTGAGGGTGAGGGGTTGAGGGTGAGTGAGGGTGAGGGTGAGTGAGGGTGAGTGAGGGTGAGGGGTTGAGGGTGAGTGAGGGTGAGGGGTTGAGGGTGAGTGAGGGTGAGGGGTTGAGGGTGAGTGAGGGTGAGTGAGGGTGAGGGTGAGTGAGGGTGAGTGAGGGTGAGGGGTTGAGGGTGAGTGAGGGTGAGTGAGGGTGAGGGTGAGTGAGGGTGAGGGTGAGTGAGGGTGAGTGAGGGTGAGTGAGGGTGAGTGAGGGTGAGTGAGGGTGAGGGGTTGAGGGTGAGTGAGGGTGAGTGAGGGTGAGGGGTTGAGGGTGTCTAAGGTCTCATCTGCATAACAACGATCTGATCAATACAGTGTTTAAAGATGGCTCCTATTGGTTTAATCAAGGGCAGCTGTACAGCTCTATCGGGTCAGAGTTTCCAGGGAGTTGTTGTGTGCGTTTGTGACTGAATTCAGTGTACGCTGGGCCCTTACTGTTTGTCTCCTTACAAGTGACTGAATAGCCAGGTATTGCACATTCACAATGTCCGTGGTTTATGTTCGGAGCTGTGTCTTAATGGCTGCTGTTGTAAGAGGTCATTTGTGGTGCTCTGTTCAGGCCCACGCCATTATTTATTTCTGCCCTTTCGTAATACCCTGAATATACATACCCCTGGCATTGTCTGTCATATTATTGCTTCCGAACATTATTCAGTTTATCACTGGAATACCCGAGTAAAGGAATGCAGCACTCTTCCTATGTTCTTTCTTTGTGGACACCGATGTAAAATTAACCTCTTTAGAAATCAGGATTTGCATCCCCAAAATATATTTGAGAATCACATCTCGGCACATTTATCCTAAAAGCAGAACGTTTTAAAAGGCCATGGTTGTTGACCTAAATATGAACCCCCAAAAATGCTAATGTTCTGCTAAGCATCGCAGAGGTCATGCATGCCGCAGAGTTAAATGGCAGACTAACGTTGAACTAATGAAATGAGTACCACTGGTGTCGGTGAGAACACGTGATATGCCACAGCTGCTCAGTGTGCGGTCAGTACGCTACTTAAATGGTCATTGGTATATTAATGGACCCAAAAAAATCAGTGTGCGGGTAATATAATTAAGGGTGTGCACGTGCGTGTTTGAGGTGGTTTCGTGCAATTGTTGCAGAATGGATTCTGAACCAAATCACCTCGTAGTCTCAAACTTTGACATTTACATAGCGCCCAGCTGTCAGAAGCGCTGCCTAAAGCTGCAACTGCAGCGCTTTAGGAAGGCATTCAGATTACAAATTGTACCAACAGGATGTCAGCATTTTACTTTGCGAGAGCACGCTAGAGAACAGAAACAGCAACAACATTGGCGGTTCAAAGGCTAGACTCCTTAATCCGAAATATGTTCCACTGGCTATGGGTTCCAGCAACAGAAAGGCAGCGCCATTTCTCGCGCCAGTAGTGGCACGCAGCCGCTGGGGTGACCGCAGCTCACACAAAGTAGGGGCTGGCATTCCTGGGATGCCAAAGATCTGAGGTGGGGGAGGGAGAGGTGAAAGGCTTCACAGATTTGTTCAACAAGGAAGTAATAAACAATGCGCGACGTCGGGAACTGCGGGCGAGCTCTTTTTGTGTGCATATAAAGTGTCAAATAAAGCGACTGCCAAGGTAGCTGTAGCCAAGGCGTGGAACGGCCGCCATTGTCCCGGGCTGATTGGAATGGAAAGTGAAATGTTTCAGGAAAGCATGTCGTGCCTGCATAGAAGAAGCTCATTAAAGACAAGACGGAGGGAAGAGAGGGGAGGGGGGAGGAGAAATGCGACACGGCGGGAAGGGGAGGGGGCGGAGCGGGTAAAATAAACAAACAAGACGGAGGGAAGAGAGGGGAGGGGGGAGGAGAAATGCGACACGGCGGGAAGGGGAGGGGGCGGAGCGGGTAAAACAAGACGGACGTGCACGCGCTTTTAAGCTCAATGCGCATGCGCATTGAGCTTAAAAGTCACGGGCACTGCAAGGAATCGCCACGATTCCTTGCAGTGGATAAAGAGTGGATAAGCCCCCATAGTCTCGCTTGCTCGATGCGCATGCGCATCGACAGGCGAGACCTAAAAACTGGGGAGGAATAGGAAACATAGATGGGCAATAAAGCGAAATGACAGAGCAAAATTTACAGCGTGATAAAGAAACCTGTAAAATTAATAAAATATCAGATATGCATGAAATAGCAACACAGCAGTAAAAACATTATTCCAAGATGTAATCTCTTGTTTAGGAAGGATGATAGGAATTCTTCAGGCTGCTCTCCCTCCTAGAGAGGGTAGAAGAACTACAAGGGCTGGCTACAGAGCCATGAACACAGTTGGATGGCTCCCCAGAAGAACCAGTGCACAAATCTGGGGGAGACCCTAAGATTATGTGGCTTTAATGCATTCACCACCATGTATCTGCAGCAGAAATGCTCTGGGTCTGAGAGAAGCCCTGGCTTTTGAGAGATGTTGTTGCTGCTGTCTCTTGCTGTTCCATCATCACAGTCCCTACCAAGACCGGCGTAGCCACAAACTTATTTGCTCTGGGTCACGCCTTGAGCCCTGCATTGCTTGACAGGTTACTTCAGGCTCGAGGACTTTGATTACTGGTTTACATTTTGCATTTTCTTAGTTACATCGAAAATGGTTCCAGGAAGACTTAATGTTTCAGGTTGGTTTTGCTGCCAACTCTATTTTTTGGGAGTTTCTTTTTAAGTTTTGGCTTTTAGCTGGCTGAAGGCAGACCTATTGTTTTCAATACAAAAAAGAGTTTGCGCTTTGCTTGTGATTGTATGGCTTTGTTGACTATTTCAGTTGTCTCTGCCTGATTTATTGGCTTTCCTCAAAAAGATTACATAACCAAAATACATTTGTCGTGCACAACACTCACAATACCAGAGTGCTTTTTTCACGAAGATGGCCAGACAACAGCCCAAGTTGTTAAGGGAAGGATCCGGCACACCCAGAATAGCATTTGACATTGTGTAAGTCAGTTTATCACAGGGTAATAGCAGGTTTAAGGTCTTAGTGTTGGGTGTTCCTCCTACAGGTCACAAACTCGATGGAGGAATTTGAGCTCAAGTGTTGATTCCACGGAGATGAAAGGGTTTTCGAAAAGGTCCTTCCAAAGTGCTGACCTTTTCCTGGAAGTTCTCATTTCTGTAGTACAGTCACTTCCTGCGCCCTCTGTAACCTTCCAATTCCCATAGGTCATCTGGGCTTTAATGATCCCCTGCCCTACAGAAATACCTTCTGCTGTCACAAGTCAGCGCCGGCTGACTGCAGGAGGCAACTTTTAATCTCTCGGCTGCTATAAAAGGCAGCAACACTAATGGCGCAAAGGTCTGTAGAAACACAAGCACAACCACTGATAAAGACAATCGCATTAGCTTTTGAATAGTGAAAATATTTTACGAAGCTTCATTGACACACACACGCACACCCTCACACACACTGCTGTGTGCCACACCCCCGATCACTTATTTTTTCTTCGGTTGACCCTCGCAACCTCCTTGATTGCCAGCGAGTGGCACAAAGCAGAAAATGGACAGGCCAATCAAACATGACAGACAGCACAGCAGGACACCAATGCTGGCTGCAGCAAACTAAGTTTCTGAGACAGCCATAAACATTACAGATTGCGTCTAGATCGCTTCAATCCACCTTGGTGTACAGAGGTTAACAGTGAAGAGTTACTCCTCCTGGCTTGTCACAGAACATTGCAAGACTGCGTGTTATACTCTGCACGTAAACAACCACGGATGACTGACTCCCACTGGCACCTTGATGTATATCCTGCTGCATAGTACTTACTACTTTGAATACACAGGGTGAAATATGGAGGCATTAAGTCCACAGAATCATCAGACTGCATTTCTGTACTGTGTAAGGAAAAGGTTACTGTTTCATGCAAATTATGTATTCTGTAATGAAGTGAGATACTGCTCAAGGGACGATCCCTGAATACCATGATTGACACTGTGCGACACTTCCTTGCTGCACCGAATCTGATTCCTGAGTCGATTAGTCGTGTCACTAGAGTGATGTTGAGTGGCAGCATGAGCATCACTCCTTGAGAATACGTTCTGAATGCTGAGAATCTGACTGGTATATTAGAAAGAGTAAGAGGAATGTGCCCACGGTTGCTGAACAGGCTTACAATGTGAGCAGAAAGAAGCAAGGGAAATATTCGGCACAGTTACACAATGTTCTGTCAAGGCTAATGTGTTCATTATAAAAACATAGTTCGAGTGGGGCGTGGCGAAGATGGCGTCGGAGTAGGACGCTTCTCCGAGCCTCTCCGGCGCCGATCCAACGTAGCTTATAATAGCACGGTCCTGGGGGAGCCGACTGGCTCCAAAAGTGTGGCGGAGGTCACCGTTGCATAGCGGAGTGGCTCGGTGCCGTCGGTGAAGCGGAACGGCATTTGTAGCGGTATTTGTGCCCTGGCCTCGCCTGGTTCAGAGGCCGGCTCAGAAGATCGCAGCGCCCGCTGTTGAGGAGGAAGGGCTCGCCTACGATTTCCCCTGCGCCAGCCGAGAGAGGAGAAGCGCACCTTTCCGGTGAAGAGGCAGATCTGGTCGCCGGTGCACTCCGGGGGAGATCGATGGTGCTGGCCTGAGGAGTGGAGAGGGACCCAGAGGCGACGGAGCAAAGAAACACCGCGGTGTCCACCCGAGGGGGCGGCCAGAGGCGCCTGGGTGCTAGCGGAGGCTGCGCACGCCGAGGGCTGCTGGGGTGAGTAGGACCGACTAGTGGGAGCCCCGCACTGGACACAGGAGGAGGCGTGTGGAGCCGGTGCCGGAGGAGAAGGTCCGGCGGGTGGGCTGAGCCGAGCGCTAATTTGCCCGCATCGTGGACGCAGCCTGAGTGATAGCTGCGGTAACCTTGACCACCCGGCCTAAGCCTGCAGATCAACGTGGTGCTATTTGCGCCGGCCATTGGGAAGCATAAAGGCACGCGGAGGCTGGACGCCTGCACTACCATGTGGGCCGCGTGAGCGGGCCGGAAACGCCTCGAAGTACAGATTGCGGCCTGGAGGGTGCGACGAAGGGACATTGAGAACGCGGACACCGACTTTGGGTCGGAGGTGGAGTAAGCTGCTGTCGCCGGAGCCCTGCATTGACTGTTCTAGGAGCGCACCCCGGCAGAGAACGTCGCGGGCCATTTTGTCTGGCCTCTCCTGGTGTAATTGGTTGGCTATCGCCTGCGCCTGGGTTGACGGAGGCTGCATTGTCTTTCCACGCTCTACCTTCCTGGGCACGGATATCGGGGGATGGGCGCTTCTTGACCCCTGGCTGCGAAATACTCGCTAAAGATCTGCCACCTGGAGATTCGGCGAACGAGGAAGCTTTGAGGGCTTCCTGGATAGAGAGGAAGGGATCGTTTGGACGGATCAGTGGGGGACGTTGCCCCATCTGCGGACCTGGTGATCCCATAGCACCCTGCCCTTGAGTGTTTGAGGAGGGAAGATCATCCGGGCTGTCCAATACGCTACGCAAGGGGCGTCCAGGGAAGGATTGGGCATCTAAGTCCTCACAGCAACCAGCATCCCCAGGGGCCAGTGGCTCGTCGAAGCAGTCGGACGATGAGGCCCCTGTAACCAAGGCTTTTATGTCTGAGCTTTTTGCCTCCATCAAGGAAGATATTTCTGAGCTCCGCACACAATTGTCGTCCGACCTCCGGGAAGTACGGAGAGATGTGGATGGCATTGGCGAGAGGGTGGCGACCCTAGAGGACCATGATTTGAGTGTGGCTAATGATGTACACCTGCTGCAGCAAGATATCATCCGTCTCACGGAACAGAACTTGGATTTGCAGACCCACGCGGAGGACTTGGAAAACCGGTCCCGAAGGAACAACATCCGCATCCGCGCGGTGCCGTGGGATGGTGAGACGGGCGACCTGCGTGGCTACGTTCAGGAGTTGTTTTTGCAGATTTTGGACGAGGAGGATGTGCGGGAAATTAAGATGGACAGAGTACATAGAGTGGGGTTGCCCAGGCGAGGAGGGGGGCCTCCTCCTGACATCCTCATCTGTGTGCATGATTTCCAAGTGAAGGAACGCATCCTCCGTAAAGCCAGAGCCATCACATCACTGCAATTCAGGGACCACCGCCCTCAGCTTTATCAGGACTTAGCAGCCTCTACACTACAGAAGAGAAGGGAGTTTCGTCCAGTGACTTCCTTCCTGCGGGAACGCAACATCGCCTACTCCTGGGGTCACCCCTTCCGGATCATCTTCCGATGGCAGAATCGGCTGGCACAGATTCGCTCTCTCCAAGTGGCGAAGGACCTCTTGGGTTTAAACGACGTCACGCCTTCTCAGGGAGCGAGCACATCCCCATCTCGGAGGCGCCATCGCTCTTCCTCCTGGCACAGAGTAGGCGCATCCCCGGACCGGCGGCGACCGGATCGCAATACTAGCTTGCAGGAAAGGGGTAATGCGGTGGCTTCGGTGGCCTCGGCAACTTTGGCAGATTCCCAACAAAGCTCCGGAGCGGCATGACACCTGATCTAAAGGCGGATCGGCGCTGGAGGGGCGTCGGCCCTTCGGTCTGGGGGTATGGATGTACTTTTGGAGGAGACACCCCGGACCGTGGCCATGGGGGTCACCAAGTTGGTCCCCCTACCCCACTTCCAGTCTGGAAGGTCCTTCACGGACTTTGGACTACTGGAACTGATGAGTATTATCTTCAACTTTAATGTTTTGAGTTTTTTCTTCCTGTTGTTTCTTCCTTTACAGGGGGGGTCGGGAGTTGGGGGGTTTGGGGTGAAGGGTGTGGGGGGGCTCCGTGGTGGTGACGAGGGGGGTCTGTTGAATGATGCTGTGTGTGAATGCTTTGGGTGGGTGTGGTATGGGAGGAGTTGCTGTCAAGACTGTTACAGACTGGTGGAGGACTGGGGGATACATTGGGGGAGACATGGTTGGCCCACTGACGTTACCTCCGACTAGAGGGCTCCCGAGTACGGGGGAGGGAACTCATGAGATGGCTGCTGAGAGTCCCGGGGTTCTATTGTATTATGCCGGTTAGCATAGGGACTTGGAACGTCAAGGGTATGAACTCACCACAAAAGAGGCAGAAGGTATGGAAGTATGTGGTTGATCACCAGCTGGACATTGTGGGGCTACAAGAAACTCATTTGGCACGGAAGGATGAGTTGCGCCTGCGGCATAGGGCATATCCCATTATATATAGGTCCTCTGCTGCCACGAAACATAGAGGGGTGGCCCTTATTTTCCGCGCTGCACTCCATTTCCAACCTGTAGAGGTGCGCAATGATAAAGATGGCCGATGGTTGATGGTAAAGGGGCTCGTTCAGGGGCGGCTGTGCACCTTTGTGGTAGTATATCTCCCCAACTCTGGTCAGAATAAATATTTACAAAGCTTGTTGCAAAAAATTGGGGATTTTGCGGAGGGGAACCTGTTTCTATTGGGGGATTTTAATTTGGTGTGGGATAAGGAGATGGACAGCTCGGGGGGTCACAGGGCAGGCACAGGAGTGTTCTCTACTTCAACGCAGCAGGAGGTGGGGGAGCTGGGGCTGATTGATGGGTGGCGATTTTTTCATCCTACCTCAAAGGACTACACATTTTTCTCCCATGTACACCACTCCTACTCCCGTTTAGATCACATTTTTCTTGGCCAATCACTGCGCGGGGATGTCGTGGATGCCGCCATTCTTCCAATATCCGTTTCGGATCACAGCTTGCTGGTGCTTAGCCTCCGTTGGTCGTCGTCCGGTGCAGGACAGCGGAAGTGGTACTTCCCGGCATCGGTGATCAGGGACGATACCTCCAATAAAGCGTTGCGGCTTGCCATTAAGGAATTCTTTGAGCTTAATCCCCCGTCAGATACCTCGTTCTCGAACACGTGGGACGCCTTTAAGGCCTCAATCAGGGGTACGTGTCTAGGTCTCAATTCGCAACTCAACAGACTGCGACGGAAGGACCGCGAGGCCCTAGAGGCTGAGGTGGTCGACCTCAAACGGGCCCACAAGCTCAACCCCTCGAGAGTGACCCTCCGACCATTGACGGCGGTGAGGGGGAAGTTGAGGGCCCACTACACCAACTGGGCCGAACTCACGCTCTTGAGACTGGGGCGACAATCCTATTCCTGTGGGAACAAGGTGGGCAGGCATCTGGCGCGTCAATTACGCAATAGGAGGGAACGAGAATATATAGGAGGCATTAGAGATGCAGCGGGTGTACTGCAGCATCGG
Organism: Lissotriton vulgaris; assembly: GCF_964263255.1. NCBI lineage: Eukaryota > Metazoa > Chordata > Amphibia > Caudata > Salamandridae > Lissotriton > Lissotriton vulgaris. The sequence goes on along the minus strand of NW_028247528.1, from coordinate 48,711 downwards.
GACGAAGCGAAGGCGGACATTTTTGGCCGCTACTATGCTGACCTTTACTCGGGGGATAGTCTTGGAGCGGAAGCCCAAAAGGAGTATTTGCGACGCCTGCCCCTACCCCAGGTATCTAAAGAGTGGAATGAGTTGCTGGAGGCGCCAATCTCTAGGGAGGAGGTCCTTGAAGCCATTAAAAATTTGAAGTTACACAAGGCACCGGGGCCGGATGGTTATACCGCTGTTTTTTATAAATCGTACGCTGCCGAGATATGTGACTTCCTAGTGTCTCTTTTTAACGATATGGCAATGTCCGGGTCCTCTGCGGGGTCTCTGGCGGAGGCGGTGATCACGGTCCTGCTGAAGCCGGGGAAGGATCTCGCGCACTGTGCATCTTTCCGCCCCATAGCACTACTCAATATTGACGCTAAATTGGATTCAGCAATCCTGGCGCGCCGATTACAAGATTTGATGCCGGCGATCATACACCCTGACCAATCCGGTTTTATCAAAGGGCGCCAGACCCACGATAACACTCGCAGAGTGGTTCATTTAATTGATAAGGCGGACAGGTTCCGCATCCCGGCAGTGCTTGTGGGTCTGGACGCGGAAAAGGCCTTTGACCGGGTGGACTGGGGCTTCCTGTTTAACACGCTATCGGCCTTTGGATTCTCGAAAAATTTTATCACCATGGTGAGGGCGAATTTTTGCAGTCCCAGATCGAGAGTGGTGGTGAATGGCCAGATGTCGGCATTTTTCCCGCACTCGAGGGGCACCAGACAGGGCTGCCCCCCCCTCCCCCTTGCTGTTCGCGCTCAGCATTGAACCTTTAGCGATGGCGGTGAGAGAACATGAGGGGGTGCGAGGCTTACCGTTCACAGGAGAGCAACATAAGATCACGCTATTCGCGGACAACATCTTGTTTTCTGTAGCGGACCCGGAACATTCATTGCCCTGCGTTAGAGAGCTCCTGCTAGAATATGAAGAAGTGGCGGGCTTCAAGGTGAACTATAGCAAATCATACATTTTGAATTTGACTCTCTCGCAGGCGGAAGTGGACCATGTACGGACACTGACACCTCTAGCCTGGGCCACTGGTTCAATTGCTTACCTGGGAGTCCACTTGACCCCGACGGTGGGCAAATTGTTCTCGGCCAACTTCCCACCCCTTCTGACGAAGACCCGAACTGAATTGGAGAGATGGAAACCCAAATTCCTGTCATGGTTGGGCAGGATACATGCAATTAAGATGGTTCTTCTTCCTAAATATCTGTATTTATTCCAGGCTTTGCCCATTCCGATAGACAGCAATTACTTTCGGCAACTCAAGACACAGATACTGCGATTTATTTGGCAGGGGGGCCGAGCTGGCCTATCCTTTGCAGTTCTACGCCGGCCTAGATTGGAGGGCGGAGTGGGACTTCCGGATCTGCAACTTTACTACAAGGCGGCCAAATTGAGGGTTCTGGTGGAATGATCGCAGCAACTATCAGAAAAACATTGGCTGCACATGGACCGGAGTGTTGCTGGCCGGTCGATATGGGACCTGGCCTGGAAGCCGAAGAGGGACCGTCCCTTGAATGCTTATATCAGTACACCCACGGGTACCACATTGAAGGTCTGGGATCTCTTGGCCGCGGATGAGCGGTGGACAACATTCCTGTCTCCGTTTACACCCTTACATTTCAATCCGGCCTTTCCACCAGCGCTTAGAGAGGGGGCTTTTGACGCCTGGAGGGAGGGTGGCTGTAGGGCATTGACCCACCTGTTTTATGGACCAGACCCCCTTACTTTTGCTAACTGTGTGCGGGACTATCAGGTATCGCAATCCGATCGGTATCGGCACGTACAGTTGTTGCACTGGGCCACATCGCCGGGGATACTGGAGGCAGCCACGAGACCCCCCAACGCCGTTCGAAGCTTTTTTGCTGCGGACGTCTGCCATGAAGGGCGTTATCTCCTTCCTCTATCAATTGTTGCTTAAATCTGAAATGTCGCCTAGGCCACGCTATATGGAACAGTGGGAGGAGATGGTGGGGAGAGATGTCACCGATAATGAATGGTCGGCGCTTTGGCGGGATATGACCCAATTTAATCACTCGCTCCATCTGAGGGAAGCACATCTAAAGACTCTCACGCAATGGTACCTATGTCCAACCAGGCTCCACCGCATATACCCAGCGACTTCTGATAAATGCTGGAGGGGTTGTGGACTCCTAGGGGACTTCCGCCATATTTGGTGGGACTGCCCAGTGATCCGGCCCTATTGGGAGGAAATCCTCTCACATATCAAGGATATCCTCCAATACCCTATAGAGGATTCTATAGCCTCTGTACTGTTGGGCCTGCGAGACCCTGGCCTTGAACATCAAACGCGAGCTGACAAAAAGATTCTGTGGCTTTGCCTGGGGGCGGCCAAACTCACATAGGCGGCGGCATGGAAGCAGAAGGAGGCACCAGCAATCTCTCTGTGGCACGCTCGACTGTGGAAGCTCTTGAGCTTGGAAAGAATGGCGGACATCTTCCTCGGTAATTATACGAACTTTACGCTCATATGGGGACCCTTGGTTGCCTTTCTATCTAAGGGCTTACCATCAGCTGTATGCCCAGCATCTTTGAGATCTCTACATCTCTTCCAAGTTTAGTGCGGCCTTATGAATGAGTGTGGTATGTGTGTGTCACCGCCATGGGGGGGGGGGGGGGGGGGGGGGGGGATGGGAGTTATATTTTCTTTTTTTTTCCTATTTTTTCTTTTGGGCTACTGAGGTGCACGACAATGTCAGTAAGTACATCTGACTTGGCTACGCAGGTTCGTGGGCCTGATTGCTTTGGACCTTAATTTGTTTGCACTGTATAGCACCGATGGTTGGTTGCCTGAACTAGTGATTTACTACTCCTTGATTGTATCCAGTGCTGTCGGACTAGACTTGTCTCTGCGGTGTGACAACGCCATCATCTTGATTTGAATTGCTCCCCCTGCGTGGGGATCTGTGCGGCACCTTAGTGCTCTTTCCTGTGTTTCCTTTTGTTCTATGCAAAATAAAAAAAATTACAAAAAAAAAACCATAGTTCGAGTTTTCTTTTAATGACCGAATATGTCGTTCATTATTGTGAGATGACCACTGTAATAGCCGTGGGTATCCTTGTCATGCTTTCCTATTACTAAGATAATAAATTAGTGTCTAGTCTAACCACAAATGATGAATGAAACATGTGCTAGCGATTTGGAAACCCACTCAGAATATGATTAAGTAGTTAAGGCAATCTGACAAGGGAAACCTAACCTTTTGAATGAATCTACCGAGGACTTACTTAGAATTAATTTATTTGACCATTCTAAACAGAGTCCAAACGACGCACATTTGCAGATGAAGACAGGCCGGCCATTATTTCCCGCCGCTGCTCTGTTCCCGGCGGGAGATGTGAAAAATTCAGTACCTTTGTATGTAAAATATTCACAGGCTTTGGAGAAGCATGCATCTGTGGAGATATAATCAGCTAGGCTTAGGGAGGACGGCTAGAGGTTCGAATAACTGATCTTCAAAAAGATTACATAGCCAAAATACATTTGTCGTGCAAAACACTCCGTTCACAATACCAGAGTGCTTTTTTCACGAAGATGGACAGACAGACAACAGCCCAAGTTGTTATGGGAAGGAGCCTGCACACCCAGAATAGAATTTGACATTGTGTAAGTCAGTTTATAACAGGGTAATAGCAGGTTTAAGGTCTTACTGTTGGGTGTTCCTCTTACAGGTCACGAACTCGATGGAGGATCCGATACCGTCATCCCGATCATCATCGGACTGACTTGACTTCACTTCACTACTGGTCGACACGAGCTGAGCTCCAGGGACCACAACGTCACAGCAGCGCAGTAAACTGAACCCACGCATCCTGGCGAAATGGCCAATCACTGCATGGCTTCACTGTGAAGCCATGCAGTGATTGGCCATTAAGTTGTGGCACGGTGGCAGAGGCAGTGTGTGTGCCACCCCCACGTGAGACATCCAATGATGGATGCTGCGCAGTGGACCAGCCAATCCCGGCGCTGCATGCAGTGCCAGGATTGGCTAGGGGGGCACATTTGCTGCTCGCCCTGTCGCCCTTTGTAAACCCGGGCTGTGGCAGGCGAACAAGTACCCCTGGGTCCCGCTGGGGAACTTCAGTGCGCATGCTTCGGCTAGTTGGAAACCAAATCGCACTTGCGCACTACGGTCTGCTGCAGCCTGAGTGTGTGGACTGTCTGTCACTCAAGCTGCAGCAGGCCACCCCCCCCCCCCCTGCGCTCTCCGAAATCGCCGGGTGTGTCCCGGATTCCCGGCGGCTGATTATTGCTGTAATTAATGTATTGGTTTATGTGCAGTCAGTAATTTTATTTTGATAGTATTACGGCCGGCGGCCGCAATGCGGGTCCATGTGGGCTGGTGGGACTACGTCCCTACGCCCCAATAGACGCACCGCGGCTGCAAGCTATCCTGGCTGAAGACTGCTGATAGAGAGAAACCGGTCCTAGGATGCTTGATCCCGGTCCAGGGAAGACATGGCTTGGCAGTTCGGGCTGGACTGTTCCCATGAGGCACAGGGTCAAGACTGATTTGCATATGGCCATGTCTGAACTGGGTGGCTTGGTGAGCATTATAACAATTGATTAAACCCAGATCTGTGACTGGGGGTGAATGTTTTGCCATTGTGCAACATTCCGTCCATCATCTTGTGTGTTTTGCTGTTCACCCTATGTGGTAAGGGTATGCCCAGATGTGGGTCCCGTGCTCACTAAGCCACTGGAGTCAAGCTATCCTGGCTGAAGACGGCTGATGGCCAGAAACCGGTCCTAGGATGCTTGATTCAGGTTCAGAGAAGACATAGCTTGGCATTTCGGGCTGGACTGTTCCCATGAGGCACAGAGTCAAGACTGATTTGCATATGGCCATGTCTGAACTGGGTGGCTTGGTGAGCAACATAACAATGGATTAAACCCAGATCTGTGACTGGGGGTGAATGTTTTGCCATTGTGCAGCATTCCGTCCATCATCTTGTGTGTTTTGCTGTTCACCCTATGTGGTAAGGGTATGCCCAGACGTGGGTCCCGTGCTCACTAAGCCATTGGAGTCAAGCTATCCTGGCTGAAGATGGCTGATAGCCAGAAACCGGTCCTAGGATACTTGATTCCGGTCCAGAGAAGACATGGCTTGGCAGTTAGGGCTGGACTGTTCCCATGAGGCACAGGGTGAAGACCGATTTGCATATGGCCATGTCTGAACTGGGTGGCTTGGTGAGCAAAATAACGATGGATTAAACCCAGATCTGTGACTGGGGGTGAATGTTTTGCCATTGTGCAACATTCCATCCATCATCTTGTGTGTTTTGCCGTTCACCCTATGTGGTAAGGGTATGCCCAGACGTGGGTCCCGTGCTCACTAAGCCACTGGAGTCAAGTTATCCTGGCTGAAGACGGCTGATAGCCAGACAACGGTCCTAGGATGCTTGATTCCGGTCCAGAGAAGACATGGCTTGGCAGTTCGGGCTGGACAGTACCCATGAGGCACAGGGTCAAGACTGATTTGCATATGGCCATGTCTTAACTGGGTGGCTTGGTGAGCAAAATAACGATGGATTTCATCCAGATCTTTGACTGGGGATGAATGTTTTCCCATTGTGCAACATTCTGTCTATCATCTTGTGTGTTTTGCTCTCTACCACAGTCCTGTCCTCTGTGCAGCCTGTCTCGCTTCCAGCTCTTCCCTCAGTGAACGAAGCTGTATTTTTCTTCCTCTCGGTGAAGGATGTTCTTGTACGTCCTGATCCTCTCCTTTCTTCTGCAAGATGATTTCTACCTCATCAAGTTCTTCGAGTATAGGGACTTCCCCTTTCACCCTCCCTCTCTCCACTCTCATACAATCTTGTCTGTGTATGGTGATTTCCTTATCCATTCTTTTGTGTCACTATTACAATGCAATTGTAATTGGATTTGTATAGCGCTTACTACCCCTGACAAGGCATCGAAGCACTTTACGGCGGTTAGCATGCTACTCCGGAACCCAAGGTTAGTGGTTAGCCCATGGTTGTCGTTGGTTATTGTGATTAGTAATGTGCTCTCAAGAAAACTTGCATCCATTTACCCCACTTACTTTGTGATCTATTAATACCAGTTAGGTGTGATCATTAGTGGGGGCTATGTGGTTTCGGGTGAATGGTTGGTGGGGTAGATAGGCTGGTGGAGATTGGGAGAGGGTGCTCTTTCCCTCAATTTTTCTATCCTTTAAGTGCATCCTGCCTGAACCTCTCCAGAGCCAAAACCATAGTCAGCCTTTGAAAAAATGTTCTAACCAACCACAACCTTCAGGAGGTCGCGACAAGGCTGGGTAATGAGACTTTCATATTTGGATTATGACAGCCTATCTTAGCTCTGAAAGCAGCCTCAATCCTGCACCAGAACTGCCAACACACGCAGTGCCACCATGTGTCACACAATATTGGCTCTCTACACATGGTCTGCCAGTGTCAGCCACTAGCACCTGGCGGAAGGCTAGGTGAGCTTGAAACCTCTGTGTGTGGAGGCTCAGCACAGTTGTTGCCAAACAGGAGTTTTGCAACTTCCCAAGCACAGTCTGCCCCATTCCTCGACTCACCTCACACTTTGAAAATATTAAACGACTGCTGCAACCCACCGGGAAATACCAGAGCGGCATAAGGGCCAGTCTGGCCTTGAACTCTCTATTTATTCATCTTCCATCAATACCGTTCCGTCTGCCTACCTGTTTGTCTATCTATACACTGTACCTACCCATGTGTCTAGTAATCTACTTATCTACACCTTACCATGTTTCTAGCAATCTACTTATCTACGCTTGCCTCTGTGTCTACCTATCTTATCTCCGTGTTTACCTCGATATCTATCTATCTATCTATCTATCTATCTATCTATCTATCTATCTATCTATCTATCTATCTATCTATCTATCTGTCTGTTTACCGCCTCACTATCCATCTACCTATCTAGCTATCTATCTTGTGAGTTCTTGCTTGTTCTGCCCACCATCTACCTCATATAAGATACTTCCGCCCACATCCTTTCCCTCTCCCTCTTCGTTCCCCACCTGTTCTCTTCCCCTTTTCCTCACACCTTCTGTACTTAAATACAAAAGAGCCTGGGGGGCCAATAAGTGAGTGCAGAAATGAAGTGTGAAAGCAAAGCTTTAAATCTGTGCTTTAATTGGGAAGATTATGTCCTGTACTGAGTACCTGCACTTCTTTAATTTGAAAGGGAGAGTACCTGCACTTCTCAGCACTGCTGCAATACATTTAGTAGGGGAGTTCAAGCACTTCTCTGGAACAAACAAGTACTCTAAATAGTGAGTACCCACACTTATCTGTTTCCTTTTAAAGCACTGTTTAAATCGGAGAATGAGATGGGGCCAGACAGGCACAGAATCAAAGGGAGGTATCCGGTGTGGTTTGGGGTAGAGGCGTTTGGTGTCGGTTGTGTAAAAAAACAAATACCAGAAAGGTACCAGACACTTAGTAGGGTATAAAAAAATCATTTTAGCACTACTTATCAGCTGAAGGAAATCCATTGTTATGTTTTTATATTATGTTATCTGGATCTGTAAAGTGTGGCTTATCCCCCTTGGGGTTTCCAGGCGCTGGAGCAGGTGTGAAGGTCATCTGCTGGGTGCTAGTTGAGGAGCCAGGTCTTCCGCTTTTTGCTGAATTCCAGAAACGAGGGAGAGGCCCTTTTGTTCTGAGGGAAGTTGTTCCAAGTTTGGGTGTGAGGTAAGAGAAGGCTGGGCCTCCTGTTCTGCTTTGTGAATGCAAGGAGTGTGTGTGAGAGAGAGTGAGGCAGCGCATAGGTGTCTGGTAATCTGGTGGAAGTGTAGGCAGCTGTTGAGGTAGTCTGGTCCAATGTTGTGCAGTGCCTTGTATGCATATGTGAGGAGTTTGAATTGTTAGCGTTTGTGTATCACCAGCCAGTGGAAATGTCTGATGTGAGGCATGATGTGGGTGCACCGGGGAGATCTAGGATGTGTCTAATGGCGGCATTCTGGATGGTCTCAAGATGGTGGAGGAGATGGTTGGGGATTCTGACATAGAGTGGGTTGCCATAGTCAAATCTACTGGAGACTAGGGCTTGAGTGACAGTACGTTACTTTATACTTTATAGGTTGCACTGGCTCCCTATGTTACAAAGAGTTGAATTCAAGAGCTTGTGCATCTGCCACAAAGCTATCCACGGTCAGGCGCCAGCCTATATAAAAGATAGGCTAAAAATCTACGAACCTAAGCGCACCTTGAGATCCTCCGATTCCCTCCTGCTATCTTGCCCACGCTTCAAGCTGGCAACAAAAGGAGGTAGAGCTTTCTCAGTCCAAGCTCCCACCATCTGGAACAAGCTACCGGAGGCGCTCCGTAGAGAAGCCAATCTCCTCCGTTTTAGGAAAACCTTGAAAACTCTACTTTTCAGGGATGCGTTTACATCTCCGTAGTCAAGTTAACATCTCTTTATCCTCTTTCCGTCTTTGTTGCTGTACTTTGTCAGTAGCGCTTTGAGACCTGTCGGTGAGTTGGCGCGATACAAAACTCAGTTACAAATTACAAATTACGTCTGGTACTCTTGGGAATCCGTTGAAAGATTATTTTTGAGGATGCGTAGTATGGGGAGGCATGAGGAGCAGACTGCATTCACCTGGGCGGCCATGTCGAGTTTGTCATCTAAAATGATTCCCAGGGTACACGCGTGGTTAGAAGGTGAAAGTGTTGGGCAAAGCTCTGATGGCCACCAGCTGGAGAACCATAGGGAGTTCTTGTTCCCGATGATCAGCACTTCTGTCTTGTCCATGTTGAGTTTCAGGCAGTTGCTTCTCATCCATTATGCTATGCGGGTCATTCATTTGTTGGATTGGGTTGTGATTGGGTTGAGAGGATGAGTTGCCATGAGGTCTGACGACACTTGCGTCACGTATGTGTTGAACATATACATGGCGTGAGTGGTGTCATGTATATGTTGAACAGGATGGAGCTGAGGGATTATACTTGAGGGACTCCGGGGGGGAGTCTGACTCGCTGTGTTCTCCTTGTGAGGAAGGAGCATATCCATTCAAGGGCTTGATCTTGGATGCCTGTGGTGTGTATTCTTTTGATGAAGCAGGAGTGTTTCACGGTGTTGAATGCTGCTTATAAGTCCAGCCGTAGGAGGACAGCGGTTTCTCCTCGGTCTAGAAGGGTGTAGATCTCTTCAATTGCGACAATGAGTGCTGTCTCCGTACTGTGATTGCCCCAAAATCCTGATTGGGAGTGGTCGGGAAGATTGAGGAGTTCCAGGTGGTAGGTAAGTCGCTTGTTGATTGCTTTCTCTCTTGCCGTTGCTGGGTTTGGTAGTAGGGAGCTAGGTCAGAAGTTGCTTAGTTCTTTGGGGTCAGAAAACGGTTTGTAAGGAGGGCTAGAACAGCAGCATGATTATATTCCTCCATCAAAGTGCTGGACTTGATGGAGGAGTTGATGATGTGAGTGAGGAATTTGCTGATCACGGGTCCTCCTAGGGACACTATTCATGCTAACATAAATAACACACCAGCCCCATTAGTTTACAGCATACTCCCTGAAAAGTAATGCACAACATACACTGAATTTATAACACTGATAAAAACCAAAACAATGAACAAAAGTCCTAGGAAAGTAATACTTTACTCAGATCGACAATGATTAATACCATTACCAGAATTTACCCTGGCACCCAATTTCAAGGAAGTTTTTTTCACTTTTCTCAAGCATATTGGAAAAAAAATCAAAAAACATCCTTAGTTGAGGATTACATGTCAAACAGTAAACTGCAGTTCCAGTTAAGAAAAAACAAACTTCATTATGCTTTGTACCTGAGTGTGTGGATGAGTTCTACACATCACTTACAGAATCAGATTACTATACTCAAAATGAGGAGAGATTGGCCCCACTACTAAATTACTTTGAAGATACTTGGAATTGGCCATCTAAGCAAGTCGGGTCACAGGGGGAAGTCAAGATTTCCCATTGACTGGGGGAACTGGTACGCGACCTGCTCAGAGGGAGATACAAAGACAAACAATACAGTAAATCTATTGTAAGACCTTACCCAAACCTTTATAGTGATTTTGGGAAAGTTTGAATAAGGAACAAAGTTTCAGAGAAATCAGGGTTGTCCCACTGAGCCCGTTAAAACTGAGAGCACAGCAGGTTTGTGCAGCTCTAGAGCACATTTAAAAGTGCTTTCTATTTATATTTAAGGTCTGAAGTATGAACAGATAAGGGCTAAAAGTACCAGCTTTAGGTGATTTTGCTTATATTTGTACCGGTGGGGCCGGGAGAAAACTGGTCAGGTGGCAACCCTAGGGGGCCTGGATGGTCGAATGCTTCTTCCCAACTTAAGGGGATGTCAAAGGTTTGGAGGAATGTGAGGTAGATCGTTAGAGGAGAGTTTAAGAGTGCCTAGAAATCCTATGCCTTTTTTTAAGATCCAAATGAATCATAAGTATACTGGGCAGTGGTGGTTTTCCAAATAGGGCTCCAGGGCTACGCCCTACTAAAAGTGTATAATAATATTTTATGCACATCGAGCAACACCCTAAAAGAGATCTGCTACAGAGAATGTCTGATGTCTGGGTAGTCGCCCTAAGGTGCCCGCACCAGTCATCTGATCCCTGGCACGCCTCACTGCCTCCCAATCTGTGACGTGCGTCACAGATAAAGTTAACCCGGGCGTTGCAGGCTTAAGCCCTGCCGTACCTGTACCTACAGGTCAATCAGCCAGTCACCCCACCCTTTCCTAACTTATCACAGAGTTGGGAAAGAGTGGGTGAATGAGCAGAGATTGAAAACTCGAATCTGGACAACGGCAGGTTTCTGGTGTCCAAATCTGAAAGAAGCAGCAGGGGTCCAAACAAGATCTGTACAGACTGCAAGGTAGGTAAAAAATGCTTTTAAATACTGTTGATGTAGGTGTGTATACGTGAGTGTGTCTGTGTGTCCTTTGTGTGTAAGTATGAGTAAAAGTAACATTGTCAGTTAAGGAGTGAGTCAAAGTGATTAGAAGAGTGTGAGTACAACTGAGAATGATTGAGTGAAGGAGAATGACAGTGAGTGTGGTTACTGTGTGTGAGACTGAGTGAGTTAAGTCTAAGTGAGTCTTAGTAGGCCAGAGAATGAGGGAGACAGAGTGAGGATGACTGAGTCACACTGAGTGAAAATGACTGTGTCTGAGTGAGTTTGAGTCAGAATGAGTGAATCTGAGTGACTATGAGTGGGCCATAATGAATCAGAATGAGTAGGTGTAGTAACCACGCAGGCAGTGGTTGATGGATAAAGAACATTTATTCAAGAGTGCATCTTCATAAGTGTACAGCGACCTCCAGAGTCTTCAAGTGACTGTCTTTCACAGAATTCTATGTAAACTGCTGTGATAACATGTAACGGAACTGGTGCTATGTAAAGCGCTCTGATAACCTAATCGGTTCAAGTTCGCGCTATAGAAAACTCTAAAAATAAATAAATAAATAAATAAACTACTCAGTGATATCATTCTATTACAACACTGAGTTCTGTAATGGAAGAATGAAAACTCCACACATCTGCCCCCCTTACAAGGAATTTCAACACAAAATTGATAAACTATACATTCTAAAAATAGCAATAAGTAAGGAAAATTTCAACATACGACTAAGATAGAATATCATCAAGCAATGGAAATAAAAGAAAACCACATATTATCATAAACAATCACAAAAGAATCATTCAGTTGAATTTGGAACATTAATTTTGCACAGGCTACCCATGCTCTACTTTTTCCATCATCTAGAGTAACCACCAAGTTCATTATCTTTACTACTCTTCGTGGTTTAGAAAATGTGCTCTCTCCCTTTTTCACAAATCCCATTTTCCTAGTGACCACCCAATCACCATAAACAATTCTAACATCCTTCACCCCTTTTCTTCTGTCATAATCATCTTTATTTCGTTCTTGAGACTCTTTAACTCTTGCTGCAATTCGTTCCCGGTCCACCCAAACTTGGTCCTTCTTTTGCTACCACACAGGAGACTCTTTGGTTGCTGGTTCTCTCCCTTTTAAAGCCACAAAAGGTGACACACCTGTAATAGAGTGGGGAGTCACCCTATGAATCCACATCAATTTAACTAACTCCTCCTTCAACCTGAGTGAATCAGTAAGAATGACCGAGATTGTGTGAGAATGACTGTCAATGAGTCACAGTGAGACTGAGTAAGTCAGAATGAGTGAGACTGTGTATGAATGAGTGAGACTCATTGAGTGAGTATGATTGAGTCACAGTGATATTGAATTTTGTTAGTGGTGAGCGGATTCACTGGAATACCTCAACGAGAGTGTCTCCTTCCACGTACTAAAGAGGAACCTGCGCTCCGCCGACCTCGCCCTGGCAGAGGTCCCCCGCATCTGCATAACCAGAACAGGTGGGAGAGCTTTCTCCTACATTGCAGCCAAGACCTGGAACGAGCTCCCTGTGAACAGCAGACGCTCCCCGACCCTGGACATGTTCAGGAAGGACCTCAAGACCTGGCTCTTCAACTGACCCGGAGCTGCTCCCCCCCTCCAGCGGCGTGAGACCCTCACAGGTGAGTAGCGCGCTTTACAAACCCCTGATTGATTGATTGATTGCCCGGTTGTGGGACCCCGAGTGGCCGGTTTCATCGTTCTTGCTACATCTCTCTTGTGCATCATGCCCACTACATGCTCATTGTGTGCGGTGTCTGATTCACAGGGTGCAGCCCTCGAAGGTGGGGATGTAGCAGTAGTAGTGGCTCATTCTGCCTCATGTGGCTCTGCTGAACTTACACCTGTGTGTGACCGGACTAGTCTGGTGTAACCCAAATCAACCGTGCACCGAATGGTGTGCCTCATTTCTAGGGAGGTACGAAATTTGCAACTCTTTGTTGTGTGTAACTGGAATTGCCTGGTGCAACCCATATAAAAGTGCAACTTTCACTGCGCCTCATTTCCCGGGAGGTACGGAATTTGCAACTCTTCGTTGGGTGTGTGCCCTAAAGTATACATTGTAACCCATATCAACGTGCACCAGACCTTGTGCCCGGACTGCCTGGGTATGACCATGATCAATGTGTACCTAACAGGGTACCTTCTGCATCCGAGAAGCTCCCCTGCATTATTCCCCATTCATCATTGCTCCCTTCCCGACCCTCACCACGGCGGACCAACTGGCGTCGCCTCACCTGACCCCTCCCGAAAACATTGTGGCACCAGGTAGTAGTGAGAGAGATTGACTGGGCTGGAGGAACTATTCCAAGACAGTTCGGAAGCGGGTCTAGAAACTGTGTGACTCACTTGTGTTTTGAGACCTGAGGGTGAACTTCCTCAGTGGAGGCGAAACCCCCATTGTTAACGTCTACCTTTTAATTAAACTTGTTACTTTCTCCACCTGCTCTCAAGAACCAGACTAAGTGTGACCTGGGGTTCTTCTATCTGCGGTTATAGGACAACTAGAGTGAACCGGAGGATGGAGGGAGGTTTTGGCTGTAAAGTCTGCAGAGTGTTATCAGTTGAGTATCAGAGCCCCGCATTAGGATGCTGAGTGCGTATGAGTGCAAGAACCTTCCGTACGGTCTAGGCAGGTATCAGTGAGACCGCATTTCGGTGTGGATTGAGTGTGAGTGTATGGGAGTGACACTATGTGCACTGCAGGTGTTTCACAACATTGGCCGGCAATGTCGTTTTCTATGTTGATTTTATACCAAAAGCACCATACATTTGGTGGTAAGTTGCAATTTCCTTGAAAAATGCACATTTCAGCATTTTTCAAAGTGCCATGTGACGCACATACATGCACCACATGTGCACCCATACTTATTTCAGGGGTGCAACAGGGTGTCCTTTGGACACCCCTGCACCCTTGAAATTATTCTCAATTTGCGAATAGCAAATTGCGAATCGCAAATTGAGAAAAAATTCCCATTCCTTCCTATGGGCCAGGAGGCCCCTAGAAATGAATGGGAAAGTATTCCTTAATTGCGAATTTTCAATTTGCGATTTCGCAATTAAGGAATATCAAGAAATTGCTAAAATTTGCGATTTTCTTGATACATAGCAATTAGCGATTCTGAAATAGCGATTTCTTAACAATCGCTATTACAGAATCACTAATTGGTATCTTGATACATATGGCCCTAAGGCCTTCACCAAGAGTGATCCATTAAATTGTGAGAAGTTCAGTTACCACATTGTATTGCACATTTTAGTATAACTTGTAATAGGTGTTATCTATCAATCAAGAGAAGTGTAAGCGCACTACTCACCCATGAGGGTTTCAAGGAGCGGGGTGGGGAAGCAACTACGTTCAGTCGAAGAGCCAGGTCTTGAATGTCTTCCTGAAGATGGTCAGGGAGGGTGAGTGTCTGATGTTGATGTTGATTGGGAGCCCATTCCAAGCCTTGGTCGCGATACAGGAGAAGGCTCTTCCACCTGTTCTGGCTCTGAGGATGCGTGAGATTTCGGTGAGGTTGCTGGATCAGAGGTTTTTCTTGGGTAGGTGGAAGGAGATTATTTAGTTGAGGTATTGGGGTCCGGTGTTGTGTAGGCATTTGTAGGCAGGGGTGAGTGTCTTGAAAGTAACTCTATTCTCAACAGGGAGCCAGTGGAGGTTCTGGAGGTGTTGGGTGATGTGTTCATGTCGAGGGACGCCGAGGATGAGTCTGGCTGCGGTGTTCTGTACAGTCTGGAGCTTGCGGAGCAGAGACTTGTTGATCCCGGCGTAGAGGGCGTTTCCATAGTCAAGTCTGCTGGTTATGAGTGCATGGGTGACGGTCTTTCTTGATTCGGGGGGGGGGGCTCCATTTGATGGTCTTTCGGAGGGTGCAGAGAGTGTTGAAGCACCTGGAGGCAACAGAGTTGACCTGTCGGGTCATGGAGAGGGAGGAGTCGAGTATGATGCAGAGGTTCTCTCGCCCCTCCATGCTGCTCTCTCTCTCTCCCTTCTATTCCCTCCATGGTGCTCTCTCTCTTCTCTGCCCTCTATGGTGCTCTCTCTCCCTTCTTTCCCCTCCATGGTGCTCTCTATCCCTTCTCTGCTCTTCATGGTGTTCTCTCTCCATTCTCTGCCCCCCATGATGCTCTCCTTCCCTTCTCTGCCCTCCATGGTGCTCTCTCCCTTCTCTGCCCTCCATGGTGCTCTTTGCCTTCTCTGCCCTCCATGATGCTCTCCTTCCCTTCTCTGCCCTCCATGATGCTCTCCTTCCCTTCTCTGCCCTCCATGGTGCTCTCTCCCTTCTCTTCCCTCTATGGTGCTCTCTCCCCTTTCTCTGCCCTCCATGGTGCTCACTTTCCCATCTCTGCCCTCCATGATGCTCTCTGCCTTCTCTCCCGTCCATGGTGCTCTCTCTCCCTTCACTTCCCTCCATGGTGCTCTCTCCCCCTTCTCTGCCCTCCATGGTGCTCTATCTCCCTTCTCTGCCCGGTGCTCTCTCCCTTCTATCTCCTCCATGGTGCTCTATCTCCCCTCACTGGTGCTCTCATTCCCTTCTCTCCCCCCATGGTGCTCTCTCTTCTCTCATGGTGCTCTCTCTCCCTTCTCTGCCCTCCATGGTGCTCTCTCTCCCTTCTCTGCCCGGTGCTCTCGCCCTTCTCTGCCCTCCATGGTGCTCCTCTCCCTTCTCTGCCCGGTGCTCTCACCCTTCTCTGCCCTCCATGATGGTCTCCTTTCCTTCTCTCCCCTCCATGGTGCTCTCTCTCCCTTCCTTCCCCTCCATGGTGCTCTCTCTCCCTTCTCTGCCCGCCATGGTGCTCTCTCTCCCTTCTCTGTCCGGTGCTCTCTCCCTTCTCTGCCATCCATTGTGCTCTCTCACCCTTCTCTGCCCGGTGCTCTCTCCCTTCTCTGCCCTCCATGGTGCTCTCTCTCCCTTCTCTTCCCTCCATGGTGCTCTCTCGCCCTTCTCTGCCCTCCATGATGCTCTCCTTCCCTTCTCTTCCCTCCATGGTGCTCTCTCTCTCTTCTCTGCCCTCCATGGTGCTCTCTCTCTTCTCTGCCCTCCATGGTGCTCTCTCCCTTCTCTTGACTCCATGGTGCTCTCTCTCCCTTCTCTGCCCTCCATGGTGCTCTCCCCCTTCCCTCCATGGTGCTCTCTCCCCTTTCTCTGCCCTCCATGGTGCTCTCTCCCTTCCCTCCATGGTGCTCTCTCTCTTCTCTGCCCTCCATGGTGCTCACTCGCCCTTCTCTGCCCTCCATGGTGCTCTCTCCCCTTTCTCTGCCCTCCATGGTGCTCTCTCTTCTCTCATGGTGCTCTCTCTCCCTTATCTTCCCTCTATGGTGCTCTATCTCCCCTCACTGGTGCTCTCTCTCCCTTCTCTCCCCTCCATGGTGGTCTCTCTCACCTCCATGGTGGTCTCTCTCCCTTCTCTCTCCTCCATGGTGCTCTCTCTCTCCCTTCTCTCTCCTCCATGGTGCTCTCTCTCCCTTCTTTTCCCTCCGTGGTGCTCTCTCTCTCTCTTCTCTCCCCTCCGAAGTGCTCACTCTCTTCTCTTCCCTCCATGGTGCTCTCCTTCCCTTCTCTCCCCTCCATGGTGCTCTCTCTTCTCTCATGGTGCTCTCTCTCCCTTCTCTCCCCTCACTGGTGCGCTCTCTCCCTTCTCTTCTCTCTATGGTGCTCTCTCTCTCTTCTCTCCCCTCCCTGGTGCTCTCTCTCCCTTCTCTCTCCTCCATGGTGCTCTATCTCCACTCACTGGTGCTCTCTCTCCCTTCTCTCCCCTCCATGGTGCTCTCTATCCCTTCTCTTCCCTCCATGGTGCTCTCTCTCCCCTCCATGGTGCTCTCCTTCCCTTCTCTCCCCTCCATGGTGCTCTCTCTTCTCTCATGGTGCTCTCTCCCTTCTCTCCCCTCACTGGTGCTCTCTCTCCCTTCTCTTCCCTCTAGGGTGCTCTCTCTCTCTCTTCTCTCCCCTCCCTGGTGCTCCCTCTCCCTTCTCTCTCCTCCATGGTGCTCTATCTCCCCTCACTGGTGCTCTCTCTCCCTTCTCTCTCCTCCATGGTGCTCTCTCTCCCTTCTCTTCCCTCCATGGCGCTCTCTCTCCCCTCCATGGTGCTCTCTCTCTCTTCTCTCCCCTCCATGGTGCTCTCTCTCCCTTATCTGCCCTCCCTGGTGCTCTCTCCCCCTTCTCTTCCCTCCATGGTACTCTCTTGCCCCTCCATGGTGCTCTCTCTCCTCCTCTCCCCTCCGTGGTGCTCTCTCTCCCTTCTCTTCCCTCCATGGTGCTCTCTCTCCCCTCCATGGTGCTCTCTCTCTCTTCTCTCCCCTCCATGGTGCTCTCTCTCCCTTATCTGCCCTCCCCGGTGCTCTCTCCCCCTTCTCTTCCCTCCATGGTACTCTCTCGCCCCTCCATGGTGCTCTCTCTCTCTCCTCTCCCCTCCATGGTGATCTCTCTCCCTTCTCTTCCCTCCGTGGTGCTCTCTCTCCCCTCCATGGTGCTCTCTCTCCCTTCTCTCCCCTCCGTGGTGCTCTTTCTCCCTTCTCTCCCCTCCATGGTGCTCTCTCTCCCTTCTCTTCCCTCCATGGTGCTCTCTCTCCCCTCCATGGTGCTCTCTCTCCCTTCTCTTCCCTCCATGGTATTCTCTCTCCCTTCCATGGTGCTCTCTCTTCCTTCTCTTCATTCCATGGTGCTCTCTTTCTCCCTTCTCTGTCCCGTGGCTGTAAGGGCACCCCCGGCCCTCATCCCTCGCAGTGCGGTGGGAGTAGGGAGAGGGGGCTCCGCTTGTCTGTCCCGGGTGTTTCTCTTGGTGCGGTTTGGGGGGCTACTCCTCTTGTCTGTCAAGGGTGTGTCTCTTGTTAAGCAGGTGCGGTTTGGGGGGCCCCTCCGCTTGTCTGTCCAGGGTGTGTCTCTTGTTATGTTCAAATCATAGACAGCTTAGCGGTAAGAGACACAGAAATTCTAATTTTTTAAATTAACGAGCTAGAAAAGGAAGACATCTGCAATGCAGAGTCGCAGACTAGTCTTTCCCCGGGGTCTTTCGCGCAGGGGATAGTCCAGGCAGGGGAAGGGGAGGAGTCAGGGGGTGGGTACTTAAGCGCGGGGGAGGAAGGGATCTTCCTCTTTTCTGCGCCTGGCACCATCGGGAGGGAGC
Source organism: Lissotriton vulgaris (assembly GCF_964263255.1). Taxonomy (NCBI): domain Eukaryota; kingdom Metazoa; phylum Chordata; class Amphibia; order Caudata; family Salamandridae; genus Lissotriton; species Lissotriton vulgaris. Next base: position 30,602 of record NW_028247528.1, on the reverse strand, counting down.
TCGAAAGGAGTTGTAGTTAGTGCGTAGTTTGAGGCCTAGTGCTAATTTTGGAATTGTGCTTGGAGTTGTTTTACGGCAGCTGGGGTTTATCTTGCTTTCCTGTTCTTGTTTCTGACTCGGGTAGGATGTCTGGTGTGTCTGCGGAACAGGTCCGTGAGGCCTTGTTACTGCTCGCTAGGGCCGGCCGCGAGGACCTGATTAGGCCCGGGGTCATGGACCAGGCCTGGGTGGGGGCCACCAGAGGCACGAGGGCTGCCTCGGCCGGGGTGCATGCGGCGGTTTTTGCCTGCTTGGAGCATGACCAGGTTCTGGAGGGTGGCCCGGGGGCCAGGAGGGGGGGGGGTGTTCCTAAGGATACAGCGCGGGGCGGGAAGCGCAGGACGACTTCCGCGCGCCCCTTCCCACAGTTGGAGTTTTTGCCTGGGGCCTCGGGGGCGGCCGTGAGGGCCGCGCCTGATGCGCTTCCGCTCCGCGGGCCACTGGTGGCGCCGGCCGGCGCTGCGCGGGGGGAGGAGCTAGGAGACGCCCGGGCCGGGCCCGCCCCGGGCCTGGACGGGTCGGTGGGTGGCGGCGGGGCCTCTGGGCCCATGGTCCGCTTGGGGGAGGCCTCTTTTAGTGGGGATGGGCCTGGGCATGAGTTGCGGGAACCGGGGGAGGGGTCTGGGGGGGGCCCGATTGACTTGTCCCGGGGCTCCAGGGCGGGCACCCCGGCTGTGGTTCGGCCGTTGGTGCCTGGGTTTGCGGTGGGCAGGAGCGCTTCCCCCGCTCTGGTTCCCATCGGCGGCCCGGGTTGGGTGCAGGGTTTCCAACAGGTGGGTTTCTTCCCCCGGGGGGGTGAATTCTTTGGCCACGGAGCTCCCCTGCCCCCCCCGATTTGGGGTTCCGTTTCCTGGGAGGAGAGGTCCCGAGGTGAGCGTATCCTGGAACAGATTCAGGAGGTCAGGTGGGCTGAGGAGACGAGGGCCAGAGTGGGTGCAGTTTGGGGTAACGACATTGAGGGTCCTCCCACCCCCACCTCTGAGGAGGAGAGGGAGGCGGAGAAGCAGGAGGAGGAGATTCGGCAGGCGAGGTTGAGGAAGTCAGGCCCGGCCGCCCACCTTCCCAAGGGCGCGGCCGGGGTAGGGACGGCCAGCACGGCTTTGAGGCCCGATGGTGCCGGGGCCCTGCCAGGTTCGAGCGACCTGGGGGGCGGGAGGGGATCCAAGTCGGCGGTTGTCGGCAGAGCCAAGGGGGGCCTTGCGGGGCGCACCACGGCTCCGAGACGCAGGCCGGAAGAAGTAGGGCAGTCCGCGGCGGCTGTCCCTCCTCCGCGGGATCGGGCAACGGCTACTGGTGGCGCCACCGGATCGCGTGGCCGCGAGTGTGTGCCTAAGGGAGTGAAACGTGCTGTGAAGTATGTCTCATGCGAAGGTGTGGATCAGGAACCGGTGCTAGAACTGGATTACAGCGAGGAGAGCGAGGAGTTGGAAGAGGGGGAGGTGCGGGATGACCTGGAAGGCGTAGGCCGCGCAGCGGGGGTTGACGACCTTGGTGTGTTACAGGTCGACCCCGGGTCGCGGAAGAAGACTGGGACTGGGAAGGCCCGTGGAAAGGAGTCCAGAGGACGGCCCCGGGAGCGGACGGAGGCGCTAACAGGTGAGAGTGCCTGGTGGGCGGTTTGGGATGACGCGCCCCGGGGTGGGGAGGGGAGGAAGCGGGCCTGTAGGTCGGTGGGAGTGGGAGATGGGTCTGTGAGGGAGGGGGGGGCACCTTCGGGCGGTCCACCTGTGGATGGTAAGAAGGTGGATGGTAAGTCGGTGACTTTGGGGGTGCAAACTGACAAAAGTGATGGGAAAGATGAAAAAGGGGTGAAGGTCCCGAAGAAATTGCCTTATATGGGGCTGGCAATGCCGTTGGGGTCGCATTTGTCCGAGAAAATGAGGGAGAAGATTTGGAAACATGAGTTTGTGGATGTTTTTAAGTTGTTGCACCGGGAGGTTCAGGCGAAGGAGGGTTCCAAGGAGGAGGAGTGGGAGCTGACGAGGCGGCCTAGGGTGCCGATCACTATGGAAAATTGGACTTCGGCCTTTTTGATCTATGCTAGCGTCTATTGTCAGAAGTATCTAGACCGGGCGATTGCGCTGTTCAAGTACATGGATATCATTCGTAAGGCCCAGATGCAGTTTGGTGGATTTGCATGGCTGAGCTATGATGAGGAGTTTCGGGCCCGTGTCAGCGCCGATCCGGAGAAAAGCTGGGGGGAGGTGGATCAGGAACTGTGGATGCAGTGGATGGCGTCTTCTCACTCTTCTGCCTCTACGCATACAGCCAGCGGTTTACCGGTGTAGTATCGGTCTTTTCCGACGCGTCCCGCCCAGGGCGGGGCGGGGGGCGGAACTGTGCCCAACACCATTGTGTCCGGTCAGCCGCCTAAACCGGGAGGGGCCACCACGGGGGTGTGTTGGAGCTACAGTCGGGGTTTCTGCTCGAGGTACCCTTGCAAGTTCAAACATGAGTGCTCTAAGTGCGGAGGGAAGCACCCCATTACTCAATGTCTCTCGCTCGCCACCCCTTCTGAACAGTGGCGGAACGCGAGGGGACGGGGGCAGCCTGGCCCGAAGGGCGCCTACTCCGGTTAAGGTGGAGGCGATGGCCCCGTGGCTCGCGTGCTATCCTGATCGCGAGTCCGCGGCGCGGCTCTTTTGGGGTTTCACCGAAGGCTTTCGGGTGGGTTATCAGGGTCCCAGGGAGCGGCGGTGGGCCGAGAATTTGAGGTCGGCGAAGGAGTTGCCGGGTGTGGTGGCTGCTAAGTTGGAGAGGGAGGTGTCGGAGGGGAGAGTGGCGGGGCCGTTTGATGACTGGCCGCTGCCGGACTTGATCATTTCACCGTTGGGGGTGGTGCCGAAGAAGGAGGAAGGGGAGTTCAGGATGATTCACCACTTGTCCTGGCCGGAGGGGAGGTCGGTGAATGACTTCATTGCAGAGGAGGACTCGAGGGTACTGTATGCGTCGGTGGACGATGCGGTCCGGATGGTGCGTTCCTGTGGTCCCGGGGCGGAGCTGGCGAAGTGTGACATCAAGTCGGCTTTCCGGCTCTTGCCGATTCACCCGGCGGATTTCGGGCTCTTGGGCATGCAGTTCGGGGGTGCCATCTATGTCGACAAGGTCCTGCCCATGGGTTGTGCCATTTCCTGTGCGTTGTTTGAACTGTTCAGCACGTTTCTGCAGTGGGTCATGGTGCGGGTGAGCGGGTGCCGCGAGGTCACTCACTACCTGGACGACTTTCTTTTTCTGGGCAGGGCGGGGTCGGGGGATTGCGGCAGGGCTCTGTCGCGTTTCCAGGCCTTGGCGGGGCAATTTGGAGTGCCTCTAGCGCCTGAGAAGACGGCTGGTCCCAGCTGTTGCCTCACGTTTTTGGGGATCGAACTGGACTCGGTGGAGTGGTTGGCGCGCCTGCCAGCAGCTAAGGTGAAGGAGATTCTGGCGTGTCTGGAGTGGGCTGTGGGGGAACGGCGGATCCCTTTGCGGGCGGTTCAGAGGCTTCTGGGCTTCCTTAACTTTGCATGCAGGGTGGTGCGGGCAGGGCGCACGTTCTGTCGGCGGCTCGGCATGGCCATGTCGGGGGCAGTGCTTCCGCATCACAGGGTGAGGATCTCGCTGGGGGTGCGGACGGATTTGAGGACTTGGATTACGTTCCTGCAGGATTTCCATGGTGTGCCTTTGGAGTTTGATGAGGAGAGAGCAGTGTGGCAATGCCAGATTTTCTCTGACGCGGCTGGGTCTGCGGGGTTTGGGGTCTTTTGAGATGGTCGGTGGTGTGCGGAGAGCTGGCCGGCCTCCTGGATCAAGCAAGGCAGGAGCATTGCGTTCTTGGAATTCTTCCCTCTGCTGGTGGCTCTGGTGGTGTGGGGGGATGACTTTCGGGACAGGACAGTGCTCTTTCACGTTGACAACATGACAGTGGTGGACCTGGTTAATAACCAAAGGGCGAGGGACCTGCGAGTGCTACGGCTGTTGCGTAGATTCATGTTGGCTTGTCTGCAGTTGAATGTGGTGTTTCGGGCCAAGCATGTCCCTGGGGCGAATAATGACATTGCGGATGCGTTGTCTCGTTCGCAGTGGCAGCGGTTCCGACACCTGGCGCCGGGAGCGGGCGCCTGCAAGACCGAGCTGCCGGCCGGCATCTGGGCCTTGGGGGAGTGAGGATGATTGGTCTGGTGGAGGGTTCGTTGGCCCCGTCCACGAGGAGAACATATCGACTGGCATGGTCTGAATTTAGTTCTTTTATGGGCTGGATGGTGGATGGTGTGGTGAGTGGGGAGTCCGAGGTGCTGGAGGGTTTGAGGGGATATGTGCTTTCTTGTATGGACCGTGGCCTGACTGCTGCTACGATTTCTGGAAAATTGGCAGGCATTTCCTTTTATTGTGTCTTGTTTTTGGGTTTCGATCCCACCAAGGATGTGGTGTTGGCTCGCATGTTGCGGGGTGGGGCCGGGAGAGGGGCGCTGGGAGGGGGCGCCTGCGGGAGGCTGTGACGTTTGGCCTGTTGGTCCGGCTGGTTGGGGTGTTGCCGGAGTGTTGCTATGACGGGGCCGAGGTGGGCCTGTTTCGTCTGTGCATGGTGTGGATGTTTTTTGGGGCGTTTCGGGTGTCTGAATTGCTGGGCACGAGGCGGGGGGCTGGGAGGTTGTTTGAGGATGTGCAGGTTGATGCGGGGCGTTTGGGGATCTGGCTGGACCGCTCGAAGACTGATCAAGTGGGGCGTGGCTCGTGGGTGTGGTTGAATGAATCTGGTGGGGCGGTTTGCCCAGTGCTGGAGTGGCGCTCCTTCTGCGGGGCGGGGGGCCCGCGGGGGGGTGAGATTTTTCGCCATGCCTCTGGTGCGAGAGTGTCGGCTGGCCAGTTGCTGGCGGTGTTGCGTTTGGCTTTGGGACGCCTGGGGATTGATGGGGCTGGTTTTGGTACTCATTCTTTCCGTATTGGGGCTGCGACTGCGGCAGCCCGGCTGGGTTGGTCCTGGGACAGGATTAGGAGGATTGGACGTTGGAAGTCGCGCTGTTGCGAGCGGTATGTGAGGAAGTAGTTGGGGTCCCAGGCAGGTCTGTTGGTGTTGCACTGTTTTGTTGCCTGTTCTAACATCTTTTTTCTTCGTAGGTTGCGTGGGTGGCCCGGGTGGTAAGACGGTGACGTGGATCGTTGGGCACTCATTTGTGCACTGGGCATCCAAATACGCTGGCCAGCAGGTTTACGGCCGTAACCTGGGACTGAAAGGACAATTGCACGAGGTGAAATGGTGGGGAAAGAGCGGAATGCGATGGGGGGCACTACTGCCCTGGCTCGCGAAGATGGTCCCACAGAGGGGATGCCCGGATTTGTTGATCATTCATTTGGGCGAGAACGACCTGGTGCAATTGTCTGGACTGGCTCTGTTGCAACTCATGCAGAGGGACTTGGATGTGTTGAAGTCAAGGATGGCGGGGGTCTGCGTTGCCTGGACGGAGCTGGTCCCCCGGAAAGTTTGGAGGGGGGCCATGAAACACGGGGCTATTGAAAAGGCCCGGAGGAAGCTGCATCGGGCAATGAGACTGTACTGTGTAGACAGGGGGGTGAAAGTCATTTTGCATCCTGGGATTCGACTGGAGGAGCCTTTAGCGTTTAGGGAGGACGGTGTGCATCTGTCTCGATTGGGGAATGCGTGGTACATGATGGAGTTGAGGGATGTGGTGAGCAAGTTGTGGAACGAGTCGATTTGGTGCCGGAGGGAGTGACTTTGCAGGGACGGACGGACGGCCCCTTAGTGGGGGGGTGGGGCAGTGTACCGCCCTACAGGGGGTCCACTGGGTGGCAGGTTTCGAAGGGATAGGGGGTCAAGAGCGGGCATACCCATCCCTTGGGGGGGGACTCGGCACAGGACGGACCGAAGTTTGATTGGAAGTTTGCAATGACTGGGGGCTGGAAGGGTGATTGACGGACAAGAGAAGGGTGTTTGGAGCCGCTAGGGCTCAGTGATGACGTGGATGAATGAAACGAATGGGGGGGAAGTGTGTATGGGGGTTTGCTGTTATTGTTACTGTTGAATTATTGTTATGCGCAGTTCTGGTCTAATAAATGGCCTTTTACGCCTGAAACTGCGTGGTCTGTTTATTGCGCGATGCCGGGCCCCGGGGAAAGCAGAGTCGCAGACTAGTCTTTCCCCGGGGTCTTTCGCTCAGGGGATAGTCCAGGCAGGGGAAGGGGAGGAGTCAGGGGGTGGGTACTTAAGCGCGGGGGAGGAAGGGATCTTCCTCTTTTCTGCGCCTGGCACCATCGGGAGGGAGCTCGAAAGGCCGCCCACCCACCCGGCAACTGGAGGTGGTTCTTGGGCCGGTCTGTTGCGTTGCCAGTTTAGGCCAGAGCTGCGGTAGGCAGGTTTCGAAGGGATAGGGGGTCAAGAGCGGGCATACCCATCCCTTGGGGGGGGACTCGGCACAGGACGGACCGAAGTTTGATTGGAAGTTTGCAATGACTGGGGGCTGGAAGGGTGATTGACGGACAAGAGAAGGGTGTTTGGAGCCGCTAGGGCTCAGTGATGACGTGGATGAATGAAACGAATGGGGGGGAAGTGTGTATGGGGGTTTGCTGTTATTGTTACTGTTGAATTATTGTTATGCGCAGTTCTGGTCTAATAAATGGCCTTTTACGCCTGAAACTGCGTGGTCTGTTTATTGCGCGAAGGGGCTTTATTATATCGCCCTCCAAGAAACAAAGGAGATTTCGCCAACACTCTACTAGAAACCATCGCCCCTCATGTACTGACGTCAGACAATTTCCTATTATTAGGCGATTTTAACTATCATGTGGACGATCAGTCCAAAGCGGACACAGAAAAACTGATTTCCACAATGAACACCCTTAACCTGATACAAATGGTCACTGGCCCCACCCACCTAGCAGGTCATACTCTTGATCTTTTATTCACAAATTCGCCTAATGTCTCACTAAAGACTCCCACTCCATTATTATGGACCGACCACTTCCTGGTGAAATTCTCTATAAGTGGCCATAGAGCTAAAACTATAATAAACAAAAAGCAAAAAGCATGTAGAAACATGAAAAATATTACTCAGGTCTCTTTTTCAGAAAATTTCAAAATAGATCACATAAACCTCAAGGAAAATGTACACCTTGGAGCTATACATCTGGAGTCTGCCATCCATAAAACACTAGATAAAATAGCCCCCTTACGAAAGGTGTACTGTAGGGAAAAAACCTCACCATGGTTTACCGACCAATTAAAAAATTTTAAAACTCAAACAAGAAATGCTGAAAAACCTGGCGTAAAACAAAAAACCCATATGATCGCAAAATTTACCAAACCCTACATACCGAATACATGAGGAAAATCAAAGTGGCAAAAAAAAAACATATAGCTGAACGCATAAGTAAAGCTAAAAACTCGTCCAAAGAGCTCCATCACATACTAAAAGAACTTACGTCCGTTAAAAGCCCACCAGAGGCCCCAAAAACTAAAGAATGGACGAAAGACCTTTCAATGTTCTTAGACGACAAAATCACAAAAATATGTCAACCATTCAATACAGAAAATACATCTCTCCAACACCTTGACAAAGAGCTACACATGAACCAAGATGTCTCTTCCTCTAACTGGTCCACTTTTGAATTGTTAAATGATGAAAATATCCTACGTCTAGAACACAAAATAAAATCCGGCTCTCCTAGCGACCACCTAACATCCAAACTATTTACTACCCTTGCTCCAGTGTTGGTCCATCCCCTCTCTTGCCTCCTAAACACATCCCTGATAGAAGCGGAATTCCCTCAAATCTGGAAAGCGGCTAGAGTAAAACCACTACTAAACAAGCATTTACAATGCAATGGTTTTGCCTTTGTTAAAGTTAGAGCTATTGGCATTGCTCTTGACATTATTTTTATTTATGTTTTTTTTAACATAAATGGCATTGTCATTTACAATAGCAATTTCAACCACTCATCTAACCCATCTGAACACCCAGCCACTGATCCACCCGCTCATCTATCTACGCATGCGCTTGCCAATCTCTTCATTCACCCACCCAGCTGCCCACTTGTCCATTCCGGTACCCACTCATCTATCAAAGCAGGCGCCCGCCGACCTCATCATACATCCGCTCCCTCGTCCCTCCCTCCAGCTGCCCACCTACTTATCCATCCACTCATCCTTCCACCTATTCATCCATCCGCTCACACATCCATTCGCCCACTCATCAATCTGCTCATCCTTCCACCCACCCATCCGCCCACTCATCCTTCCACCTACTCATCCATCCACTCATCCTTCCACCTACTCATCCATCCACCCACTCATCCATCCGCTCATCCTTCCACCTACTCATCCATCCACCCACTCATCCATACGCCCACTCATCCATCCGCCCACTCATCCATCCGCTCATCCTTCCACCTACTCATCCATCCGCTCATCCTTCCACCACCTCATCCATCCGCTCATCCTTCCACCTACTCATCCATCCACTCATCCTTCCACCTACTCATCCATCCGCTCACACATCCATCCGCCCACTCATCAATCTGCTCATCCTTCCACCCGCTCATCCATCCTCTCACTCATCCATCCGCTCATCCTTCCACCCACGCATCCATCCGCTCATCCTTCCACCTACTCATCCATCCACCCACTCATCCTTCCACCTACTCATCCATCCACCTACCCATCCTTCCACCTACTTATCCTTCCACCCACTCATCCTTCCACCCACATAGCTGCCAAGGTTTCAGATTGCTTTGTGTGACATTTTCAGAATTGCACTTTAATTATGAGTGACATTTAATGAGTACGAGTGACACTTTCTCACGCACAAAATCAAGCAATGAAAATGAGGGAAATAGGTATAGGCTGAATAAATAAGACTTTACGCAAATGAGTACAGCGTCTTGTTAACAAAACTGTAAATATCACAATCGAACTGCACTTTAACACTATTGAAATCATTAACCCCGAGCGGCCGCCCCTGTTGGCGCGCCGCTACCTGCCCAACCCCTCAGGCATCGGCACACATCAACATGACGCACCGGCTATCACAGAGGCTTTGCTGACAGACTTTGGCGACACCACTGGCACAGAAAATAATTGGACGGGCAGCGGCACCACTCATAGTCACAGAATCCATCAGTACTGTGACCCCGACCGTCTCAACAGGAGTTTGTGGGCTTAATGTCACTTAAGTCAGAGAGTAACTTCAGCTGTAACAGGGCACATGTACCAGGGCACACTGTACCATCTCACCCCTTAGTTGAACCAACAGCACGCATTTTATGTGCAGACTTCTTTCTGGCAACCTGACGCCCTCAGACATCCCAAAGACTCTACCCGCTAAACCCCGCAATGGAGCAGCACCGACAAAGGCAGCAGTTAGGGTTATAAGAAGCAACAATTTTTAAGTTAGGAGGGGCACAGTTTACTAGTAATCCATTAGGGTAAGACACAGTTACCGCTTTCTTTCTTTCTTTGCGATGTGTTCCGACCACCGGCCGCTGCAATCGCCGATCACTGTGTGACGTGCAGCTCAGCTGTAACTGAATTAGGCGCGGTGCTGGTCCATTATATTTTGACTGCACGCAACAGCCCGGACCGGTGCGGGAAGCAGAAGGAGGCAGCGCTGCATGCGCCATGATTAAAGCGCCATCGCAAATTTGGCCGTAACAAACCCCCCCCCGCCTTTGGAAGCAGGACGTGACGGCCCGGGCGCCGCGCGAGACAGGAGCAGGAAGGCGGGTGCCCTCAATCCCGGACCAGATTCGGGGGCGTTGACGAGAAGAGGCTTTCGGCTGACGTAGCCAAAAGCCAAAAATTCTCGGGAACGCCCCCGAATCCGGTCCGAGATTGACGGACAGAGCCCTCTCCCAATGGCTAGCCTCCATTTATGGAGCTAGCCAATGGGAGGAGGGGGCGGATACCCGACCCCACACAGAAATCATAACGTGAAGGGACGGTGCAGGGAGAGGCTGAGGAAAGGGCATCAGTGAAGGGACAGTGCAGGGAGAGGCTGAGGAGAGAGTGCATCAGTGAAAGGATGGTGCAGGGAGAGGCTGAGGAGAGAGTGCAGCAGTGAAAGGATGGTGCAGTGAGAGACTGAGGAGAGTGCAACAGGGAAGAGACGATATAGTGGAGCTGAGGAGAGAGTGAAGGGATGGTGCAGTAAGAGGCTGAGGAGAGTGCATCAGTGAAGCGATGGTACCGTGAGAGGCTGAGGAGAGAGTGCAGCAGAGAGTGATGGTGCAGTGGAGGAGTGAGGGCTGCAGCCTGGATGGGGGGGCTGAGCAGAGAGTGCAGCAGTGAAGCAATGGCGCAGGGAGAGGCTGAGGAGAGTGCAGCAGTGAAGGGACGATGCAATGGGGGGCTGAGCAGAGAGTGCATCAGTGAAGGGACGGTGCAAGGAGAGGCTGTGGAGAGTGCAGCAGTGAAGGGACGGTGCAAGGAGAGGCTAAGGAGAAAGTGCAGCAATAAAGGGACGTTGCAGGGAGAGGCTGAGGAGAGAGTGCATCAGTGAAGGGCCGGTGCAGGGAGAGGCTGAGGAGAGAGTGCATCAGTGAAGGGACAGTGCAGGGAGAGGCTGAGCAGAGAGTGCAGCAGTGAAGGGACGGTGCAGTGGGACTGAGGAGAGAGTGCATCAGTGAAGGGATGGTGCAGGGAGAGGCTGAGGAGAGAGTGTAGCAGTGAAAGGATGGTGCAGTGAGAGACTGAGGAGAGTGCAACAGTGAAGAGACGGTATAGTGGAGCTGAGGAGAGAGTGAAGGGATGGTGCAGTGAGAGACTGAGGAGAGTGCACCAGTGAAGGGACGGTGAAGGGAGAGGCTGAGGAGAGTGCAGCAGTGAAGGGACAATGCAATGGGGGGGCTGAGCAGAGTGCATGAGTGAAGGGACAGTGCAGGGAGAGGCTGAGGAGAGTGCAGCAGTGAAGGGACGATGCAATGGGAGGCTGAGCAGAGAGTGCATCAGTGAATGGACGGTGCAGGGAGAGGCTGAGCAGAGAGTGCAGCAGTGAAGGGAGGGTGCAGAGTGCAACAGTGAAGGGACGGTATAGTGGAGCTGAGGAGAGAGTGAAGGGATGGTGCATCAGTGAGAGGCTGAGGAGAGTGCATCAGTGAAGGGACGGTACCGTAAGAGGCTGAGGAGAGAGTGCTGCAGTGAGTGATGGTGCAGTGGAGGAGTGAGGGCTGCAGCCTGGATGGGGGGGGGGCTGAGCAGAGAGTGCAGCAGTGAAGGGACTGTTGGACAGGCCACGTGACGGGCCGCTCTCCCCCGGCTCGACCAAGCCCGAGCCAGTCATACAAGCACCACACCCCACCATTGCACGTCCTACGTCCCCTCAGGGACACCTGCCCCCGAGCATGATAACCTCGTGGGTCCGATCCACGGCCGACCCACGCGCCCAGCCCGGGCCGCCATCTTGGACACTTCGCCACGAGGCCGCCTGGCCCCCGATCGACCTCAACCCTGGGCCTAGCCCGGCCTCAGACATTCCGGCACCACCCTCCACCCAGGAGGTGAGCGAGCTACTTGGCCAGTCAATGGGAGAAAGAGGTGTCGATGGTTCTCCCCCGGCCAGTGCCGCTCGCCCATCGCCTCCCCGGGCGCTGGCTCCACCCCCCTGCTGGGTGTCTGGACTCCCTCATCCCGGACCTCCCGACCTCCAAGTGCGAGGGTCCGGACATCAAAGCACGCCAGCCCTATAACTGGGGCAGCTCCAGAACAGGAAGGCAGTTGTATCTTGGAGTCGAGAGACGAAAGAAGAACTCATCCTGGACGGACTACTGGCGCTGCCGTAGCTCTGTCCTGTGCACCATCATCCTGCCTGTTGGCGCTGCCACAGCCGTCGTAACCTTCATCCTTCACCGTCGTCCGGATCTGCTGGCGAGGCCGCGGACCGTTGTAACTGTCATCTGCATCGGGACCTGCTTGGCTTCTCCACGGCCCGTCGACCATCCTTCATCCATATCGGGACCTGCTTGGCTTCTCCACGGCCCGCCGACCAACCTTCATCCATCTCGGGACCTGCTTGGCTCCTCCACGGCCCGATCAGCAACCACGCCGAGCTCGAGGATTGAGAGCTATTGAACTCATTGGTAACTAAGACTGTCCCGCTACCCTTTTCCGCAACCAGAGATCAGAACCGAGGGGACCCCTGAGTCCAGACCTCCTTGTATTATATCAACGTAACCTAAGAAGTGCATATAAAGTCTCGTTAACCTTCAATCTTGTGTGGTGTCCGTCTGTGGGGGGGGAAGTTACTTATCTGTACAGTCGTTGGAGACGGCTCTCCCTGGAGACCTCTCCCCGTAATCTCGGCCGACCCTCCCGGTCCGTCTAACATTGGTGGCCAGCGGCGCGATCCGAATCACCGCATAACGTACAGAGAGTAGCTCACCCCACAACGAACAACAATGTCGACTAAAGAGAGCGGATCAACTGAGAAGTTCCAAATGGAAAAGCTAGAGGAATACAGCCATCGTGAACTAAAGCAGTTCTGCATCGAACTAGGTATCGCTACCACCGGACTAAGTACCAAGGACGATTTTAAGCATGCCCTAGAATCTTGGGCAGAGACCGGGGATGTCGAAGCCCCGGAGCAAAGCACCGCGAAAAAGACCAACACGGCCCCTGAAGAGCAAAGAACGGGTCTCTCGCAAGACGAGATCCAAGAAAGAGAAAAAGCCCGACTACACGAACTTGAAATGGCCCGACTCAAGATGGACATAGAACTCAAATTGGCCGAGCAAAAAATAAACTTAGAGCACCTTCGCCTCCGAGAAGAAAGAGAGGAGAAACAGAGGCAAAGGGAGCTCGAGGAAAAAAGACTAACGTACGAGCACGAGCGGAACCTAGCCGAGATCAACCTGCGCAAACAGAATAAAGAATTAGGGGTGCCCGACAGACCGTCCACCCCCGGGACCACGGACAAAAAAGTGCACATCCCCAAGGATGTGGTCCGAGAATATTTTCGAGAAGACGACATCCAGCAATGGTTTAAAGCATATGAAATCGCGATGACTGCGCACCGGATCGATAGAGCCGACTGGGGAGCCGGCCTATGGGGCAAATTCCTCAATGAGGGCCGCGATACTCTGTTACAGCTCCCAGACCACCAGATGACCTCCTACGACCATATGAAAGCGGCCCTCCTCACTCGCTATGGCCTCACGCCCGAGATGTACCGTCAGAGGTTCCGAGACTGCACACGCATTCCAGGTACAACTTGGGTGGACTATGTAACGTACTTTAGCCGAGCCTTCGAAGGCTGGATCAGAGGGAACAACGTCACGACCTACGAGCAGTTGTTCAATCTGATGGTATGGGAGCATCTGTCCAACAACTGCTTCATTGAACTACGCCAACACCTCCTCGACAGCAAGTTAACCGATCCCCGGCAGCTCGCAGCCGAAGCTGACCGGTGGGAGATCACCCGAGTGGGCCGGAATGGGTCCTACGAGCAGAACAGGAACAACAATGGTCACCACCGATCCAGAGGAGGAGGAGGGGGCCAAGGACGAGGAAGAGACAACACTCCGGCCGCCCCCACTACCAGCACCACCCCCCCGGCCAACCGGGGCAGCACCCCGGCGCGACCGGGATACAGAGCCAATGTTACATGTCACCGATGCCAACGAGTCGGCCACTATGCAAATGACCCAAGCTGCCCGCAGTATCAGAGCCCAAGACCCCGCCAGGTGACCGCCGCGGCACTAGGGGAAGAACAGATCTCCGAGGAACAAGAAACAGACGAGCAAGAGTATCAAGGGTGGGAGCCAGCCGCCATGACTCTCGCGTGCTTAGGGGGAAGAGACATGGTCCCGCGGGTCCCCCTACCCGCTAACACCCAGAAGTACGGCCAATGGGTGAGCATCAATGGACAACGGGCCGAAGCCCTTCGAGACACCGGGGCCAGTGTGACAGCCGTCCGCTGTCATCTGGTGACCCCAGAGCAATATCTACCGAACATTCTCTGCCCTGTACGATCAGCCGACAACTCGGAGAGTCTGTGTCGGATGGCCTGCGTCCCCTTTGAATGGGGAGGGGTCTCCGGCATGTTGAAAGTAACGGTCCGAGACGACGCCCCCGTGGACTGCCTCCTCGGAAATGACCTGGAAAGCTCCCCGTGGGCAGCCGTGGAGCGAAAAGAACACTTGGGGATGTTGGGCGTCCCAGACTGGGCGTGCGTCACCACCCGGTCTATGGCCGCCCGTGCCAACCATCACCCGGAAGAACCAGAATGGCCGGCGCCTCCGCCTCCGGTCGCCCCCGCCGAGACCCCCGACCAGTGCATCCCCCTCGAACCTGCTCAACCTTCCGACCTTGCTAATCTCGACCAGTGGGCTCAAGAAGGGGGGCCCACACAAGAACAATTTCGTCAGGAACAGAAGTCCCTAGGCTTCAGCCCATTCGAGCTGCTCTATGGGCACCCAGTACGGGGGCCACTCAGCCTGATCAAAGAAGGCTGGGAGTTGCCTCCGGCCAAGAGTCCTCCAGATGTCTTCCGGTACCTCCTCACCCTCCGCAACCAGTCCCAGCGGTTCAGAGACCTAGCGAAAGCCAACCTAGAGGCCAGTCAAGAGGACATGAAGAGATGGTATGACCAGAACGCCTCATCTATTGAATTCGAGCCGGGGCAACAGGTCTGGGTAATGTCCCCCACAGAACCGTGCGCTCTCCAAGACAAATGGACGGGACCCTTCAAGGTAATCGAGCGCAAGGGACCCGCCACCTATCTGATCGATATGGAGTCCGCCCGGAATCCGCTCCGAGTCCTCCACACCAACAGACTGAAACCCCACTTTGCACGAACAGAACTCAGCCTCTTGATGGCCACAGACAACGGGGTTGAGGACGACTCCGAGCCTCTCCCTGACCTCTTGCGGACCCAGGAGCAAGACGGCTCCGTGGATGGGGTCCGACTCTCGGAGACCCTCACCCAGGAACAACGCCAAGAGTGCCAAGCCCTCCTATCACGATTTGCCAGCCTGTTCTCCCTCACCCCAGGTGTCACTTCCTGGTGTGTGCACGATGTGGACACCGGAGACAGCCCTCCTATCCGCCACCGGGCCTACCGCGTACCTGATCGGGTACGGGCCTGCATCCAGGCGGAAGTAACTAAGATGCTCACGCTCGGGGTCATCGAGCCCTCCGACAGTCCATGGGCCAGCCCGGTCGTACTGGTCCCCAAAGCAGCCGCCCCCGGAACCACACCCGAACTCCGGTTCTGTGTCGACTACCGGGGCCTGAATGAAGTCACCAGAACGGACGCACACCCCATCCCCCGGGCAGATGAACTGGTCGACCGAATGGGCGCTGCCCGTTACCTCAGCATCTTCGATCTAACGGCAGGCTATTGGCAGATCGGCCTCACACCCCGAGCACAAGAACGTTCTGCCTTCTCCACCCCCGATGGCCACTATCACTTCACGGTCATGCCCTTCGGCATGAAAAATGCCCCAGCGACTTTCCAACGGCTCGTCAATCAGGTCCTGGCGGGGCTCGAAGAGTTCAGCGCCGCCTACCTGGACGACATCGCTGTGTACAGCCACCTCTGGACCGAGCACCTCCACCACCTCCAGGCAGTGTTGCAAGCCCTTCAGCGAGCTGGCCTCACGATCAAGGCCAGCAAATGTCAAATTGGACAAGGGTCAGTGACCTACCTCGGACACCAAGTGGGAAGCGGTCTAGTGGCCCCTCTTCAACTGAAAATTGCCGCCATCCAGAACTGGCAACCCCCTAACACTCAAACTGAGGTGCGAGCCTTCCTGGGCCTCACGGGCTACTACCGAAGGTTCGTGAAAGACTATGGTACCATCGTGGGGCCTCTCACCGAACTCACGTCGAAAAATCAGCCCAAGAAGGTGAACTGGACCCCAGAGTGTCAAGCGGCCTTCGAACAGCTAAAGGCCGCCATGTGTTCCGCTCCTGTACTCCAGGCCCCAGACTACAGCCGGGAGTTCGTCGTCCAGACGGACGCCTCCGACCAGGGCATTGGGGCGGTCCTGTCCCAGGTGAACACC
Source organism: Lissotriton vulgaris (assembly GCF_964263255.1). Lineage (NCBI taxonomy): Eukaryota > Metazoa > Chordata > Amphibia > Caudata > Salamandridae > Lissotriton > Lissotriton vulgaris. The sequence goes on along the minus strand of NW_028247528.1, from coordinate 14,573 downwards.
GAAGGCCTTGATCAACCGGTGGCCTTCATCAGCCGGAGACTCCTACCACGGGAGCAACGCTGGAGCACCATAGAGAGGGAAGCCTTCGCTGTGGTATGGGCCCTCAAGAAGCTCCGACCCTACCTTTTTGGCACCCACTTCCGGGTGCAGACTGACCACCGACCCCTGCAGTGGTTGATGCATATGCGGGGGGAAAACCCAAAACTGCTACGCTGGTCCATCTCCTTGCAAGGTATGGACTTTACCGTTGAACACCGGCCTGGGTCTGACCACGCCAACGCGGATGGCCTGTCCCGGTTTTTCCGCCTCGACGAAGAGAGTCCCCAAGAGGATGGGTAACTCTCCCCGCCTTCAGCTGGGGGGGACGCATGTTGGACAGGCCACGTGACGGGCCGCTCTCCCCCGGCTCGACCAAGCCCGAGCCAGTCATACAAGCACCACACCCCACCATTGCACGTCCTACGTCCCCTCAGGGACACCTGCCCCCGAGCATGATAACCTCGTGGGTCCGATCCACGGCCGACCCACGCGCCCAGCCCGGGCCGCCATCTTGGACACTTCGCCACGAGGCCGCCTGGCCCCCGATCGACCTCAACCCTGGGCCTAGCCCGGCCTCAGACATTCCGGCACCACCCTCCACCCAGGAGGTGAGCGAGCTACTTGGCCAGTCAATGGGAGAAAGAGGTGTCGATGGTTCTCCCCCGGCCAGTGCCGCTCGCCCATCGCCTCCCCGGGCGCTGGCTCCACCCCCCTGCTGGGTGTCTGGACTCCCTCATCCCGGACCTCCCGACCTCCAAGTGCGAGGGTCCGGACATCAAAGCACGCCAGCCCTATAACTGGGGCAGCTCCAGAACAGGAAGGCAGTTGTATCTTGGAGTCGAGAGACGAAAGAAGAACTCATCCTGGACGGACTACTGGCGCTGCCGTAGCTCTGTCCTGTGCACCATCATCCTGCCTGTTGGCGCTGCCACAGCCGTCGTAACCTTCATCCTTCACCGTCGTCCGGATCTGCTGGCGAGGCCGCGGACCGTTGTAACTGTCATCTGCATCGGGACCTGCTTGGCTTCTCCACGGCCCGTCGACCATCCTTCATCCATATCGGGACCTGCTTGGCTTCTCCACGGCCCGCCGACCAACCTTCATCCATCTCGGGACCTGCTTGGCTCCTCCACGGCCCGATCAGCAACCACGCCGAGCTCGAGGATTGAGAGCTATTGAACTCATTGGTAACTAAGACTGTCCCGCTACCCTTTTCCGCAACCAGAGATCAGAACCGAGGGGACCCCTGAGTCCAGACCTCCTTGTATTATATCAACGTAACCTAAGAAGTGCATATAAAGTCTCGTTAACCTTCAATCTTGTGTGGTGTCCGTCTGTGGGGGGGGAAGTTACTTATCTGTACAGTCGTTGGAGACGGCTCTCCCTGGAGACCTCTCCCCGTAATCTCGGCCGACCCTCCCGGTCCGTCTAACAGGGACGGTGCAAGGAGAGGCTGAGGAGAGTGCAGCAGTAAAGGGACAGTGCAGGGACAGTGCAGGGAGAGGTCGAGGAGAGAGTGCAGCAGTGAATGGACGGTGCAGGGAGAGGCTGAGGAGAGTGCAGCAGTGAATGGACGGTGCAGGGAGAGGCTGTGGAGAGAGTGCATCAGTGAAGGGAGGGTGCAGGGAGAGGCTGAGGAGAGAGTGCAGCAGTGAAGGGATGGTGCAGTGAGAGACTGAAGAGAGTGCATCGGTGAAGGGATGGTGCAGGGAGAGGCTGAGCAGAGAGTGCATCAGTGAAGGGACAGTGCAGGGAGAGGCTGAGCAGAGAGTGCAGCAGTGAAGGGACGGTGCAGGGAGAGGCTGTGGAGAGAGTGCAGCAGTGAAGGGATGGTGCAGTGAGAGACTGAAGAGAGTGCAGCAGTGAAGGGATAGTGCAGTGAGAGGTTGAGGAGAGTGCAGCAGTGAAGGGATGGTGCAGTGAGAGGCTGAGGAAAGTGCAGCAGTGAAGGGACGATGCAATGGGGGGCTGAACAGAGTGCATCCGTGAAGGGATGGTGCAGTGAGAGGCTGAGGAAAGTGCAGCAGTGAAGGGACGATGCAATTGGGGGCTGAACAGAGTGCAGCAGTAAAAGGACGGTGCAGTGGGGGGCTGAGCAGAGAGTGCAGCAGTGAAGGGGCGGTGCAGTGGGACTGAGGAGAGAGTGTAGCAGTGAAGGGATAATGCAGTGAGAGGCTGAGGAGAGTGCAGCAGTGAAGGGACGGTGCAGTGGGGATGAGGAGTGAGTGCAGCAGTGAGGTGACGGTGCAGTGAGAGGCTGAGGAGAGTGTAGCAGTGAAGGGACGGTGCAAGGAGAGGCTAAGGAGAGAGTGCAGCAATAAAGGGACGGTGCAGGGAGAGGCTGAGGAGAGAGTGCATCAGTGAAGGGCCGGTGCAGGGAGAGGCTGAGGAGAGAGTGCATCAGTGAAAGGATGGTGCAGGGAGAGGCTGAGCAGAGTGCAGCAGTGAAGGGACGGTGCAGTGAGAGGCTGAGGAAAGTGCAGCAGTAAAAGGACGGTGCAGTGGGAGCTGAGCAGAGTGCATTAGTAAAAGGACGGTGCAGTGGGGGGCTGAGCAGAGAGTGCAGCAGTGAAGGGACGGTGCAGTGGGACTGAGGAGAGAGTGTAGAAGTGAAGGGATACTGCAGGGAGAGGCTGAGGAGAGTGCAGCAGTGAAGGGACGGTGCAGTGGGGATGAGGAGTGAGTGCAGCAGTGAGGTGACGGTGCAGTGAGAGGCTGAGGAGAGTGCAGCAGTGAAGGGACGGTGCAAGGAGAGGCTAAGGAGAGAGTGCAGCAATAAAGGGACGGTGCAGGGAGAGGCTGAGGAGAGAGTGCATCAGTGAAGGGATGGTGCAGGGAGAGGCTGAGCAGAGAGTGCATCAGTGAAGGGACAGTGCAGGGAGAGGCTGAGCAGAGAGTGCAGCAGTGAAGGGACGGTGCAGGGAGAGGCTGTGGAGAGAGTGCATCAGTGAAGGGACGGTGCAGGGAGAGGCTGAGGAGAGAGTGCAGCACTGAAGGGATGGTGCAGTGAGAGACTGAAGAGAGTGCATCAGTGAAGGGATGGTGCAGGGAGAGGCTGAGCAGAGAGTGCATCAGTGAAGGGACAGTGCAGGGAGAGGCTGAGCAGAGAGTGCAGCAGTGAAGGGACGGTGCAGGGAGAGGCTGTGGAGAGAGTGCAGCTGTGAAGGGATAGTGCAGTGAGGGGTTGAGGAGAGTGCATCAGTGAAGGGACAGTGCAGGGAGAGGCTGAGCAGAGAGTGCAGCAGTGAAGGGAAGGTGCAGGGAGAGGCTGTGGAGAGAGTGCATCAGTGAAGGGACGGTGCAGGGAGAGGCTGAGGAGAGAGTGCAGCAGTGAAGGGACGGTGCAGTGGGGATGAGGAGTGAGTGCAGCAGTGAGGTGACGATGCAGTGAGAGGCTGAGGAGAGTGTAGCAGTGAAGGGACGGTGCAAGGAGAGGCTAAGGAGAGAGTGCAGCAATAAAGGGACGGTGCAGGGAGAGGCTGAGGAGAGAGTGCATCAGTGAAGGGCCGGTGCAGGGAGAGGCTGAGGAGAGAGTGCATCAGTGAAAGGATGGTGCAGGGAGAGGCTGAGCAGAGTGCAGCAGTGAAGGGACGGTGCAGTGAGAGGCTGAGGAAAGTGCAGCAGTAAAAGGACGGTGCAGTGGGAGATGAGCAGAGTGCATTAGTAAAAGGACTGTGCAGTGGGGGGCTGAGCAGAGAGTGCAGCAGTGAAGGGACGGTGCAGTGGGACTGAGGAGAGAGTGTAGAAGTGAAGGGATACTGCAGGGAGAGGCTGAGGAGAGTGCAGCAGTGAAGGGACGGTGCAGTGGGGATGAGGAGTGAGTGCAGCAGTGAGGTGACGGTGCAGTGAGAGGCTGAGGAGAGTGCAGCAGTGAAGGGACGGTGCAAGGAGAGGCTAAGGAGAGAGTGCAGCAATAAAGGGACGGTGCAGGGAGAGGCTGAGGAGAGAGTGCATCAGTGAAGGGATGGTGCAGGGAGAGGCTGAGCAGAGAGTGCATCAGTGAAGGGACAGTGCAGGGAGAGGCTGAGCAGAGAGTGCAGCAGTGAAGGGACGGTGCAGGGAGAGGCTGTGGAGAGAGTGCATCAGTGAAGGGACGGTGCAGGGAGAGGCTGAGGAGAGAGTGCAGCACTGAAGGGATGGTGCAGTGAGAGACTGAAGAGAGTGCATCAGTGAAGGGATGGTGCAGGGAGAGGCTGAGCAGAGAGTGCATCAGTGAAGGGACAGTGCAGGGAGAGGCTGAGCAGAGAGTGCAGACGTGAAGGGACGGTGCAGGGAGAGGCTGTGGAGAGAGTGCAGCAGTGAAGGGATAGTGCAGTGAGGGGTTGAGGAGAGTGCAGCAGTGAAGGGATGGTGCAGTGAGAGGCTGAGGAAAGTGCAGCAGTGAAGGGACGATGCAATGGGGGGCTGAACAGAGTGCATCAGTGAAGGGATGGTGCAGTGAGAGGCTGAGGAAAGTGCAGCAGTGAAGGGACGATGCAAGGGGGGCTGAACAGAGTGCAGCAGTAAAAGGACGGTGCAGTGGGGGGCTGAGCAGAGAGTGCAGCAGTGAAGGGACGGTGCAGTGGGACTGAGGAGAGAGTGTAGCAGTGAAGGGATAATGCAGTGAGAGGCTGAGGAGAGTGCAGCAGTGAAGGGACGGTGCAGTGAGGATGAGGAGTGAGTGCAGCAGTGAGGTGACGGTGCAGTGAGAGGCTGAGGAGAGTGAAGGGACGGTGCAACGAGAGGCTAAGGAGAGAGTGCAGCAATAAAGGGACGGTGCAGGGAGAGGCTGAGGAGAGAGTGCATCAGTGAAGGGCCGGTGCAGGGAGAGGCTGAGGAGAGAGTGCATCAGTGAAGGGCCGGTGCAGGGAGAGGCTGAGGAGAGAGTAAATCAGTGAAAGGATGGTGCAGGGAGAGGCTGAGCAGAGTGCAGTAGTGAAGGGACGGTGCAGTGAGAGGCTGAGGAGAGTGCAGCAGTTAAAGGACGGTGCAGTGGGGGCTGAGCAGAGAGTGCAGCAGTGAAGGGACGGTGCAGTGGGACTGAGGAGAGAGTGTAGCAGTGAAGGGATAATGCAGTGAGAGGCTGAGGAGAGTGCAGCAGTGAAGGGACGGTGCAGTGGGGATGAGGAGTGAGTGCAGCAGTGAGGTGACGGTGCAGTGAGAGGCTGAGGAGAGTGCAGCAGTGAAGGGACGGTGCAAGGAGAGGCTAAGGAGAGAGTGCAGCAATAAAGGGACGGTGCAGGGAGAGGCTGAGGAGAGAGTGCATCAGTGAAGGGATGCTGCAGTGAGAGACTGAGGAGAGTGCAACAGTGAAGAGACGATATAGTGGAGCTGAGGAGAGAGTGAAGGGATGGTGCAGTAAGAGGCTGAGGAGAGAGTGCAGTAGTGAGTGATAGAAATAAACATAAGATTAGCAAAATAAACAAAATGCCTTACCTCTAACAGCAAAACAGCAGCATACATACCCGTCTGAACCACTTCCTGCACAGCAGTGCACACAGCTGCACGGAGACGCCACGGGCCATGTTGTATCTAGAAAAGAGAGAAAAAAAACTAAGATTAGCAAAATCAAAAAGATAGATTACCTCGAACATCAAAAGAGCAGCATATCGGAACCAGTTTGTGCACAACGGTGCATGCAACTGCACGGAGACGCCACGGGCCATATTGGACCTGAAAAACAAAGAAATAAACATAAAATGAGCAAAATAAACCAAATGCCTTACCTCCAACAGCAAATTAGCTGCATACATACCTGTCTGACCCACTTCGTGCACAGCCGTGCACACAGCTGCACGGAGACGCCACGGGCCATATTGGACCTGAAAAACAAAGAAATAAACATAAGATTAGCAAAATAAACAAAATGCCTTACCTTAACGGAAAAACAGCAGCATACATACCTGTCTGAACCACTTCGTGCACAGCAGTGCACACAGCTGCACGGAGACGCCACGGGCCATATTGGACCTGAAAAACAAAGAAATAAACATAAGATTAGCAAAATAAACAAAATGGCTTACCTCTAACAGCAAAACAGCAGCATACATACCTGTCTAAACCACTTCGTGCACAGCAGTGCACACAGCTGCACGGAGACGCCACGGGCCATATTGGAACTGAAAAAAAAAAGAAATAAACATAAGATTAGCAAAATAAACAAAATGCCTTACCTTAACTGAAAAACACCAGCATACATACCCGTCGGAACAACTTTGTGCACAGCAGTGCACACAGCTGCACGGAGACGCCACGGGCCATATTGGACCTGAAAAACAAAGAAATAAACATAAGATTAGCAAAATAAACCAAATGCCTTACCTTAACGGAAAAACAGCAGCATACATACCTGTCCTAATCCAGTGGTGTAACAATAGACTATGCATCCCCAATGGAGTGGGGTCCCTCGACGAATCAGTCGAATAATCTTAAAGTCCGGAATGAATCCAGGGAAGGGAACAGAATCAATCTAAAGAGGAGCATAAAACCAGCTGTAAAATGACCTATTCAAACAAGATTCCCAGTAGGGATAGGAGACATAGTAATGATAATGCGTGAATGAAGGTGGCCTGAATGAATAGACGATCGGGTGAAAAAGCAGAAGTATCTGGGGTGACTGTATTAAAAACCACAACGTAAGTGATGTTTAACGTTGGAGAAAATGTCAGTGTAAATATGCACGATCTACATTGTAGAAACGGGGTGTGGGTGAGTGAGGCTACGTTGTCAACTCTGGCCAAGTAAGTAGCACTTATGAGTAGGGTCGGGTACCAGAGGCACCGTGCCGCCAGTCTTTACTAAGTTCCTAGCGCAGGCGAAGGTGAATGCGCCCTCAGTAAAAGGCGATCCACTCCATGTGCGGCAATCAAATGGAGAGGTGTCGTCAGTTAACAAAAGGCTTGTGAAAGTCGAGTGAGTGAGACAAATCGGGAAAAACGGTTCTCGTTAGCATTACAGTAGGTGCACACAGAAAGTGGAGCACTTGCGCAGCACGCTTGACGGTTGCAGTCCAAGCTTGTACCTCGCCCCCCACCCCCCTCGCAGAGCGCTTTATTAATGCGTGACTATACTAACTAAAACGTGTCGCACTTACCTGAATAAGTGAGCAGCGCATCACAAGCAGGAAGGCAGGTGCCGGCAATGCCGGAACAGACTTGGGGGCGTTCCCGAGAATCTGCTTTCGGCTGACGTAGCCAAAAGCCAAAAATTCTCGGGAACGCCCCCGAATCTGGTCCGAGATTGACGGACGGAGCCCTCTCCCAATGGCTAGCCTCCATTTATGGAGCTAGCCAATGGGAAGAGGGGGAGTAGACCCGACCCCACACACACACATCAAAAGGTTTTTTGGTGCATGCGTACTGAAGTACGCATCGCCAGTCAAAACCTAAAAAGCCCGGTGCGGATGCAAACACCTTTTCAAACTATCGCCCCATCTCCTTGCTACCCTTCTCAGGGAAAGTGCTGGAGGCATTCGTAAATGAGCAGCTGATAAGCTATCTTGAGAGGAACAATCTACTCGACACCTCACAGTCAGGTTTCCGTGCTGCACATAGCACGGAGACAGCCCTGATCGAGGTGACCGACAACATCAGAGGTGCCCTTGACAAACACCAGTCATGCATTCTGGTACTTTTAGACTTATCGGCTGCCTTTGACACCATCTCCCATCATATCTTAGTCAGACGACTGTGGGAGTATGGTGTCAAAGGGCAGGTTTTAAAGTGGTTCATTAGCTATCTGTCAAATTGAACCACCACACTGCAAACAGATTAAACTTTAGCCAGCACACGGCCAGTTACAAGGGGTGTGCCACAAGGCTCTATCCTCAGCCCTTCGCTTTTTAATGTTTATATGGCCCCTCTGGCCAATCTCATTAGGGCACATGGATTTGACGTGTTATCATATGCCGATGACACGCAAATACTTGTTACCCTTGGCCATGATATTAATGATACCAAAAAACGTTTTAAAAAGTGCTTGATAGAGGTTAAAAACTGGATGAGTCTGAACCACCTACAACTAAATGGTGCAAAATCTGAAATAATGACTTTCGGTCAAGCCAGTGTACACTGGTCTCAGGACTGGTGGCCCCCGGAAATGGGGTAATGTCCGGTCCCAAAAGAATCCGTCCGCAATCTTTGAATCCACATGGATAATAAATTATCCATGAAGGACCATGTGAACCACACTGTTGGAACCTGTTTTGGAATCATGCGAAGCCTCCGCAGAGCTTTCAAATGGATACCAAAAGAAGCACGTAAAGTTCTAGTCCAGGGCCTCATTATAAATAGGTTAGATTACTGCAACTCCATCATGCTTGCAATAAATGAGTGCCATATAAAGAGACTGCAAGTTGTTCAAAATACTGCTGCTCGTCTGATTTTGGGACTCCCAAAACGATCCCCTTCCCTTCCAAGCCTAAAAAATCTACACTGGCTCCCCATAAAAAAAGAGAGTCATCTTTAAAACCATGTGTCTGGTTCACAAACATATGCATGGCACTGGACCTAAATACTGGAACCAAAAATTGACTTGGTACCAGCCCGGACGAGAACTGAGATCTAGCTATAAGTTCCAACTCACGCCATCTAGAGTACAAACAGTCAGAAATGGGGGACGTGCTTTTTCCCATATGGCACCTCTCCTATGGAACAAACTTCCTCTGAATATCCGTGCAACGATCGAGCACATGAGTTTCCGAAAAATTGTTGAAAACATGGCTTTTCAGCTAGGTCTTGCCTTTCGCAGGATCTCTCTCCTTTTACTCTGGGATTGTCCGCATGCGCCATGAGACTCCCTCGCGGGATGTGATATGTTCTGCGCAATACAAATATCCAGACTAGACTAGACAGGTGCGGTTTGGGGGGCCCCTCAGCTTGTCTGCCCAGGGTGTGTCTCTTGTTAAGCAGGTGCGGTTTGGGGGGCCCCTCCGCTTGTCTGTCCAGGGTGTGTCTCTTGTTAAGCAGGTGCGGTTTGGGGGGCCCCTCCGCTTGTCTGTCCAGGGTGTGTCTCTTGTTAAGCAGGTGCGGTTAGGGGGGCCCCTCAGCTTGTCTGTCCAGGGTGTGTCTCTTGTTAAGCAGGTGCGGTTAGGGGGGCCCCTCAGCTTGTCTGTTCAGGGTGTGTCTCTTGGTAAGCAGGTGCGGTTTGGGGGGGCCCTCCGCTTGTCTGTCCAGGGTGTGTCTCTTGTTAAGCAGGTGCGGTTTGGGGGGCCCCTCCGCTTGTCTGTCCAGGGTGTGTCTCTTGTTAAGCAGGTGCGGTTTGGGGGGCCCCTCCGCTTGTCTGTCCAGGGTGTGTCTCTTGTTAAGCAGGTGCGGTTAGGGGGGCCCCTCAGCTTGTCTGTCCAGGGTGTGTCTCTTGTTAAGCAGGGCCGGTTTGCAGCCTGTTTCGAGCTGCTCTGAGCTGACTGGGCTGAAACGGAGGTGAAGAGAAACATATTAACTTGTGTTTCGTTTTCCCTCCGAGCCTGTCAGCCCCCTGCAAGAGCAGATAAAACTCCCTCCCCTCCCCCACTCCCCCCCATAGAAAGGGTCAGCCACAGAGCAATGCTTGTCTGAATGAGGCGGAGGCTGCGCAGCATTGATTGGGCCAGAGGTAAGGTTGCTACCTTTCCAAGAGACATGTTATGGCCACGTGTTCACACTTTGACATTCTGCAAAGGCACCAGGACGATTCTGAAACAGCACTTTATAAGAAATCACCATTATTCATTTGAGAATGGCGATTCCGTGTTTGTCTCTGTCAATCAGGGGTCACCCGGGCAGCTGTACAACACATTTAAAGTGTTTCTTCTTACATCACCTGTTTAAAGTATGAACTAATAAGGAGAAAGAAACACCGACCTGATTTTTCGGCTTGTTGTATGGGCTGGGTCACTAAAATACCACTCATGCCCATATAAAGCCGGTTAGGTGGCTACCCTAGGAAGAGGATGTGTGCAACCCCAGAAACATAGCCAGGACTCTGCCTAGGGGCAGTGGAGGGACAAAATATAGCTAGAATGATGTATGAATGGTGAAGGGTGTGAAGGGGTGAGTGCATATGAGTGACTGTGGCACGTGAGCGAGGAGAAAGTGCACCCCCTGCCCCAAAAGGCTCTCCTACTACACAGCTTTGTTTCTCAATGAGTAACACAGTTGTGCCTTGCACAGGGATCTTGTTTTGTGAAATGTCCCCTTGGATAGGATTTTTTAAAATAGTTAAACGCAGGCATGGTGTCCTCTGCACGTGCAATCAACCAAGGAGAGAGGTGTGGCACAGCGGCCAGAGCCGCTGACTCCGGAGCATGGGGCTCACGGTTTGATCCCCGGCGCGGCGGCAGCTCAACTCAGCATCATGTAACTTGGGCAATAGCTCATTTCATCTCCCTGACAGCCCCCAGCGCCTTGAAATCCCCAAGGGGTGATATGTTTGTGCTTTATAAATATGGATTATTTAAGAGTATGTGTTCTGTGGGGACGTAATATATTTCAATCCATGCAGGTAAATTGAAAAGGTCATTCAATTACAAGTATTTTAAATGTGTTACCCAAATCAGCAACGACCCATGCCTGCGTGGACTTTCACATACATCTGCACTATTTTCCCTGAGTGTTTTTTAATGTATGCATTGCCTAGAATACCACTAGTGGAACTACATGTAGCATCCTTAGAAGGGAATTGTAGGGGGGAACACATTAGGCCACAGTTAAACTGGTGGGGGTACTTTATGAGATGAAGTACCCCCTGCTGTTACTTTTAAGGATATCGCAACTCACTGAGGAGCTCCGTGACCATACAGAGGAATCAAGCTGAAGGCCAAATTAATTTATAAGGTTATGGAACTCCGGAGTGACTTCCAACATCCGTATTATGTGTTCCAGGGAGTGCTTTACTCCTTATAATACATGGTCACACCATCAACTTTCCCACAAACCACTTGAATCCTTGGTGTGTAGCCAGTTGTGGCGTAACAATAGCCCCGGTGATGCCGGGGAGTCCTACCGCCACCATTCCCCCTCTGCCACTGTGCACGGGTCGTGGGGTCCCTGTCCTTAAAACTCCTGACTGAGTCCGGAGCATGGGGGCCCCCTCTATGAACTTTGCAGGGGGCCCCCTTATGTTTTGTTACACCACAGCTCTGCCTTCCATGCAGGGTGCAGGGTGCTCTCTCTCCCCTCCGTGGTGCTCTCTCTCCCTTCTCTGCCCTCCATGCTGCTCTCTCTCTCTTCTCTTCCCTCCGTGGTGCTCTCTCTCCCCTCCGTGGTGCTCTCTCTCCCTTCTCTGCCCTCCATGCTGCTCTCTCTCTCTTCTCTTCCCTCCATGGTGCTCTCTCTCCCCTCCATGGTGCTCTCCTTTCTCTGCCCTCCATGGTGCTCTCTCCTTCCCTCCATGGTGCTCTCTCTCTTCTCTTCCCTCCATGGTGCTCTCTCTCCCCTCCATGGTGCTCCCCTTTCTCTGCCCTCCATGGTGCTCTCTCCCTTCCCTCCATGGTGCTCTCTCCCTTCTCTTCCCTCTATGGTGCTCTATCTCCCCTCACTGGTGCTCTCTCTCCCTTCTCTCCCCTCCATGGTGGTCTCTCTCACCTCCATGGTGGTCTCTCTCTCCCTTCTCTCTCCTCCATGGTGCTCTCTCTCTCTCCCTTCTCTCTCCTCCAGGGTGCTCTCTCTCCCTTCTTTTTCCTCTGTGGTGCTCTCTCTCTCTTCTCTCCCCTCCGTGATGCTCACTATCTTCTCTCCCCTCCATGGTGCTCTCTCTTCTCTCATGGTGCACTCTCTCCCTTCTCTGCCCTCCGTGGTGCTCTCTCTCCCTTCTCTGCCCTCCATGGTGCTCTCTCTCCCTTCTCTGCCCTCTATGGTGCTCTCTCTCCCTTCTTTGCCTTCCATGGTGCTCTCTCTTCCTTCTCTGCCCTTCATGGTCCTCTCGCTCCCCTCCATGCTGCTCTCTCTCCCTTCCAGGCTGCTCTCTCTTTCCTTTCATCGCCCTCCATGGTGCTCTCGCTCTCTTCTCTTCCCTCCATGGTGCTCTCTCTCTTCTTTCCCCTCCGTGGTGCTCTCTCTCTCTCTCTGTCCATCCATCCCTCTCTCTCTCTCTCTCTCTCTCTCACCATCCCTCTCTCCCTTCCTCGCGCTCTCTCTCTCTCTCCCCGCTCTCTCTTCCTGGCACGCTCTCCATTGCTCTTTGCTGTACTCGGCGCCTGGCACTCTCTCCGTCTCCCCTCTTGCCCTCTCCCCACGCAGTGTCTTCGTTCCCTTTGTGGGCCTGTCGCCTCGGCGCTCTCTCTTCTTCCTTCCTCTCTCCCTACTTCTCAGTCTCTCTTTGCCCACTAGTTCTCTCTTACATCTCTCTTATCTCCCTCTCTCACTCCCCCCTCTTTTTAGGTCTCGCGACCTATCGATGCGCGCAAGCGCATCGAGCGTAGCGAGAATTCATGTCGGCGAAAACATCTTCAAACCAAAGGGCTTTCAGCCCCGTGGTTTTCATGCAGTGCCCGTCAACATGCACGCGCATCGCATGCAAGCCCAGCCCAGTCCTCCCCTCATTCACGCCCACCCACCAGGCTCTCCCGCCCCCATCAGGCTTCTCTTCCAATCCGCATGCAAGCCCAGCCCAGTCCTCCCCTCATTCACGCCCACCCACCAGGCTCTCCCGCCCCCATCAGGCTTCTCTCCCAATCCGCATGCAAGCCCAGCCCAGTCCTCCCCTCATTCACGCCCACCCACCAGGCTCTCCCGCCCCCATCAGGCTTCTCTCCCAATCCGCCTGCCTCCCCTCGCGCATTCACGCCTCCCACCAGGCTTTCCCGCCCCCATCCGGCGTTTCATTTTTTTGTTTCTGGTGCACGTCGCGTTTCTCCTGTCCGAGTGCTCGTTTTGGCTTCCCAGGTCCCAGTTTATTGATCGCCTGTTTTTCCGTTTATCCTGCCCCCTTATCAGTTATTGTGCAGTGCAGCGTCCTGGGAGCTTGTTTGTCTGATCCCCGCTGCGTGGTATGTGCCGTCCGGGACTCCTCTGGCCGAGTCTGTAATGTGAGCTTCCAGGGGTGATTTTGCCAGGGCCTCCTTCCGGTCTGTTAAGCCCTCTTCACCTGCACTTCCGCCCAGCCCGCTGTGTACTGGAAGCCGCTGCTCACTGTCGCGATGCAGGCCGCTGATCTCTTCCAATCGCGCTATGCGTTCCCGTCGTCGGTTCGTTCCTGGATATCTGGTGCATCAAGCAGGCATGCATTCCTGAATCAACACTGCATGACCCAGTTTGTGGTAATTGTACCCACTTTGAATTCTCCCAGCTCTGCCCAGAAGAGAAACTTTTTCCTTTCAAACTGATTTGCCCAGTGCAGTTCTATTCACTTTAATCCTAAATGTGAATTCCTGCTTGCATACAATAATATTGTATTTGTGCACACAAACGAAATGGATGTGTTCCTAAAAAGCAGGGAATACATACATGAAATAAATGCACATTTGAATCGTTCATTAAGGATAAAAGCATATTTGGAAATTAATTTGCCAGAGTGCCTGTGTCAACCAGGGAGGCCTTGAGGACAAATAGCTGGGCTTTCAGAAACTTGATCCCAAACACGACTTGCTCATAATATGAATGTCTCTTTTTATGAGTGCCTAAGTTCATTGTGTTTTGTGGCTCACCCTCAACCCCCCACTCACCCTCACTCACCCTCAACCCCTCACCCTCACTCACCCTCAACCCCTCCCCCTCACCCTCACTCACCCTCACTCACTCACTCACCCTCACTCACCCTCACTCACCCTCAACCCCTCACTCACCCTCACTCACCCTCACTCACCCTCACTCACCCTCACTCATCCTCACTCATCCTCACTCATCCTCACTCACCCTCAACCCCTCACCCTCACCCACCCTCAACCCCTCACCCTAACTCACACTCACTCCTCACTCACCCTCACTCATCCTCACTCACCCTCAACGCCTCACCCTCACCCACCCTCAACACCTCACCCAAACTCACACTCACCCTCACTCACCCTCACGCTCACTCACTCTCACTCACCCTCAACCCCTCAATCACCCTCAACACCTCACTCACCCTCAACACCTCACTCACCCTCAACACCTCACTCACCCTCAACTCCACAGTCACCCTCACACGCACTCACCCTCAACTCCTCACCCTCACACTCACACACCCACACCCCCTCACCCTCACACCCCATCAGCCTCACACCCCCTCACTCACACTCACACACACTCAATGACAATAACTCACACTCAGACTCACACACCCTCACGCTCACACACCCTCACCATCACACCCCATCACCCTCACACCCCCTCACTCACACTCACTCACACTCAATGACAATACCTCACACTCACCCTCACTCACCCTCAACGCCTCCACCTCAACTCCTCACCCGCACTCACCCTCAACACCTCAATCACCCTCAACACCTCACCCTCAACACCTCACCATCACTCACCCTCAACACCTCACTCACCCTCAACTCCTCACTCACCCTCAACACCTCACTCACCCTCACTCTCACTCATCCTTACTCACCCTCAACACCTCACCCTCATCTACGCAACGCCACTCATCTA